>NC_133414.1:5918750-6252500 GCF_049350105.2 Macaca mulatta
CCCCAGGTATTGTTCTAGAGTAAGGAGGATGTGAAAAGTAACTAAAATCTGCTATACGGGTTTTAAAATCACCTGAAATTCTGCTACTCCTATATCACAACTTTTAATATTGTTGAAGATATTCTCATCAAATTTGCTTTTCATTTACCAAAGTGGGGATATATTATACTGTTTCATAAAATCACATTTTATCTTTCATAATGAGATCAAGCCACATTCCACAAAAAGGAAGAGAGTCTTGGTAGTGTTTGCATTTTGTTGTAAACATAGACACCTCCTGATCCATATATTTGCTTCCAGTGACAGTCACCTTTACTCTTTATCAAGTAGTCTACAGGTCCTCCAGCAGCCAGACAAATATTCTATGTTTCCAAGAAAGTGACTTGTCTTCAGTTAAATGTCCCAACATAATTCCATGAAAGCAACAATGCTTTATTGGTTCTGAGTTTGTCAGAAGGGAAGAATTTTCAATCTTCCTCCTCTAACATGTAACAAGGAAGCAAATAAATAGTAAAATACATTTCCAGAAGAGCACGAGTCTTTTGGACCTAAACTTTGTGTTTGTATTTTCTCTCACACATTATTGGGTCTCATGGTGATGGGTACAATATAATCTCAGGAGTCACCACTGAATAACTTATCCATGTACCCAAAAACCACCTGTTTCCCCAAAACTGTTGAAATAAAATAAAATATTTAAAAAATAAATATTTTTGAATCAATAAATAGTACCAAATCCCAGTGAATCTAATAGGATGTTAGCTATAAAGTTTAACTAAGCTAACTAAATGATTTAATCTGGTAAATGGAGGTTAATGTTCTCTGTTTCCATACTAACAAGTGTCTGCCAAAAAAAATGACAATGTTATTTTAACATAATTAGTATTGAACACTTCCTGCTGACAACAAGTGGTCATTAACTTCATTTATTTCTTGAAGTCATGCTTTATACAGAATCAAAAGGCCATTATTAACTGCATGAAGAAAAGTCCTTATCTTCTCATTTCTTATGTTTATAAATGGCATTGCTATGTGTTTTGCAAAGTGTTGAAAATGTGAGTAAGCTAAGAATACGATTGTCTGTACTCCACAGTAATCTCCTTCCAAAGAATCAAAGGTGTTTAAATAACAATTATTCACCAGCCCACTTATTTTCTGCAATATATTTCTTTTTGGCAACAGCTTTATTGAGACATAATTAAAATGTCAAATTCACCCTTTTAAAAAATATGCAATTCAGTGGTTTTACTATCTTCACAAGGTTGTGCAATCATCACCACAATCAATTTAATAATATTATTATCACTTTAAAAAAACCCAGTGCCTTTTAGCAGTTACCCTCCCATTTGTCTCTAATCCCAGCAGCCCTGGGCACCCACTAATCTACTCGCTGACTCCAGTGGTTTTGCCTGCTCTGGGCATTTCACATAAATGGAATTATACAACATGTGGTTTTTTTGTGTTTGACTTCTTTTACTTATTATAATATTTAAGAGATTAATCCATGTTGTAGCATATATTAGTTTTTTGTTCCTTTTTATGGTTGAATAATATTTCATGATATCAATGTATCACATTTTATTTATCCATTCATTAGTGGATGCACATTTGGCTTGTTCTTATCTTTTGGCTATTATTAACGATGCTGCTAAGGACATTTTTGTATGAGTTTTTGTATAGACACGTGTTTTCATTTATCTTGGCTACCTACCTGAGAGTGAAATGGCTGGGTCTTATGGTACCACTTTATTTAAATTTTTGAGAAACTGCCGGACTGTTTTCCAAAGTTACTGCACCATTTCACATTCCCAACAATGGTATATGAGGATACTAATTGCTCCACATCTTCACCAACACTTGATATTATTTAATTACTTCTTTTTTTTTTTTTTTTTTGCACAAGAATATGAATGTACTTAACTCTGTGCACTTAAAAATGTTTGAATTTATGTTATGTATATGGGCTTTTCTTCTTTTTTATTTTTTTTTTATTGCAATAGGTTTTTAGGGAGCAGGTGGTGTTTGATTACGTGAATAAGTTCTTTAGTGGTGGTTTCTGAGATTTTAGCACACCCATCACCTGAGCAGTGTATTGTGTCCCTAATGAATAGTCTTTTGTTCCTCACCCCACTCCCACCCTTTCCCCTGAGTCCCCAAAGTCCAATATATCATTCTTATGCCTTTGTTTTCTCATAGCTTAACACCCACTTAAGTGTTCTCACATACGATGTTTGGTTTCCCATTCCTGAGTTACTTCACTTAGAATAATAGTCTCCAATCCTACCCAGGTTGATGTGAATGCTATTATTTTGTTCCTTTTTATGGCTGAGTAGTATTCTATGGTATAAATATATACCACCTTTTCTTTATTCACTTGTTGATTGATGGGCATTATCCTGTAATATATTTTAATAGACATAATCCTAAGTTTTTATCATTTTTCCCAAACTTCTAGTGATTTATGATCACTCACTTTAATAATTCCCAGAGAGAGAGCTTGTGATTTAAAAATCAAATACTGGATTATGAATTGTGGTTGAAAGAATATTTAGGTACAAATTTATGACTTGAAAATTGTTTTAGTTTTGTCACTAGCTAAGTTGCATGGTCTTTAAAGACGAATTTCACTTTTCCGGACTTTGTTTTTATCTGCAAAGGAAGGTTTGGAATAGGTGAACTTCAATTATTCATTTCGCTGTAAATATTCATGGCATGCGATTGCTCAAGACTGCAATCAACTGTGAGAGGTGGTAATGCCAAGGGCTTTGGCTGGGGTATAGCACAGATACATCCCTGATTTCTAGTGCCAGACACCAGGTAACTACTCACTCATTTTCCCTTCATTCCGGAAAAATGGCAGAACCGTACTTCTTAGGGTTTCTTGCAGTTAAATGTCAAATGTGATATATATCTCTCCTATAAAATGAGAACTGAAGTGGCACCCACCATTTTCAGGCATAAAACTCTGTCATGTACAGTTCCCAATGCCATCTTCTTCTGCACTACCTTAATGCACAGGAGCATGGCAGCTTTGGAAGTGTTGAAGCTGGTGGAACCGTAAGATGTAAGGACCTAGTTCTCTGAGTCACTTCCTGAAAGAGAGCCATCCATTGACTAGGAACACCAATTTCTGCACATTCTCTGAACAATAAATAGACCTGTGTCACCTTGGAACGAGAAACAGACCTCTTTTTTTTCTGAGCCATTTTATAGTTGAATGGATGTTTGTTATAGCAGCTAGCATTACCCTGGTTATTGGATTCTATTTCCAAAAAACTACATGGGTTAGGCTTGACTCATTTAAAATGATTTCAAGTCAGTCAGCCAGATATCAAGATATATGGAAATCTACATATTTCACTCACACAATGCTAAATAACTTGTTTGGCAATTTTAGCCTTGTTGGAGTTAATGGTTGAACCTGAAATGATTGACTTTTCTTATTACTACCTGGTTTGGTTTCTCTATCTTAATCTCGTGTTGTGAGGCTGTCATGTAACTACCACATAAATTATCTCTGAACATACATTTTTGTATCAATTTGTTCTATTAACTTGTCCCCTTAGTTCACTATTCAGAAAGCTCTCCCTTGGCCTGTGTCTTAGAGACAGCCAGAGGTTTGATTTGCATCCTGGCATTTCACTGCCTTTGCACAGTCAGAGAAGAAATAAAATCAATGCAAGCTTTGGAGGTGCAGAACATGCTTCCCCAAAATATGCGACTTTGGCATAAGGATTCTTTTGGGCTAAAGACAATTGAGAATATGCTAATACGAGAAAAGCTTTTAAACCCTCCACATATGCCTAAGGCAGGGCATCATTTGTAAAGGTGCCTCCCTTTCTCTCTACCCAGAAGGACAGGAGTTAATCACCGAGAAAACTCTAGCCCTTTATCATCCTGTAGGAGCCATATAAGTCGACCTAACAAACCTCACTCACTAGCTCTTGCCTTGTTGCCTCATATGTTTACCCTCTCCCAGTTTGCTGCTCTGGAAACTAAATGTCCTTTTTCTTTCTCTTGTCACCACTCTAATAATTAATTGTTGTTTTGTTAAGATGCTATGGAAGCCCAAGTTCTAACCACCCAGTAGAGTGACTCATCACTGGGTTTTCTTGCGTATATGCAGAATGCGAGTGTTTGTAAACTCCTGATTGTTTTTCTCTTGTTAATCTATATTTTATTAGTCTAATTTGCAGGGTCTCAGTCAGCCAATTTAAGATTGGTGGAGGAAAAAGACATTTTTTCCTCAGCTACAATGTCTTCGGGAGGAGGCACATTATTCTGCCAACCACCTACACCTACCCTATAAGGCTGAGTGGTTATTTCTAATTCATGTAGTCATCAATTTATCCACACAATAAATATTTATTAAGCACACGCTCTCTTTCAGGCACTGTGCAGACTCTGGGCTTAGAGAGCTGAGCAAGACAATGGAGCCCCTCTGGAGACCCAGAGACAAGAGGAAATCAAAGACCAGCTAGGAAAGCACATTCAAAGGCCTGAGCATTCACAGGGACGATCTGGAGAGGACCTGGACATGCTTGATGCAAATCTCGGTGGACATTACAGGATGTATTAGGTTCAGGCCCACAGGACGGGATCAGAGTTCACAGCACAAAGACGCTGTTCCCTGTCAGGGTCTGAGCACTTTCAGGGAACACTTTCCAGAGATTTCCACTCACAGAGCCTGGTGAGTAGCTTTGCTCAACATCAAGAAATCGTCCTGGGGACTGGATTAAGAGGTTGGCGAGCCGAGAAGTCTTGGGATCCTCTGGACTAGGATATTCCTTTTAAGATGGGAGATAAGTTATCAGGCTTCCAGGCTCTTGATAGATGTCTTACAGATGGGTGATTATGAAACGGCTGTGCCCTCACTTTGTAGACCTGTGTTCCTGCCAGATGCACACAGACTTGGATCCTCTGAAAGTCTGTTGAGGTTAGCACCACCTCCCGTGTAGATACTCTTTAGCACAGGGTGACTATTGCAGGTCTTACAGGTCGACTGCCCATGGGAAGGGGTAAAATGTGCTTTGTGCCAGTCACTAAGTGCTGCTCAGGAGGAAAAGAGCTGGAGGAAAAGCAGAGGAAAGGACAAGTTCTGATGCAGAAGCATTTTTCTTTGCAACTGCCCTTCCTTCCTCAGTGTGGCTGGTGCCTTCTCACCTTCTCACCTCCTCACCTTTCACAAAAGATTCTCAGCTCCCTTCTTCCTCTTATCTTTTATTTTCTTTTTTTCCCGCCAGCTGTTTAGAGTGAGAACAATATCTGGAAGAGACAATGCCTTTATAAGAAATGATTAAATTCCACTGTGATTGGGGGCATCGGGGCCGCTGCCGAGTTCCATATCTCAGAACACAATAGCCCAGCAGGGACATCCGCGTGGACTGGGTTGCCTCTGTCCAGCCACGGAGCAAAGGTCTCTCGTTTCTCCTCTCACTTCAGACCTGCCTGCTGCAGCACTCACACGGTCCCCCTACAATAATGCCAAAGAGAAAGAAAAGCCCTTCAATTCATGTCCGTGGCCAGGGCCGATTTCTAGGACGAGGTAGGGAAGATCAGGGAAAGATGTGAATTCTCTCTAGATAAGTGGGTGGTCGAGAAACATAAAAGGATGCTTCTCTGGTCTGGTACTTATGATATCACCAGCATCCAATTATATGTGTTAAGCGTCTCTCCAACCACCAGGCTGTTTGTAGGTTTATGTCATACCCTCCCAGGAAAATAATACATGGACAAATTAGGAGTCACTGTTAGAAACAAAAATAGCTGCACTGTTAAGTGAGGGTTGTAGATCTGTCAGAAGGTGCTAGTAGGAGGCTCAGTGCTTTTAATGTCTACTTCTATGAACAGATCCCATTTGCTTTGCTGCTATACAAAAAGCAAGCCTTTTATAGTCCTGTTTTCAATTTTTTTCAATATTAGTATTCACTATAAAGTCTCATTTACTTTATCATCTATAGAGTGACTCTTAATCACAAAATCTAGTCAGAGATTTCAAAGAAAACATAGGGGAAAACACCCATCCATATGCTGCTATATTAATGGTTTACTAGCTACTTACTATAAATAAAACTAACTCCAGCATATGCTACCAACTATCCCTTTCTCTCACCTCCTTTTCCTCCTTCTTTCCATTTTTGTTCCTGAATAGGCAAGGTGACACACAATTTATTTAAAGGACATTTACTCTCAACCTAAAGTCTTGACTACCACCAGCCTATAAAGCACTTTGGCACCTGGACAACATAATATTTTCATTGCTGAGTCATTTCCTCTGATAAGTTTTATCTAAAAAGATAGAAAAGAGCATAAACACCATAACTGGTAAAGGTGTGATTTCCAGATTCTGTGGACAATGTGAGTCTATATTGTATACATTTTCTAATCAAAATTACCTCTATCCTCCAACAAAATTTTTTTATGTTTTGTTTTATTTTTGTTTAACGAGAGTTCTCAAATTCTTTAGCAGAAGCACAGTGGATACAAAGGGAATCTGAATTCTTTTAAATACAAAGCTCTCCAGGACAGGGAAATGTGCTTGAACCTGGAAAGTACATTTCAAATGTAACACGGGTTACTGATTTAGAACTGAAAATGCATTTTCTGTAATTAGAATTGATGTATTATTTGAAGTATAAGCCCAGCTCTCATGGACAAAACGTAGCAGTACGGAACACAGCCTGCCTGGGGACTGAGTCAGCTTTGCCGGGAGCATAAAACATTTAATGGCCCGTAAAACTGACCTCAGCTCTTCTTTCTTTCACCAGAAATACAGGTGGAAATGAGCAGCTCTATGTTATGACAAATCAATCAACGAGTATCTGTTCTCCACCTCCTTCGTGTCTGGCACTGTGTAAGGCGCTGGCAGGATAAAGGTGAATAAGGTACAAGGGACCCTGCTGACACTGAGCTGGTAGCTGAGAGGGTAGAGAGAATATGAAGCCAATCATTACAACACATCCCAAAAGATAAATGAACAGGTGGCGTGGAGTCGTGGCCACGTGTGTGGAGTATGAACTCGGGCTATTCCCCTTCAAATACTGATTCAACATGACAGGGGATGATCTTGAGCAGGATGCAGAAGTTTCTGAACCTGAATTTCCCTTATTGTAAAATAGGAGAATTTCTAGTAGCTCCCTGACAGCATTGAATGAGAAGTAAATGTATTAATACTTGTAAATTGTGCACACAGTATGCCTGGCAGCTGATAGAATTCATATGCATTAGTAAAGGTGATTTTTACAATATTTGTTCCTGTTCTGTATTCTTTACATTTAAGTCCCTGTTATATGAATTGTACACTATCCAGTCAAATTGCATTTTTAAATTCTCACCAACATGCATACTTTCTCTGTCTAATGAAGTAATTTGTAAGATAATAGCGCTGTTTTTGTGTACTATTACATTCTTATTCCAACTTTTTCATGATATAGGATGGGAAACAAAATAAAATGAAATCATTTATTACCTCCACTTTCTAAGCAAGAACTGAACGTCAGGGACAGCCCACCTCTTGGGTTACAATCCAACCCTTTTCTCGAGATGTTTTTCAGGGAACCCAAACCAAGACAGCAACTTTTTTCTCTTTTTTGTTAAGGATCCACATTATGCTTTTATTCAGGGAAAAAGAAGCATAAATTCAAGGAATACCAGGTGGCATTCTATTTAAATGAGTCAGCAATTATATCTAATATTTATTGGGAGTTTACTCAATGTCAGACACAATTCTTAAGAACCTTAAATGATTCCTCCTCTGATAACGGCTACAAAGAAGTCAATTTCGGTATGTGTGTTGTGACATCCGACTATCTCAGTTCAGCTCTCAGTACATTCATCTGGGGAAAGTTTCCCAACAACCAATGAGGAAGATTTCATTACTTTCCTAATTTTATTGATCAGGTCATTGAAATGAAGTGAGGTCAGCACTATGCTCCCTGTAACTGGGAGAGACCTCAAATCTCGGTTTTCAATTCCTATACCCTCCAAACGTTTGAAGTATCAACTCTGTGAACATGGATCATCAAGAATTAAATCTGTTTTATTAACTTGACTTATATTTCACAATAGAAAAAGTGGCCACAGTTATTTTGATGACTTTCTGTGTATCTTTGTGTGAGATGCCAAGTTCACCAAACACTAGAACTGTTTTAAACACTAACAAAAAGGCCAAAACAATTTGCCTCTCTTACTCTAGTTCACAAATTTTACCAAGTTAACCACTTAGTAAAAACAAGTTTATAGACTTTATTTTGATGTATCTCTTTGAGTATGGGTTGGCTACATATTTGAGGACATGCAATTTTTTTTTTCATTGAATTAGATTGTCAATTCCAGTAAACTTTGCTTTGGGGATAAGAGGGGAGGTTAAGTACCATGTAAAGGCAATTAGATGGGACTGAGAAAACTCTTTAACTTGGAAACAGAAGAAACACTGCTACTACAATGAAAAAATAAACCACAGCTGAAAATGAATGCATGCATGAAGGGATTATGAGTAAATCACATACATCTGTGTTAAAACAGAAGGAAAAAAGGTCAGCCTTGTACCGTATGTTCAAACCAACCATTTGTGGAAATTGCATTATTTTAATTTATTTTCAGTATTGGCTAAATGTGACAATGCATTTTATTTTGGGCTGTGTCCGAAAACACAAGTTGGTTCAACTATATTTATCTCAAAAATTGGCAGATTCCCCTCTGAGTATTATCTTTTGGGCTCAAAATTATTGGAGGGAAATACGCAGTACATTATTCTCTTTCTTCAGTGACTCAACACTCTTCCGTCCAACAATAACCCTCATGGACTCTACCTTCACCTCTCATTGCCCTTATCACGTTGGCTCAAAACAAATATTTACATGGACTCTATTCAGTCTCTAACTCTAATTCACTAGGTGTTGGCATTGCTTTTACAGTATTTGTTTATTCGTGGAGTACTTGGACTTGGTATCCACCCTTGTTCTTGGGCCAGTGGATCCTCAACCATCTCTTTCATGGGCCACCATAATTAGTGATTGAGAAACAAGGATTCAGACATTTTTTAATGATAAGTGGTTGGTCATTGGAGTTAACAAAAGTTGGGAAAAGTTCAACAATCTTTTAGGGTACATCAAAGCATTTATTGAAAACCAATAATTCACATTTTTATGATGAAAGAAGAGACATGATTTTAGAAGTTGATGCACGTAAAGGTAGAAGCTCTTGGAGTCACAGGAACCTTACAATGTTGGTTTTTGGATAGAAAGTAGACATGAAGATCAAGTAGAAAAGTAGACTTTTAAAGAAGCAGGAAAACAGGCTGGGCATGGTGGCTCACGCCTATAATTCAAGCACTTTGGGGGACCGAGGTGGATGGATCACTTGAGGTCAGGAGTTCGAGACCAGCTTGGCCAACATGGTGAAACCCCATCTCTACTAAAAGTACAAAAATTAGCTGGGCCTGGTGGCAGGTGCCTGTAGTCCCAGCTACTCAGTAGGCTGAAACAGGAGAATCACTTGAACATGGGAAGCAGAGGTTTCAGTGAACCAAGATTGTGCCACTGCACTCCAGTAAAAAAAAAAAAAAAAGAAGAAGAAGAAGAAGTAGGAAAACATAGCGAGGACTAAAGAGGCTCAGTAGGGTACAATAGAAAATTTTCTGGATCTCACTGCATGCCCTGGTGCTGTTTTGCCACCCATTTATTTCTAGATACTAATATGGACAACAATTTAGTGATCCCCCAACCTTAGCTGACTTACTCGCCTTCTTTATCCTAAAAGTGCAAGGTATGAGCAAGGTATCTAGTATTCTACAGTATCCTATAGCATTGTAGGATGACTATAGTTCACAATAATATATTATATAGCTGCAGATCACTATAAGGAGGATGCTAAATGTTCCTAACACAGAGAAATGATAAATGTTTGAGATGAGATGATAGGCTGATTACTCTGATCTGATCACTATACATTGTATGTACGGAAACCTCACTATGTACCCCATAAACATAGACAGTTTTGTGGTAATTAGAAAAATAAAACAAAAAGAAGGAAGAGATAAACTAGTAAAGACAAGTGGAGGCCACACTGAGCTTATGGCCCTCTCCAGGTAGCGCATCCTCCCATGCGGAGCAGGCACCTGCCCTGCCCACTTCAGGACTGTGCAGGTTTCCCACACACCACTTCCTTCTTCCCAGCACCATATTCTCACTTAAGACTTAATCTGATATATAAGCTAAGCTTTCACCAGTTCTGAGACATGTTTCTCAGTGTGGTTTCATGCTCAAAAAATTTGAAAGAGAGATTGTAAGGGCCGACTTGGCCAAAGGCAAGAAATAACATCTCAAGGTGATGAAAGGAGATATTTACTTAGAAAGCTATCCATTTCTTAATAAGTAAGATTTCATCACTTTCCAAAATGCATGGGTCTCAGGATTTTAAAAAAATACACTCAATTTTTTTTTGTATTTTCAGGCATGGGAACTAGTGTATTATTTCATATATCACTACACTGTAATACAGTTGTGAAAATATAGCTTGTTGAATGAGGAAAGCAGGTAATTTTAAAAATTCAGTCTTTTTAGGATTTGGCAGTTGTATACCCTGACTTTCATATGTTGCATATAATATGTAATGATATATTAATGCTGTTCTTGCTTATCTTAATAAAGCTTTTGGGTATCCTAGTATCGCATGATTAAATATAAAATGATCCTTCGTATCTGTAGAGCAGTTAACTCTTTCACTAGTTCTTACTGCCTGTGACATGCATATGTAATTGCATAAAATGAGGCACCCCCAAACATTCCATTATTGTTAGGGTAATCAACAGATTTTGCTAACCAATTATGCTAATGTAAATGAAATAAGAGTGTAATAACATAAAACTTTTTAGAATTTCATTAGTCATTAGGGGAATAGTAGAGATAAGCAAATCATTAACATTTCAACTATTTTAGTAGTTTTAATAATTATAGCTTCTAATTTAGTTAGAAATGCATATGCAGCCTCTAAGTCCAGCAGTGTGGATACATTGATAAGTGAAAAACCAGCTTACAAGAAATATGAAATTAGGGACAAATGTAGGAGAACACATTTAACTTATTTAAAATAATATGAAATGTATGCATAGAAGGCAACACTGAAGCCCGTCTCAGCCTGAGCTCCGAGCAAAAATAGAAATGAAAGTTGATAGAATTTGAAACCGTAAGTGTGCACCCGGAATATATTTTGAGAACTTGTATTTGCACTACTTACATGATCCAGGAACCAGCAAGCTAAGCCATGAACTAAGGAATTATTCCCAGGCCAATTACTTGCCAGAGGCTCTTAGCAAAAGTAAACAAAAACCCTCCATGGGGTGCGATCACAAGCCAGGCCACAAGGGAACCTCTAAACAAGAGCCTCACACTCAAGAGTTACACAACAACACAACATTCACGAGAGCTGGCATTTACCATGAAAATTAATCTTCAGCCCGACAATTTGAAATCATAAAATGGCAATCTGAAAAAGTTTTTTTTTTAAATTAAAATGTTTCCAGCAATAAATATAATCAAATCCCTAAGAAAACAGTAAAACATATTGAAAAAGTGAATAAATGAAACCCAGTGGAACTTAAGAAATAAAAAATATAATCTTTACTATAAAATTAGTGGATGGATTTAACAGCAAGCATAAACACAATGAAATTTTTTAAAAAAAGATTAGAAGAAGATATCCAGGGAAAACAGCACAGAATTGCACCACACACACACACTCTCTCTCACACACATGCATACACAAACACACACACACACGCACAAAAGACCTAGGAGATCACGAGTAGAAGATCCGATGTGCAGTCAGGATACAGTGAAAATATTCAACTTATAGATCAGTGGGAGTTCCGGAAAACTAAATGGAGAGAATGCAGTAAGAAAAATTTGAAGTGATAATTACTGAATTTCCAGAATCGATGAGATTTGAACATCTTCATCTCCACGACTCTTAATAAGCCATCATAGGAAAAAACATAAAGGCCAAAGGGAATTTATTCATGGAAAGTAAAATGATAAAGGAAATAAGATATTACCCAGAGGGAGGCTGGGTGTGGTGGCTCACACCTGTAGTTCCAGCACTTTGGGAAGCCAAGGTGGGTGGATCGCTTGAAGCCAGGAGTTCAAGACCAGCCTGGCCGACACAGTGAAACCCCGTCTCTACTAAAAATAAAAAAAAGTAGCTGAGCATGGTGGCATGTGCCTGTAGTCCCAGCTATTTGGGAGGCTGAGGCAGGAGAATCGCTTGAACTCAGGAGGTGGAGGTTGCAGTGAGCAGAGATCACGCTACTGCACTCCAGCTTGGGCAACAGAGTGAGACTTTGTCTCAAAAAAAAAAAAAAAAAAAAAGAGATATTCACCCAGAGTAGGACAATTACCAGTCTAAAAATACATTTCTTAACAGAAGAAATAAAAAACTGATAATATTTTAGAAGCAACAAATGAAATAACAATTCCAAGGATTGGGAAAGAATAACCAAATCTTAAGATTTTACCAAATATATGAGTTTTCTACCTAGAAAATAAAGAAGAATTTACAAAAGCACGTTAAATCTAAAAACAGAAATTTATCTATTGTGGCTGCATATAAAATCTATTTACATCAGTCAATAACCTTTGCAAATGACGGTACAATAATTGGAAAATATATTTTTTAAAAGATGTTTCACAGCACAACAATGCACCTAAGAATTCATAAAGAAAATTGAAAGACTTTTATGTAGAACTAAAAAAAAATGTTAAGAAATACAAAACAGCATCTAAATGAGTGGAGAGTAAATGAGTGGCACAAATGGAGAAAATTCTGCAGAGATGTTCATTCTCTCTCAACTTCGTTTTAATTTCAATGTTATTGCAACCAGAATTCCACCAGGTTCACAATGGACATATACAAATACACACTTGAAATGTGTGGATATATATATGTGTGTGTGTATATATATGTGTGTGTATATGTGTGTGTGTATGTGTGTGTGTGTATATATATATGTAAAATACAGGACCAAAGCATTTTTTAAAACTCAAACATTTGTCTAGCACCTACCAAATGCCAGGTGCTTTGCTAGGTATTTTAAATATAACTCTTTAGCTGGTTATATTGGCAACCAGTTAGAATGGCAATCATTAAAAAGTCAGGAAACAACAGGTGCTGGAGAGGATGTGGAGAAATAGGAACACTTTTACACTGTTGGTGGGATTGTAAACTAGTTCAACCATTATGGAAAACAGTATGGCGATTCCTCAAGGATCTAGAACTAGATGTACCATATGACCCAGCCATCCCATTATTGGGTATATACCCAAAGGATTATAAATCATGCTGCTATAAAGACACATGCACACGTATGTTTATTGCGGCACTATTCACAATAGCAAAGACTTGGAATCAACCCAAATGTCCATCAGTGACAGACTGGATTAAGAAAATGTGGCACATATACACCATGGAATACTATGCAGCCATAAAAAAGGATGAGTTTGTGTCCTTTGTAGGGACATGGATGCAGCTGGAAACCATCATTCTTAGCAAACTATCACAAGAACAGAAAACCAAACACCGCATGTTCTCACTCATAGGTGGGAACTGAACAATGAGATCACTTGGACTCGGGAAGGGGAACATCACACACCGGGGCCTATCATGGGGAGGGGGGTGGGGGGAGGGATTGCATTGGGAGTTATACCTGATGTAAATGACAAGTTGATGGGTGCTGACGAGTTGATGGGTGCAGCACAGCAACATGGCACAAGTATACATATGTAACAAACCTGCACGTTATGCACATGTACCCTAGAACTTAAAGTATAATAATAATAATAAAATAAAAAATAAAAAATATATAACTCTTTAGATTCTGTAAAACTGTAGATGATGATATCATCTCCCTTTAGAAGGACTGATTGGTTAAGCGACTTGGGCAAGATCACAAAATCAGTGTCAAAGTAAGAGTCTGAACACAAATTGTTACTCTAAGAAACAAACGAAAACACACAACCTAATAATACTGTACATACAAACAATGGAACACTCATTTTTCAATATGTGGATGCTTAGTAAAATGCTGTAGAAAAGAAACATCCTAGTGGAGGAATAGAAAAATAGACCAGTGGCGTAGAAATGAAAACAAAGAAAGCGACCCCCTTATACACAGGGAACCTGCCTGGCATGAATCCTGAAGTGTGTATTGGGGTTGAAAGAGCCACCATTCGCCAGTTGTCAGGGAAAACTGACTATTCATGGCAAATACGCTCTCTACTCCACAATGCAGAGAAAAATAAAATCTACGTAGACTGAAGATTTCAATATAAACATAATTCTAATGATTTGAGGTAAAAGTAGGAAAACATCTTTGTGACATTTAGCGAAGAAGAATTCTTTTTTTTTCAGGCAAATCTTAAAAAGCAAATTCTATGGAGAAAACAAATTTGACAAATTTGATTTCTTTGTAAATCAGAACTTCTCCATGAAAACATAGGTATCAAAGAACAACTGAGTAAAATAAATCACATACTATGAAAAGATGCCTATAGTTTATATAAGCAGGAAAATGTTATTATGCAGAATATATTGAACTTTTACCAATATATAGGGGAAAAATATATTTTTATATATTATTACCTTGGCTAGAACCTGTTGATGATGTTATGTTGCCTTGGCTAGAAGTCCTGGCAATAAACATGCTGATTACTTGTCTTGTCCTGGCATTTAATGGAAATAACTCTATGATTTCATATTTTGTGATTACTGTAGACTTTTGGAATATAGCATCTGTGGGTTAGGGAAAACAACCTTTTCTAGTCTTCCTTCTCCAAAGCCTCTGAGAACAACCCCTAATCCATTTATAGGTGTTAAATGTATCAAATATATATACTTAGACGGAGTCTTGCTCTTTCGCTAGTTTGGAGTACAGTGGCGCAATCTCGGCTCACTGCAATGTCTGCCTTCTGGGTTCAAGCTATTCCTGAGTAGCTGGAACTACTGGGGTGTGCCACCAAGCCTGGCTAATTTTTGTATTTTTAGTAGAGACGGGGTTTCACCATGTTGGACAGGATGATCTCAATCTCTTGACCTCGTGATCTGCCCACCTAGGTCTCCCAGAATGATGGGATTACAGGCGTAAACCACTGCGCCTGGCCATCAAAGATTTTTTGTCGTAAAAATATTGCCATATTTTAATCTCTTAAACCTATTAATGTGAGTGTGGATGTCACAGTTTGGTCATTGTTATTCTTGTGTTTTGGGACTGGGTTTGAGGGATTGTAAGCAAGGGTAGATTCTACCTATCAATGAACAGGTAAATAGATGAAAAAAATTCATGAAATAAAATATGAAATTTCTAGTAAACTCATAAAAGACAGTCAGCTTCATTAGCAATCAGAGAAGTACAAATACTCCCATAATGAAAAACAATTTAATACCCAACATACAGGCACAGATGAATAAGTCTGATAATAACACTTTGGCATACATAGAGAAAATAGGGTTGTATATTTTTTGAGGGAGCCTAAATTGGTATAATAACTTTGGAGAGAAATTTGGCAATACCTGGATAAAGCTGAAAAGCATATATTCTAAATCAGTCATTCTTCAGGTTAAATGTAGACCCTTGAGAATAATCTCACACATGTTCACAGATTTACATGTACAATTTTTTTTTGTAGCAGTGTTTGAAGTAGTGGGAAAGTGGAAAAATGTAACTGTCACTTCGAATGTGAATACATAATTACCTGGTTTATTTAACTGTCACTTGGTGAATACATAATTATCTGGTTTATTCTTACAGCGGCATATCATACAGCAGCTAAAATGAGTGAACTGAGTTGATATTTACATATCTAAGTCTCAGAAACGTAAAGTTTAGTGAGGAAAACAAAGCTTCGAAATAGTATAACAGGGTAACAAAATGTATACAAATGTTTTGAAACTGCATTGAGTATTAGCTGTGGATGCTTATTTGCGTTTTAGAAGTATAGACACAGAGTAGAGGTAAAAATATCATTCAAAATGGTAGTTATTTGGGGTATTATGAGGAATGAAAAGATCAAGTGAAGCTTTAATTGGATATTTTCAGGTTTGTTTGTTAAAAGATGTAAAGACAGAGAAACACAAATGGACAGAAAGAGGCTGTGTTCACACACATGAGAGAGAAATGACACAAACTGTAGGCAAGGGTTCAATCTTAGTGGGTGACACATAAGCATGTATGATATTATTTTCTGCATTTTTGGCATGGTTAGAATGCTTCAGCAATTGTAAAAGAAAAGTGAAAGGTTTTTATCCATATAGTCTAGAATAACGTAAGTACATTAGATAAAACATAAACTCGTATGTGCATGTAGTGTAGAAACACATGCAATAGAAATTACACTCTGGTGCTGATTACTGATAGTATTACTATTATTATTAATGTATACTCTGATGCTGATTATTGATATTATTAATATATACTCTGGTGCTATTATCTCATATAATCTAAAACACAGTTTCTAGATTATTTTGATGTAAATTTAATGTAAAATCACAATCTACTGTGACAGTAATTACAAAGATCTTTGCGTGTTCCTGCAATAGTTTCAACACATGTGATTGCTACTGTCATTTCCATTTTGTGCCTGATAAATTTTTTTGAAAACTGGATAAGGAAATATGAAATCCAGATGGGCATAATGAATATATTGTTTCACACAATAACTATGGTCTGCAAAAATCATATTCAGGAGAATTTAACAAAAAAGTCACTGGATGTTATTGAAATGTGCTGAATTTATTTTAAGTTCACTGAAAGATTCAAAGAAAGTACATACTTAAATATTGAGTATATAAAGGTGCATCAGGTATACGTATGAATGAGAAAAAGAAAGGCAGGATGGGAAGGAGGAAGAAATTTATTTGGAAAAGAAAGGTGAGTATAATGAATTGTATTTTAGAAAGAATCTCTTCTAAGGTATCACGCTGTTGGCAGGTGCTGAGAACAGTCTTCTGTCTTCTCAACAATGTTGAGAGACCATGAATTTCAAGAGGTAGAGGGCACTGAGTCCAGGAGCTGCTGCTGAAAGTACCATCAGGCACCCAGAGCAGCAAGTACCATCAGTCACCCAGAGCAGCACGGGAGAGGCCAGGGCGGGAGACACGGCCCAGCGTTTATGTCCAGGGGAGTGAATTCAGTGCCACCCTGCCACCATCCCCCATAGCAATTACATATGAGACACCTGAAAAGTGACATCTTGAGTGGATAAACAACACGGGAAATGAAAATGGAGACTTTTGGGAGGCTTGCTTCTCTTCGTCTTAGCTCTGAGTGGTGCAGAGGAAAAGCCCATGACCTCAAGCTGGGATTCAGTTGCAGGAGGAGCTAGAATTCACATCGTGTGTGTGTGGATAAATGGAAAATGCAATGCAATACAGTTCTGGTTTAGAACTGTGTATAGCATAGATACCGCGAAACAGCAGTCACAGATTCAATCCTGATGCAAGGACCTTCAAGCTACATGAAGAGATGCGAAGTACCAGTCATCCAAAAACAGACTATTTTAAATTTGTGATATAAATATACCAAAGGCACATCAACCACATGAAAATGTGGATGTTAAAAATGTGGCCAAGGCCAGGTGAGGGGGATCATGCCTGTAATCCCAGTACTTTGGGAGGTAGAGGCAGGCAGATCACTTGAGGTCAGAAGTTCAAGACGAGCCTGGCCACGTGGTGAAACCCTGTCTCTACTAAAAATTCGAAAAAAATTAGCCGGGCGTGATGGCACAAGCCTGTAATCTCAGCTACTCAGGAGGTTGAAGTAGGAGAACTGCTTGAACCTGGGAGGCAGAGGTTGCAGGGAGCTGAGATTAGGCCATTGCACACCAGCCTGGGTGACAGAGTGAGACTGAGTCTCAAAAAATAAATAAATAAATAAATTTAATTAATTAATTAATATAAAAAATAAAAATGTGGGCAAAGTGTAAGATGCTGCTAAAATGATCAAACAGACTTGAAAAAGAGCTTAGAAAAATTTTACAAATAGGAAATCACTGAGTTTAAAAATGGACTGTATCAATTGACTTTAAAACCAAGTGTATTTATAAATTTAAGCAATGTTACTGAACTGGTGACTATATCTGAAAAAAAAAACCTCCCAGAGTGTAGACCATAAAAATGAAGAGGCAGAAATTATAAAAACAAGATGCAGAGACATGCATGATAGATTGAGCATATTTAACATACGTCAAATTGGACATCAAAAGGAGGGAATCAAGAGCATGGGGAAGCTGCGAGATTCAAAGACACCACTGCAAAACATTTTTGAAATGCAAATTCAGTGAGTCTGATGAGCTATCTCTAAAACCTCACAGTGAGACCAGCCAGCACCAAAGCCTGTGATGGCATGCAACATTGCAGAATATCCTAAAAAACCAGTTGCCCGCAGAGGACTGGCAATGAGCCAGGTAGAAGACCTCTCATCAATGACAGCCAAGACCAGCATGCAGCGGAATCATCTCTTCAAAATGCTGAAAAACAAAAACCACTAACCTAGAGTTTTATATTCAAGACTGAGAACAAAATAAATGCATTGTCCTTCAAACACAAACTCAGTTTCCTACCAACACACCCTCACTAAAGAATATTTTAGAGAATACACTTCAGGAAAAAGCAAAGTCATTACAAATATGAATGTGGGAAGAAGTTAAGAATGTATGTAAATCATTTAAAAATGCATTGCTAGTATAACAGCAATACAGTGATGTCTAATTTATGATGTTACAATGATAAAACCAAACTATTTGAAAATACATAACTTGAAAACAGTGATCACAGTTAAAGTAACTTAAAGTTCTCGTCTTATGTGAGAGTGTGGTAATAATTGTGCTTATATGTGAATTTCATTAAGTAAAATGCACATGTTAAAATTTCTGTGGTGCCCTTACACAAATAGAATTTATAACTTTTAAAATATTAGAGGAAAAAGTGGAACTGGGTTGAGAAACAAACTCAACTGATTCATTCAATGGCTATATAAGGAAAAGCAAAATGTAGAAAAAGCCGTCAGGAGATGGCAGAAATACATCTAAATATGTAGTGACCACAATAAAGAGGAAAGAGTGGACTCATTCAGTTAAAAACAAAGATTATCAAGCCAGATTAAAAATTTCCAGCTGTATCCTCTTTAACAATAGACACATCTAAAATAAATTAGAAAAAATTGCATCTTACCGAACACAAAAAAACAATGTAGTTAGGAAGTCATAAGAATATAAATAAGCAAATAATTGGACCTTAAAAATTATTCTGACAAAATGCTATCTCAAGAAAAAAATAAAAGCATGGATAATCCAGGATCATTAAAAAATTACCTCAGTCATTCACAATATTTGCACTAAAAAAATAACAATCTCAGGGAGTTTTGCAAAGTCTACCCAATATACAGTAAATATAATTTATCTTACAGAAATCTTTTGAGAAGATGTAAAGAAAGAAAATATTTTATAGACAAATTTTGCTTTGCTATCACAAACAGAAGAAATAAATCTAAGGAAGGGAAGTGGATGTCTAATCTCACAAATGCATCAAGAACTATGCAGGATCACCCCAGCAAGTTTTTTTGGCATAAAAAATGATCAATATAATTTACAATGTCCATAAACTCACAAAAATAAGTGAAATGATCATCTTATTAATGCAGAAAAATATGGGATAGAATTGAACATATGTTAAAAATTTTTACAGATTGAGAATGGAAGAGAGCTTCTTTAATCCAATAAATACTGTTTACAAAACAGAATTTATAACAATCTTCATGCTTGATGGTGAAAATGTAAATGTTTC
The DNA here is from genome assembly GCF_049350105.2 of Macaca mulatta. NCBI lineage: Eukaryota > Metazoa > Chordata > Mammalia > Primates > Cercopithecidae > Macaca > Macaca mulatta. The sequence goes on from NC_133414.1 coordinate 5,938,581, forward strand.
CTTTAAATCAGGCAAGACACGGGTGTTTGCTTTTCTATGCAACATTTTCCTGGATGTCTTAACTAGTATAGGATGATTATAAAAAATCAAAATTATAAGGTTTAAAAAGGAAAATACAAATAGATCATTACTTGTGGATAAAATGATAGTTTTAACCTAAAATGAAAACATAGAATTAGTAAATCACAGGAACAGTGTTTTAAGTCATAGAAATTAACAACAGTGTTGACAACAAAAAATACAAAATAAAAATTTTAAGAATATATTTTTAGTAAAGTTTAAATATATTAGATAATTAAAAGTAAATTATTTTAAAGGAAGTTTGAGTTATTTATGGAGGATACTATAAAATTATTTTAAATAAAAAATAATCCTTGAAAATACCCAGTCTATGGATAAGTTTGTCCTGGTCTTATATAAATTTAATCCTGTATACATTTCAGTTATTTCCAAATTGTCCCATAAAGTCAATGTAATGTCTACTAAAATTCTAGCTATCTAAAAATGAATTTTATAATCTGTCTATCAATTTTTGTGGGAAACAAAGGCCAAAGTAGCCTTGAAGAAGAATCAGGTTGGGGTATGGGGAGGAGGTACTTCATCAGATCAGGTATGGAGAATGGTAAGAAAGCTGTCAATATTAGAAAAATGAAAGGATAGAAACATACACCATGATAAAGAACACAGAGGCCAGAAATAGAACAGTGCATAAAGGGAGGCCTGGGCCTGTTGGCCTTACAGATCACCAGGCAAACATGAGCTACTCAACAATAGCTGGTGATTGCTTACCTGAATGTGGAGAATATTAGACATCTCTTTAACACCATGCTAAAAAAATCAATTCTAGATATACTAAAGACATGACTATGAAGAACACGTTTTTACACTTTTAGAAAACAAAAACAGAATGACCTAGTAGAAAAGGATGCAGAAGGCCAGAAGAGAAACTTTATAGAAAAACAAAACTGGTTTAAAAAACTAATGGACCTCTTACTAAGAGGCTTGGGATAATTAATAGTCAATGAAATTCAAATATAATGCCCCCAAAATACAGTCATATTACAAGCTCTAGCTTGGGACTTTAAAAAAAATCAAACAATACCAAGTCTTCCTCGCTGGTGGCTAACGTTGTTTAATTTTTTTATGGAGATGGAGTCTATGTTGCTCAAACTGGTCTCAAACTCCTGGACTGAAGCAAATCTCCCACCTTGGTCTCCCAAAGTGCTGGGATTACAGGCATGAGCCACCATGCCCAGCCTCTAATATATTTTGAGAATGAGAACTTAGGCCAATTTTAAGCGACAAAGACCAATTAGGAAAACAGCGTGGACGTATATAAAAGGCAGAGGACTGCATATGTATAAAACGTGTACTGTGTGCGTGAGTGTGTGCCCGAACTTGGAAACTCATTCTATGGTCTCCTGCTAAACCCTCTGCTCATTCAGATATCTCATTAACGAGATGGGCATGTGTATTATTATACCATGGGCTCTGTGTCATCCAGACATTTTAAAGGGAGCTGCATGTGCACATCTTCAGCTCTTTGCCGGAAATACTTCAAATACAGATTATAAACTCCAGTCACCCACTGGGGCAAGGCTAGCTCTCCCTGCAGCTTTCAGAAGGTACCAGGGCTTCATGGATCATATTAATCCACAGAATTAGAGATGACATTAGAAACCACAATAAATTATCATGTAAAAAATAAATCTTTTTTTTCCTAAAATTTAACAATTTTCGTGTGTGTGTGTGTGTGTGTGTGTTTTCAACCTCATCCATGTACCTCAAACCGCCTTTATCTTATCCCTAATGAGAGTTACATTTTGATGTCATATGGAGAACAGATCTTTGAGGTTACACTGCCTGGGCTCTTCAGAACTCATGCAGTCTTTTGAAAATAAAACAAACTGAAAGCAGTTTTAGCTATGCAATGCAAAGTGGATAAAGTCTTTAATAATTTGGGAACAAGATTATTTTAGAAACTTATTGAAAATATTTTACAAGTTCAATTTTTAAACATGGGCATGGTAAGTTATTAGGATGCAAGAAAGATTCACAAACTGTGAATAAAGAGAACATTATTTCATGTACTACTATTTAATAACAGCACGAATATTTTTATATAACGTGTGCTTTTTTAAAAAATAGATTTTATTTTTAGAGAAGTTTGAGGTTCATAGCAAAATTGAGCAGAAGGTAAAGAGAGTTTTCATCTGCCCCTTGACCCTGAATATATATATATATAACCTCTTCTGCTATCAAAATCCTGAACCAGAATAGTATATTTGTTGCAATCAGTGATTTTACATTGACATGCCATTGCCACCCAAGGACTATAGCTTACATGAGGGTGCTCTGTTGGTGTTGTACATTCTATGGGTTTCAACAAATGTATAATGACTTCTTACCATCATTACAGTATCATACAGAATATTTTTCACTGTCCTCAAACTCCTCTGTGGCTCTCCTATTCAGGCTTTTCTTCCCCCAACCCTTTGTAACCACTTAGATTTTTACTGTCTTCAAGTTTTGCCTTCCCCAGAATGTCACATAGTCAAAATCATAAAGCAGGTAGCCTTTCCAGATGAGCTTTTTTTTCCCACTTAGTTGTATGCATTTAAGTTTTCTCCATGTATTTTTATGGCTTGATAACTCACTTATATTTACGGCTAAATACTATTCCATTGTCTGGATGTAGCAAGGTTTATTCGCTTACTGAAGAACAGCTGGTTTGTTTCCAAGTTCTAGCAATTACAGAAAAACAAAACAAAACAAAACAAACAAACAAACAAAACTGCTATAAACATTCACGTTCAAGGTTTTGTGTGAACTTAAGTTTTTAACTTATTTGGGTAAATACCAAGGAATGCAATTGCTGGATCATATACTAAGGGTATGTTTAGTTTTGTAAGAAACTGCCAAACTGTCTTCCACAGTGACTGCAACATTTGGTATTCCCACCTACAGGGGATGAGAGTTCCTCTTGCTCCACATCGTCACCAGCATTTGGTGTTGTCAGTGTTCTGGACTTTGCCATTTTAACAGGTGTGTAGTGGTATCTCATAGTTGTTTTGATTTGTAGTTTCCTAATCATATACAATAGTAGTATATTTTCATGTTTTTATCTGCCATTTGTATATTTTGATGAGATAGTTGTTACTACTTTCTTAACCACTAATGATGCTGAAATGTTCATGTTTCCTTTCTACAAGCAATAATTCTGTACGACTTTACTGAAAGTCATGGATATCAGTTAAAAAAAAAACCTAGTCCTTCCACTCTAATAAACCATGTGCTAAAATCACAAAATTAATTGTGACTCTTAAAATGTTTATTTGATGCTCAAAATATCCCACCCAAAACATGTCTGCAAAGACAAGCATTTTCACACAATGATATCTTCTTTATTTGAAATTTTAATACTCATGGCACTGATGGTGAAATGTAGGTTATAATTCAACATCAAGTTGACCATTCAAGAAAGAGGTTAGTTACCATTCTCTAAAGCATAGTGCCCAATTAATTTCAAACTTTTCTTTGTTTTTTGAATCTAAATATTTCTTAACTCCATCCTCCTCCTTCATTTCTACTGCCTTTGTCTTAATTAGATTTGGATATATATGTTTTTAGAATGTTTCATTCTCTCCAAGGATATACATTCTAATACGAAATATTCATCATAATTGGGCTTATGGTCTCCTACCCAAGCATTGACAGCCAACTTTTATTTCAAGAATAGGTAAATTTTCATATGTTTCAGATACAGCTTTGTCTTATTTAGCATCTATTCATGCGCTGACCAATCAATGGGCTTCTGTTGTATTCTAGACATTCATTCCCCATCTTGTATTCCATTTGACACTGTCTGGTTCCCTGAATGAAAGTCCTTATCTGAGAAAGTTGGTTAAAACTGCAGGAACTATAGGACTATGGTTCTCTATCAATTTTGTCAGTTCTCCGTTTCAGAAAGAAGAATCCTACAAATTATCTCTGATGTGCACAGATGGTAGAGCTCAGAGAAAGACATCTCAGACACTAAGTTCCACTCTCCTTGCTCCAGTTAGTCTGAAGCTTGCCCAGACCACCATTCATCATTTAGTCCACTCTCCAGAAAATTATTCCTCATGGAATGCTAGATTTATCCTTTTCCCGGCGCTAACATGGAGCCTGTTCCTAGGATCCTGGTGCCCTTTCAGGGAGCAAGTGCACTTTCTGCTGCTGGTGGAGATTCACTCCTCAAGAGAACTGCAGTGATATCCCAAGATATTACAGTGCTGTTGACAGAAATGCGAATAGTCCAGGGAAAAGCTGTTTTGGAACAGAAGGTGACTCATTCAATACTAGGCATTTTGGGTTTGATACATCATGAATATTCGTCTTAACACCTATGAAAACATACTGTTAGCCAAGTGTCCAAGAACTCAAAAATCTTTTTACACTATAACATCATGTGCCTGAGAGAAACTGAAATAATTCTGTTTATTTTTCTTGTGTCAGTTTCCTTGGAGGTTGCATTTGTGGGAACATACAGAAAATGTTTTCCCCACCTTAAAATATTATTTTAAGTTTTGCAAATTTCAAAACTGTCCAATTCAGTTAGATAATCTAAGCAGGAGAGTAACTGAACAATAAATACTACAGTTTACTGGCTTACGTTGTGGTTCTACTCATCATAAATGGTATTGGTAATTAACTTCAAAGAATTCAGTGGTCTGAGACCTGGCTACCTTAAACAAAATATCTAGATGCATGATTTAAATTTTTCTTTTATTTCATACAAAAATATTGCATTTGATTGAGCTAATAAATATTAAACAATTTATTTTTTTTAATGTATTATTTATAAAATCATCAGGATACAAAACAATGGATTGCATTTCCTGCATTTGGAGTCTGTAGTTTGTTTTTCTCTTTCTGCCCTCTATCTGTTGCCAACAAAAGAGAAGTGGATAAGTGACTGGGTTAAAACAATTCAATGAGTTTTCACAAAAAGCACAGTGAGCAATAACTAAATGTAAAAAATTATTACCGTCAGGAATCTTCTGGAATAGAGTAGTGGTTTTTTAATCTCCCCAGATGAGTGAAAAATTAGATCTGGCCTCTTCTCTGAGTCAAGTGAATACCAAAGGGAAGGCAGGCAACTGGAACTAATTCTGCAACACCCAGTGTTGGGAACAGAATCTGAGATCAAGTTCACTCAGTCATAACTCTGCAGAGGCGATGAAATGAAATACAACTCAAAGATAGCCAGGTCCTAGACCACTGAAGGCTTTAAAGTTAATTACCAGCACCTTTTTTGATGAGTAGAACCACAGCATAAGCTAGTAAACTGTAGTATTATTGCTCAGTTACTCTCCTGCATAGATTATATAATTGAATAAGACAGTTTTGAAATTTACAAGCTAATAAAAGTGTGTATTTATATCTATACCTTTGCCCAGAAGAAAGATTTGAAGAAATATATCCTTGCAGATTATTCAATTTTTCTGTATCTCTCTCTGTATTCTCTTTAATATGTAAGATCTATTTAGCAAGAGAGAAAATGTGTTATATGTGAATAAAAACAAAACCACACAAAAGAAACAAAAAGGAGAAATCTCTAAGCTAGCAAAAAATAAACATCAAAAGAAGGAAGTTAAAACATTAGCAATGCAATGTTGCCTGCATAATATAAATGATATAAATATAATTTTTAATATAGTATATTGAAGATGAAATTTTAGTTGCTGGCAAGTTTTACATGAAGAAAGACAAGATTTGCATGACAGAATACTAATTCTACTCTCAAATCATTAATGCTCCCACAGCACTGTTTTAACTAACTAGAGTTAAAACAAAATGAACCAAAAAATAATTTAAAATGTTTTTCTTGAAGGAGCTTATGTTATATTTTTATAACCTTGTATGTTTTATGATATGAATCATCAAATTCTAATTCGAGTACAGTGTTGTCATTATTTCAAAAATCGTTTGGTAAGTAAAGCTCCTCTTATCCCAAAATCATGATAATTGTTTTGATAAAATCAATTTTTTCACAGAATAACACATGTTGTTTTTAACACACACACGCACACACACACAAACTGTGGGATTAACTGCAACTTTAGAATTTCGTAATGTGTTATTGTTTTATGCAGGTATCGTGAACCTTTTCTAGAGGCTGTTCTTGTTTTTGCAGAAAATTAATCTTGTAGTGATTATAACTTCAGGTCAGAACTAGGATTTCATGGGGATAGTGGAGTGTTAACTGTAAAGCATAAGACACACAATTCTACATTCAGTATGTTGTTATTTTAGCTTGAATTATATGCTGCTACCAAGCTGACTAAAATGAGAAGGACACACAGTAACCAGTGTCAGTGAACACAAGAAACAATTGGCGAGCCTATAAATTAGCAGCATCAACTAGAACCCAACATATGCATACCGTCATCTTCAGTAATCTCACCTCCAAATATGTACCTGGTAGACGTGCGTGCCTATGGTTGCCAAAATATATAACATTTAAAGCAGCACTGTTCATAATAGTCCCACAGTAGAAATAATCTAAATATCCGTGACCAGTAGAAGAATAAATAAACTGCTGTGAAATATACCACAGTGGAGGACAAGAACAGACTGCTGTTATGTGCAACTGAATGAGCCTCGCTAACTTAATCTTGGGATAATACAGCCAGACACAAAAGCATACATTCCAATTATGTGAAATTCCAAAACAGGAAGCTCTCTTCTATTGTCTGGAGGTCAGAATAGCAGTCACCTGAGTTGAGGGTCTTCATTAGCTGGGAGGTGGTATGAGGAAGGCTGGAGGTGTCTTGTGTCATTATGTGGGTCATGGATGTAAATGTCCACAAAAGTTCATCAAGCGTGAGCTTATGATTCATGTCCTACATGTAGGTGTACCTCAATTAAATGCATACATATATGAATAAAATCAATGCTTCAAGGAACTAAAACACAATAACCGTAGAGGTTAGTTTTGTGTGATAGAACTGTGATTGGATTTTATTTCCTTCGTTTCTTCTTCTCTAAATTTCTCAATTGAATGCACACTTTTATAATAAAAATATCAATATTTATGTAACACATGAGTAACCATAATGACAGAAATAAAGGCAAGGATAAAACTTACATTTTCTATATGTTATAAAATGGATTTGTCCAGTTCAAAGTGTAGTGTGTTTTTGCTGATTTTGTACTTACTGTTCTTCCATTTTATTTTATGGGAAGTGTATTCAAAATGAGTGGCTTACTGTTTAGTCCGTAGGATAAAATAGTCTTTTTTTCTAGTGCAATATGTTATCCTGTTGTTAGGGGTGTTTTCTATTCAGAATGCGTTCATAAATACTGTCCAAAGATTTAACCCTTGTGGCTTAGGGGAGAGGTGTAGTCACTGGAGATGAGAAGGACTGTTTTGTTGCTCTGTACGTCACTGTGGTCTGTTGAAATTGAAAACATCTGTGCAAAGGAAATGACCCTCTAATTAGAACAATGTGTATGGCATACCAACTGAGGTTGGGAGGCTGATTGAATAGCACTTGAATAAAGCTCTTAGCCTTTCAGGTTAGATTTTGTGTTTATAGGCTGATATTGGGTACACATCTGTTTCCACCTCCTGTACAATTCTTGGGTTCAGAACAATTGAGCTCCCGCTACAGACATGCCTCCTGAAAAGCACTTTTGGCCTAGTCTGTCATGTTGTTGGTATTTTTTAATGGAATTTTTTTACTGAGATCATCATAGATTCACCTGCAGTTGTAAGATATACCTTCTCCATTGCTAACATTTTACAAAATGACGATGCAGTATTACAACCAGGATATCGACATCGATAGACTCCATCCATCTTATTCAGAGTATCCAAGCTTAACTTGAACTCATTTGCATGTGTGATGTGTGTGTTTAGTTCTATACAATTTTATTACATTGTAGATTTTGTCATCCGCGACCACAGTCCAGATACCGAATGGTTCCATCGACACAACCATCCTCATATCGCCTGTTAGTCACACCCTCCTGTATCTTCCCATGGATCCCAACCCCTTAGCAACCACTAGTCTCTTCTTCATTTCTAAAATTTTGTCATTTCAGAGGTGTTACAATAACATAGTGTGTAACATTTCGGAATTGGCTTTTTCCACTTATTCAGCATAATTCCCCAGGGACATATCCAGGTTGTTGCTTTGCACTGCTCAGCAGTATCCCATGGTATGGCATGGGGGAGTTTGTTCATGTCTTGAACTACATCTGAGAGGTTTCCAGTTTATGGCTATTATAAATAAAGTTTCTGGGTACATATGTATGCTGTTTTATCTGTGGAAATAAGTTTTCATTTGTCTGGGATATCTACCCAAGAGTAAATTTACTGGGTCCTATGATAATTGCTTGTTTAGTTTTATAAAAAAATTGCAAAACAATTGCAGAGTGGTTGGGCCACTTCACAGGGCTGACCACAATGTATGAGTGATTCAGTTTCTGCACTTCCTCATCAGCATTTGGTATTGTCATTATTTTTAATTTTAGCTAATCTAATAGATGTGTGATGATATCTCATGCAGTCTTAACTGGCATTTTTCTAATGGCTAGTGATGTTGAAAATCTTTCCATGTGTTTATTTGCCATATGTATGTCTTTGTTAGTGGAATTTCTCTTCCTGTCTTTGCCAATTTTCAAACTGGATTCTTCATTACTGTTGAATTTTGAGAGTTCTTTATGTATTCTACTTACTAGCCTTTGCCCTTTGCCAGCTATGTGGCTTGAAAATACTTTCTCTACGCTGTAGCTTGTCTTTTCATTCTCTGCACATGGACTTTCACAGACCAAAAAAAAAGTTTTTAATTGTGTTGAACTCCAAGTTATCAATTTTTTCTTTATGGTTCATGTTTTTGCTTTCAGTTATAAGAACCATTTGCCTAGCCTTTGCTCCTCAAAATTGTCTTCTGTCTATGTGTATTTTTCTGAAAGTTTTATAGTTTTATACTAACATATGCAATATATTTTGAGTTAATTTTTCTTTTAAGATGTGAAGTTCAGGTTGAGGTTCATTACTTTCGGCTGATGGATGTCCAGTTGTTCCAGCATCCTCTATTGAAAATTCTATCATTCTACCATTGAATAGCTTTTGTACTTTTTCCAAAAATCATTTGATCACATTTGTGTGGGGATATTTCTGGGTTCTCTATTCTATTCCTTCCCAAACTGCCAAAACCACACTGTTTTGATTATTGCAGCTTTATAATAAACAATATAAGAGAGAGTGATTCTTCTTACATTATTCTTTTTTTGTAAGGTTGCTTTAGTTATTCCAGGACTTGTGCCTTTCCATACAAATTTTAGAATAAACTTGTCTATGTCTACCAAAAACCCTGGTGAGATTTGGTAGAAATTACATTGAACCTGTAGATCAATTTAGGAAAAAATGGCATCTTTACTGTTGACTTTTCAAGCCCATGAACATGGTATTTCTCCCATTTGTTTATGTCTCCTCTTATTTCTTTCGTCAACTTTTTGTAATGTTCAGTCTGTAGACTCAGTGTATGTTTTGTGAAGTATTTTATTGCCTTTGGGGTGACTGCAAATGATACTCTACTTTTAATTGTTATATTCTCATGTTTGCTACTAATATAAAAAAAGTTACTGATTTATTTGTGTTGACCTTGTATCTTGAAACTTTACCAAACTTAAATAGTCTAGGATTGTTCTTTTGTTAGATACCTTGGGATGTGCCATATAGAAATCCCAGCATCTGAAAGTTGGAACTATTTGATATCTTCCTTTTCAATTTGTATTTTTTCTTTATGTTATTTTATTATCTACCTCTTTCAGTGCCGTACATCCCCATTACTGTGTCAGGTAAGAGTTATAAGAAGACTCCTTGCTTTGTACCCAATTTTAGGGGAAAACATTCAGCCTTTCATTGTTAGTATAATGTTATCTGTAAAAATGCTTTTTTTTGGGTTATTTTTTGTTTTGTAAATGTTCACTATCAAGTTGAAGAAATCCCTCTGTATTCCCTAATATGCTGAGAGTTTTATCAAGAAAAGTTGTAGATTTATAGTAATTTTTACTGAATCCATTGATATGATCGTCTGATTTTCTTCTTCTTCCTGTTGATCTGATAAATTGCATTGTAGAATCTTGAATAAGCCTTGTATACCTGGAATAAATGCCATTTGACTATAATATATAATCTTTTCGATACACTGTTGGATTTAATTTCCCACTAACTGGTGAACATTTTTAACTCGAAGTTCATAAAAATTGTTGGTCTGTAATTTTATTTTTTTACTACATCTTGTTTTGACTTAAAAATTTATTAGCTTTATGAAGTAAGTTAGGAATTAATCTCCTTTTAATTTCTCTAGAAAAATATGTAAAACTGGTATTAATCATTCTTCGAATATTAGATAGAATGCTCCACTGAAAGAATATGTGCTTGGAAATTTCTTTCTTGAGAGCATATACATTTTAAATTCAATTTATTCGATAGTTCCAGGCCAATTCAGATTGTCTACATCAATGTGATTGTTTTAGTAGTTTTGGTTTTAAAGAATTGGTACATTTCTTTTAAGCTGTTGAATTTCTGAGCAGAAACTTGTTTGTAGTATTCACTTATTATCCTTTTAATGGCTGTTGGATCTGCCACAATAGCCCATATTGTATTCCTAATATTGATGATTTGTGCTTTGTTTCTTATTTCTTTAGTGTTTACAAAGGCTTTATTCAGCTCTATATATTTTTATTTCCTTTGCAACTTCCTCCTTGACCTACGATTATTTATAAATGTGTTTTTAAAATTTTCATGCCTCTAGAGATTTTCCTGTTGTATTCCATTTAATAACTTCTGGTTTCATTCTGTTATGGTCGGAGTATATATTCTGTATGACTTCAATCATTTAAATAGGTGAAGATTTCTGTATGGCCTAGGTTATAGTCTATTTTGGCTAATGCTCCATAAGCCCTTAAAAAAGTGTATATTCTCCTGTTGTTTTGTGGATGTTCAATATACTTCAATTAGACACTGTTGGTTGTTAGAGTGTAGAGTTTGTCTGTATCAATGCTGATTTCTTCTCTAGAAGTTCTATCAGTTACTTACATAGAGGTTTTTACATCCCAACTATGATTGTGGAATTGTCTATTTCTTGTTTCAGCTCTATCAGGCTTTGCTTCATATATTTTGTTGTTCTACTGTTTGGTGTGCATACATTTGGAACTCCTATGTCTTCATTGTGGACTGATTCTTTTGTAGTTATGTAATATCCCTCTTTGCATCTAGTGATTTTCCTTGCTTTGAAGTCTACCTTTCAGATACTAATATAGTAAATTCTATTCTGTAATGATTAACATTTACATGAGATATCTTCTCCTATTCTTTACTTTTAACCTTGTTATGTCATTAAATTTGAAGTGAGTTTCTTATGCACAGAAAAACGACTAGAAGGATTTTAATGTAAAGAACTGGTCATTTACCTCATAAATCATTGAATTAATAAGAGGACACCAAAGCATTGAAATAAATAGAAAGGAATGAATCCATGATAATAACAATGACTGAGAACTCAGTAAGTCTCTGTGGGAGGAGATTTCTCAGACCTAGTGAGGAAGAGGTGATTTTCCCTATCCACTTATTATTAGAAAGGCTCTCAATCAGTCTCTTTTGCCAGTCATGCCAGCACCCCTGCTGTTACAGGACAAGCTCCCTGTAGATCCTGGCAAGGAATGAGCCCACCTGGGTTACCTTTCATTGCTAGGTTGGGCTCAAAAAAATCCAGGCTGGTTCCCCTTGTTCTTCTGGGAGGTGGGGAGACGAAATATCATCCCACTGTATTGTTCCATCAGTCTTGGGGTCCTACATCAATTTGCCTCCCTCTTGCCACCTCCCAAATGTCTCCTGTGGTTGCCTGTTGCATAATTTTCAGGAATTACAACTGCACTTAGTTGGGAGGAATGGCGGGCGGAGGAAGACAGGGGAGTCTGTATTATCTGGTCCAGACTGGAATTCCGAGTTGTTTGTTTTTAAATGACAACTGATACTGTTCATAGTTTGACACAAATTAAATATCCAATTGACATAATTTCATTTGATAGCAGAAAAATGTTGAAGGATTATAGTTTAAGCACTTAATGTACATCACAAATGAACAACAATGCTTATTTTCAAAATCCCCAAATCTTGAGTTTTAAAGTTTATTTTTCTTATTCTACATAGCAGAACTACACACTTATTTTTCTCTTATTTGAGTTCTGTGTATGATAACATATAACATGCAAAACAGATAGAAGTGGGCTTTCTTTGCTGCAGTGGATCCTTTTCCATGTCCTCCTTCATGTATTACATATGATACTAGCCCCATGTAAATAATAACGCCATGCAGCAGTGGTTCCCACAGTCTTCTTCCTGAATCAGCAACGTGAGTATCACTGAGCATTTGTTAGAAATTCGCATTCTTAGGTCCTAGTCCAGATTTACTGAATAAGGAATTCTGAGATGCATGGCCTCATCCCCCTTTTTTTAAAGACTCAGATGACAGGGGCCAGATTACAGTAGATTCAACTTGACTGGAAAGAGAGGAAATAGAAATAATGAGAATAAACATGTAATAACACTATTCTTCCTTAGTATCTGATTTGTATTCACACAGAATGACTTTCATTGATGGATATCAACATACTCATCTATGTGATAAAACTTAAAGTGGTTTTATTTTTTCTACTTATAAAGATCTTCACATATTATGAATAAGCATGTACTACATTTCACCAAGGCAAAGAAACAGGAAAAATACTCTCTTGAGTAATTAGTTTCTGAAAGTTAGATTGACTACATTATCTGTAAAGTAATTGACTGTAATATTCTAGCTATGTATTTTTTACCTTACAGTACTCATTCAACTCTAATTCAGGAGGGCAATGTTCCAACAAGCTGCAACTTCACCCTTATTGTTTACAAGAAACCATGGTTCCTATTTTAGGAAGGCTATTTTTTTCTTTACAGACCCGAGATATAATTTAATCAATCAGATCTCCCTTTTATGACAGTTGCTGTGAAGCATTAATCAAATTACAGTTGGTTGTTGAACAATAGAGGTTTGAATCGTACAGGTCCATTATAGGATTTTCTTCCATCTCTGCCACACCTGAGGCAGCATGACCAACTCCTCCTCTTTCTCCTCCTCCCCCTCAGCCTACTCAGTGAGAGGTTGACGAGGATGACGCCCTTTGTGATGACCCACTTCCATCTAATGAATTGTAAACATAGTTTTTCCTCCTCATTATTTTCTTAATAACCTTTCTTTTCTCTAGCTTACTTGATTGTAAGAATGTAGTATATAGTAAATAAATATCTATTAATTGATTACTTATGTTATCAGTAAGGCTTCTGGCCAAGAGTAGGCTATGATGTTTTTGAGGAATCACAACTTTCACGTGGATTTCAGACTGTGACGGAGCTCAATGCTCCTGTCCCCACATTGTTCGAGGGTTAGCTGTGATTAGCATCCATAATATTACAAAGCACCATGTACCACAGTGGGTCAGAAACTAATCCTGGGGCAGGATTCTTAGGTATTACTCAAGAAAACAGTTCTCTGAAGTGTAATGAGTTCGGGAAATTGCAGATTAAATGGAATTGAACATCAGCTTTGGTCTTTCTGTCATTTTATTTTTACTGCTGTGGGAGGTTTCAGCACCTTTAAAGTTGTCGTTAAGCATACAAATTGAAATATTTCCCAAGTTTACCTGTCTCAGAAAGTGCACTCCTGTGTGAGTGTCTTTGGGGTATAGTGTGTGTGTGTGTGTGTTTGTGTGCAAGTATATGTGTGTGCATAGCGTGTGTATGAGATACTCTTGCAGAAGCAGTACCTCTTGGAACATATTCTGCAAACTGAAAAATGCTGCTTGATGGTGCCTTAGTTTATGCCTTTTCCTAAATGTTAAATTCCATTATTTCTTTTTTATAAAATTAAAACAAAATTAAACATAATAGAGATGGGGTCTCACTATGTTGCTCAGTCTGGTTTTAAACTCCTGAGCTCAAGTGACCATCCTGCCTCGGCCTCCCAAAGTGCTAGGAATACAGGCATGAGTAACCATGCCAGACTTAAATTCTCTCTCAGATGTTTTAAATGTACATTATCGTCCTTCCTTTACTGTAAGACAGCATTTTTTTAAATAAAAGAGAGTAAACAATTTATTAGATCATAGGTTAGCACAAATATTTTCTTATTAATTGTAAAGATTATTGTAAATATAAGGCTCCCCAAAATGACATTTTATTTTAGATGATTTTAACCTGCATGCCAAAATTAAATTATAATGTCTTAATTACTAGGTGTGTCAAAAAGCAAAATTTTCCAATTAACTAGAAAATACTGGTCACCTGACTTCCCAGAGATGTGCAATTCAAAGATTTCCCTATCATTTTAAATTTATGACAACCTTGGTTATTTAAGGAAATAAATTAGTAAGCGTTAACATATTGTAAGTTTTAGTTCATGTTTTATGCATTTAAATTAAGTTTGTAATATTGGCTAATCAAATGATTGAATTAATAAGAGGACACCAAAGCATTAAAATAAATGGGAAGAAATGGATCCAGGATTGTAACAATGTCTGAAAACTAATAACACTATTCTTTCTTAGCCATTTATTTTCTTTAGCCATTTATTTTCTATATATGTATATTATATGTATTATATACATTATATATACACACACACACATGCACATACATGCATGCATAATATCTAAGTGAGCTCAACACTCTGTGTCTGAAAAATATTTCAAATACTTTTTGAACATTCTGGATTAGACAAAGAAAATAAGCTTCATTAAATATATTTTCCTTGAATTTCGCACCCCTTGTATTTAGGGGAAAACTTAGTCCATGTGTTTCTGATTATTTAACATTTAACCTATCAAAACATTTGTTCTGAAAATAATCCTTAGGTCCAAAACTTTCTGAGTCTTTATAATGTGTTCTCTTTTCAAGACTTTGGCATAAATTGAGGAGATTTTTAAAAAGTGGCTTAAGGTATAGTAGTTCTTTCAAACCAATAATTTTTAAATAATGAACTATTCTGGATAAATATTTATCCAATATTTGTAATTCTAAATTATAATCTATGTTAAGATGAAATATGTATGTATTTTTGTTACCTGAAGATAATCTAATTTATTTATTGTATCTAAGAATATACTTTTAAAAATACTAAGAGAACTTAATATCAGATAGAACTATAAGCAAAATTATATTTTAAAGGAAGAAAGAAATGCAGGAGAAAATAGTGGAAATCATATGTAAAAATATATACAAGATTTTTAGTGCAGAGATGTATTATTAATAAATCCAAGATAGTTCTTAACAGAAGTGGTGTTTCTTAATTCTTCTTAGAATCAGATTGGTTTAACCTTTATTTATGACTAAAATTATAAGATAAAAAATAGATTTTTAAATGTTTTTAACATAAAATAACCATACATTAATATTCTATATGCTAGAAGATATAGTTGCTTAATATTATATAAGCAATGTTTCAGGCAAATGAATTGTACTGGACTTAGGAAATTTAGAGATGTTAATATGAGTGCAAAACCATTTATTACTAGGCACTAATTAATTCAAAGAAAATTAGGATTTGTTAAAATATAGATAATTTTTAATAGTTTGATATAATAGATATTATTTAATATATAATTATATCTTTATATATACTTCTATGTATTTTTAAATTGACATTTTTCTTTTACCTAATGATTTATCTATATTTTATGGGAATTATCTATATCTATGTTGATGTCTATATCCACATCTATCAATCATTTATCAACATTTGTATAATCTAGATATATGATCGCTTTAAATGGTTTCATAATATTCTACAATGTATGGATATATCAAAATTGTTTCACTAATTTTTCCTTTAAAAAAAATCATGCCTTAATCCACTACCCTATAAAGAATGTTTAGAACTTTTGTGATGTACAATATGAATGTTTTTGCGAATTCCATCTCTTTACACATACAATGGTTTCTCTTGATTGTATTATCAGAAGTGGAACTGTGGTTTCACATGGATAGGAATATTCTATTTGAGTAGAAATGCCAAATTTTGTTTCATACTGTATGTACAACTTACTCCCAATAGCAACAGATAAAATATCTTGTTTATCTGTATTCACTTGAATATTTGTCATTTTCAGATGAAAGCAAATGCCAGTTGAGTGGGATCTCATGGTGGTGTTGAAAACGCTCTGCACAGTTTTATTGCCTTGTATCTGAGTCATTACTTTGTGATACATCACTACATCCTGGACTCACTTTCTTATTGCAGTTTTGTGGTTTTTTGCTTTTTGAATAAATTTGAAGGATTTCTCTACATAGTTTTGTTGCTAACATTTTCTCAGTTATGTGCATTGTGTATATGTCAAATATCTTCTCCCACTTTTAACTAAATGAAAAATTTTAAGGTTGTTTTGATAAATAAAAGTTATTAATTTAATATAAACCAGAATATTCCTTTCTATCTATACCAATTATTTTTGTTTCTGATTTAAGAGATCTTTTCCCACCTCAAGTTTAATAAACAGGAATTAAATCTTCTACCAGGAGCTTTATAGTTTCTGACAGGAAGTCCTTACGGTAGCTCCCCCTCATCTGCAGAAGATACCTCAGATAGAACCAAACCCTAGATATACTGTTTTTTCTATACATACCTATGATAAAGTCTAATTTATAAATTAGGCAGATATAAGAGATTAACAGTACCTAATAATAAAATAGAGCAATTATAAAAATACAGTGTAATAAAAGTTGTGTGAATATGGTCTCTGTCTCTCTCTGTTTCTAGGTCTATCTTCAAATATCCTATTGTATTGTACTCATCCTCTTCTTGTTATGGCATGAAATGATACAACACTGACTACAGTTGACTGCAGCAAACTGAAAATGCGGAAAGAAAACCACAGATAAAAGGGGACTACTGTTCCAAATTGTATGTGTGTGAGTGTGTGTGCATGTGTGTTTGTGTGTGTGTGTGTGTGAGAGAGAGAGAGAAGTAAAACCACAGACACAGGGAGACTACTGTACCAAATAGTATGTGTGTGAGTGTGTGTCTGAGAGAGAGGGAAAGAAAAGAAGAAAGAGAGAGAGAGAGAGAGTTGAAATAGGGACCCACTTTTCTTAACTTACAGAAGGACTAAGCAGAATTGAAAAAGAAACAAGTTGAATGCTTAAAACTGAAAAGTGTAACAATTGAAATTAAAAGCATAGTCAACAAGATTAGTAGAACCCTAGAAGCAGAAAAATTATCAGGGACAGGAAGAAAAATGGGAGGAAATTAAAGAAATGGGACAAAATTAGATAATGAGGTAGAGAACTTGAAGGAAAGTGTAACAAAGAAGATGAAGTGAGGAAGACACCAGAGGACACACAGAGGCCACATGGGAAGGGATGAGGTATGAGAACTGTTCTGAACTTCAAAGGAGTCACACATTTAAAAAATTCAACCCAAGCAGGAGAAATACAAAAAGAAATCCAAATTATACCCAGTGAGAAGAGACACACAACTTCAAAAAGTGTGACAGGCGACAGTTGACTTCTCACCAACACAGGTGGGAATAAGGACACTGTACATTGATAACTTCAGAAATCACAGAGAAAATTAAAAGTCACATTTTTCAAGAAAAAGGGTGAGATAGAGATACTTCCAGACTCCAAAACTCCCATAAGCAGAGTATCATAAAGAAAATACTAATAACATACTTTATATAATTATGAAAAGTTTAACAATTCTAAACTTGTATGCACCAAATAGTATTATCTGAAAATCGTGGTATCTACAAAATTTAGCATAAAAATGGACAACATCTAGAGTTAAAAATGACCAGATTCACATAGAAACAGAAAAATGTGATCCATACTACAAAAAGAAGGAACCAGCAGAAATGAGCCAGTTGTGGAAATGAGCAGATGTAAATTTCAAAGCAGTCATATCATTGACTTTGAGGATGTAAAGGAAAATAGGCTCTCATGAATATAAAAATAAAAAATCTCAGCAGATAAAGGCCATAAAATAATACTAATGGAATTTCCAGACAAAACAAAAAATACA
Source organism: Macaca mulatta (assembly GCF_049350105.2). Taxonomy (NCBI): domain Eukaryota; kingdom Metazoa; phylum Chordata; class Mammalia; order Primates; family Cercopithecidae; genus Macaca; species Macaca mulatta. The sequence continues at coordinate 5,956,691 of NC_133414.1, forward strand.
AGACCTAATGTAGTCATTGGATGAGTTTAACAGAAGTTGGGATAAGACAGGAGAGAAACCCATGCACTTAGATATAGATGAACTTACATTGGCCAATTTGAAGAAAAATGAGACAAAAAATAAATACAAAAAGCAAATGCTGATAAAATTACATGAGAAATAGGCAAATTCACAATAGAAAAAAGCTTTAACAGAAATGACATAATAATTCAGTTAGAGAAATAATAAATGTAACTCTGTGGATTTTACAAAATTCTGCACCCAGTAACTACTGAATACAAGCCCATGCAACACAATATTTATTGAATATTTTTAAAGATATAAATCGAATTAAACAAATTTCAGAAGATTTAACTCTCACAGGATATGTTTACTAATCACAGTAAATTTAAGTTAAATATTCATAATAAAAAGTTAAAACATTAAATAGGAGCACTCCATATGTTTGGAATTTAAGACAAATATTTATAAATAATCTGTAAGTCAATAAAGCAATTATTCAAAATATAAAATGCATTGAATGTATGATAATAACCATACTATTGCATAGGAACCTTGAGTGAAGCAATTAAAGTAGTAAGTACAAGAAAATATATGAAAAAAAGTGGAGAAGAAGGGAAAAAAATAGAAAAGCAGAAGCAAACTGTAAACACCTCGTAGTAGAACCTTTAATAGGGCCCACCTAGGCAATAATCTAGCAGCACATAATTCTTAGGATTTCAAAACTCCAAAACTCGTTCTTGAGTGGTATGCACTCATTCAAAAAATATCGCATGCCTGCCACAGATACGATGTGTATCAGGCCTGGGAGTCACAAGGGCAAGGGCAGTTTTGTCCTGGAGCACACAGCAGAGGACACAGACTTCACATGGTTGTGGAACGGCTGTGAAACACACTCTAAGAGCCATGGGGCTCGCTGAGCTCATCCCAGGGATCTGAAAGTATCCAGGGAGGTAAGGGAAAGTTTGGGGTGGGGAATTACAACTTAGTGAGATCCTAAGGTTGAGTAGGATGAGCAATGGAAGATGGGAAATGAGCACCATTGAAGTGCAGGAATAGCAGGTGCACAGGCTTCAGGGGTTGTGAAGAAGTCAGTGGGTTTGGAAAACAGGGAGCTCCAGAGGAGTATCAGGAAATAGGCTGATGGTTCTAGGTGGGACGACTGCACAAGACTCGCAGGCCATCTTAAATATGCTGGTGTCTTTTTTTTTTTTTTTTTTTTTTTTTGAGATGAAGCCTGTCACTCTGTCGCCCAGGCTGGAGTGCAATGGAGAGATCTTGGCTCACTGCAACCTCCACCTTCTGGTTCAAACAATTCTCTTGCCTCAGCCTCCTGAGTAGCTGAGATTACAGGTGCCACTATGCCCAGCATTTTGGTTTTTTTCTTGTTGTTTTTGTATTTTTAGTAAAGACGGGGTTTCACCATATTGGTCAGGCTAGTCTCAAACTCCTGACGTCAGATGATCCACTCACCTCAACCTCTCAAAGTGCTGGGATTACAGGTGTGAGCCACCACACCTGGCCTATTGGTGTCTATTCTAAGTTCAACGGGTCACCAATGGAGTCTTTGAAGCAAGCATTCGACATCAGATTTGTGTTGAGAAAAGACTACGATGATTGCAGAGTAGAGAATGGGTTGGAAAACGGTGCTGCTTGCAGAGAGGCTCTGGAGAGACTGCTTAGAAAGACGTATTTTAAAAGATTTTAGCAAGAAATGTTTGTAGGGTGAATGATAATTTATTGATAGAGAGCAAGAGAAATAAATGCATCGGAGAAAAATCATACAATGAAATCATTAGGACTTGGTTGAGTAGAAGGTAAGTTTGACAAAGAATTATGAAGAAACCTATTACTCTAAGTACTTAAAAGGAGAATTTGAACAGAAATTTCTTTATTAAATCCTTATTTTTCTTATTATAAGACTGATGATTAATGAAAATATTTGGTGCTTAAGACACAGGCACGGGGTTAAGGATGTCTCAGTTTGAGTCATAGGTTCGCCATTTACACATTTGTGATAAGTGATGTAACCTCTCTAAAAACTTCTAGAATTTTTGTTTGTTTTTGTTTTTGTTTGTAAAATGGAGCTAGCAACCCCATGTGATTGCTGAGAATTAAATAATGAAAAATGGTGCTTAATCTGACGTGTGACACAAGTCAAAGAACTAAATAAATATTCATTATTATTGATAGGACTTCATCATTATCGTTATTAATTGGGGACAATATTCTGGAAGAGTTCATTTTAAAACTACAAATAGAGGCAAGAATCACAGTTTCTATTGATTCAAATGTTATTACTGGTGTGAGAAATTCCTTCTCTTTAAATAAGAACTTTCAATGTAAAAGAAGATCAGTGCTAATGTTTGGGAAGATCTGTTTATTTTTGACATTCCCCAGGGAGCTTGGGGAACCCTGGGCATCTCAGCCATGCATTTGCTTACCTTTGGTTTACCCAGGGAACAAAAATATCATGAAGAGATGCTGGACTAATTGTCTCGGATTAATAGTTCATTAGTTACATAATTATGAGAGAAATAATCATAACACAGTAGATTTGTTTCTAGAATAAACAAAGAACATGCATTTTATATTAATTGCTAGACAATATAATAGATAACACACATTAATATTCACTTCAAGTTTTATCCTGTTATTTCATTAATCTAGAAAATAAACACTTTGTTGCTGGCTTTCAGTATCAGCTCAGTTGTTCTACTAATTTAAAATTGTACAATATCAGTACACATATTATAATTGGTTGCCACAGGGTACAGATCACTATTTGTACAGCAAATACTAAATGCTAATGTATGTGCTAAGTCTTAATTCATCATTTTATTTTGGAACGAAGGAAATCAAAGGAAATGTATTTGCCAATAAACTTTAATATATGTCTCCCTGGAGCAATGATTATAAGATTAAATTGTAGAGAAATACAATAGTACGTACACTAAGCGATTCAAAATATGTCATTCCCTACTAATTTGGTCAAAGCCAGGAATTTAAAAAAAGGAAAGATTAGTTTCTGTTGAATTTCATTTTGTGCCTTATGTTAGAAATTTGTAAAACTGTCTCTTGCTGGCTCTCAGATTGTGAAATAACAATGAGTGCAGCTCCAGGCAAGCTGCCTCTCAGGCAGACCTGTCAGGAGAGAGACAGACAGTTCAGGGTAATTCATTCTTGCCACCGAGTCTCAAGTGACTTGTGAAGGAATCTGGCATTTCTAAAATATAAATAGCATTAACTCACAGCAAGAAAGAGATAGTGTTCTTCATGCTTACTGAGAGGCCAAAGATCAGCAGTGAGCAACGGAAAGCCATCGTGGGGTTTAATGACAGGATTTTTAGAAAAGGGGAATTTTATAGTAACTAACTGTAAAGGACACACCTCACCAAGTTGACGGATTTCCGGAGGGTAATTGATTCCCAGTGTTTTACAAGTCTATGTTCTTCAGGATGATCTTAGTGTGCACAAAAATCATATGCAAATGAATTTTGGATCGAGACACAAAAATAAAATAAACCAGTGAAAATAAAATGAAGGGAACTCGGAAAGCGCAAAACAGGCTCAAAGTCCTGATGTTTTTGCTCATTAATTCAGCATGTAACTCACATTCCAATAGAAGCAGAAGAGGTTGAGCCCACAATCAAACTGTCACTGAATTCTAAACCAAAACTGAAGTATGGACTTCTTCTCATTAGGGTCACGTTGCCAGAACTATACATTGAAATGCCTGGCTGTGAGAGTCCAGCAATTTTCTTTGCTCTCAGAGTTCTCGTGTGGAAAAGAAATCTGAGAACTTCATGGTGGTAAGTGTTATTACTACAAGAAGTCACCCCAATGGAATTCATAAATCATAGTATTTCTACCGCTACTCTTTTGAAGCACTAAGGGAAAATATGAGGAAACATGAATGAAAGGAGGTGTTAAGGAAAGTTTATTTCTTTTCTTCTTTCCTTCTTTTTTGCTGCTATTAATTTGCATAGGATCACATGTTAGAACTGTTTCCCATCTGGGTTTTATTTCTCAGAGTCTATTGAGGAAAACATTAAAACATCCTTTAAACATGTATTTGTCAACAGGAAAGACCAACAAGATAGGAAAGGAATGATGTCCACTTAGCAACTATTTGTCACTGTTTCGGGGTAGGAATTGTCTTGGTCTTGTCCCTGGACATCTGTGGGTTGGTCATTTTATTCAATCTTTTTCCTACTGACGTCACACTATTTTTGGGTGTCATCATATTTTTAGTATCAACATGGCTTGGGGTGCTTGACCACCAGAAAAAAATCAATATATGTGCATAAAGCCAGTCTTGTTAGACTGTAGCCTGCCAGGCTATGAGACTCATGATTTCCCTGTCCTAGAGGTTAGGAGCTTTCGTGATCTTAGCATGGGCATAAACCTAGTCACTTAGAATCTGTTCCCTGTTCCTCTTTTAGGGCTCTTCATTTAAATGATGAGCATATATTTATTCTATGATAATATGTTCTGTTAGGCCAATATGCTTTATTATATCTTTTTGATGTCAACACAGCCTATAATCATATAGAGGCAAGGAAACTCTGCTAGACGATATTCTATTCAGATGTAATGTGGATCAGATGGTGACATTTTAATTCTTACTACATTTGCTACAGACATGACACATGGTAGAAGTACATCCCCCATCTTCCTTGGATCTTATCGCAGGCCCTCCTACCTGACTGTGATTCTCTTACCTTCCTCACCTGCATTCCTCCAGAGATGAGTGAGATGGCCAAATGGCCAGCAGCCCTGTTCCCACGGCAACACCTTTCCCAGTGCAAAAGAAGTTTGTGGTTTGTGGTTCTCCCTGCTGTTGACGCCTGAAACTGAATGAGATTTCATTTCTTAGACTTGAATAAATTGTATTTGAGGCCTATTTTCTATCACAGTCAATCTACCTGTGATATTGGTCTCAGTGTCTTCTACTGTGTAAACACCCAGGGTATAGCCCAGGCAGGTGTGACGTGGAAACTTTTGACTGATATTCTTCATTCTTGCTGAAACACGCAAAGGCGTGAGCTACAGCCTCAGAAGGGAAGTTTACTGCCATGTCCTTTTACAAAGCTCCTTTTCCTCCTGTGTATAAGGGGAGTTGACATGTGTGTCCTCTCATTTAAGCAGCCCTGCACTGAGCACATGTATCACGCTGCACACTGCTCCGGCTTACAGAGAAAAAAAGAGAACAACACTACTGTTTATGAGACATACATTCTGGTTGGGGAAGCAATAAACACACAGGCAACTATGACTATTTGGGGGGATGACAGGAAACATGATCAAGTAAAGTGTCAGAGTATGGGGGGTGCACAGCTTTCAACAGAGAAGATGAAGACAAGAACACCTGCCACCTATGCTGTCAACTAACATGAGAAGTCCCTGCAGAGGTGAAGGGCTGGGGAAAAGGTAACTATTATCATGCTGTTATGGCTGTTAATGTGGATTTGTGCTTAAAGCAAAAGCAAACATCACCATCAGATATAGTAACAGAGGTAATATGAAAAGTAAGTGATCACATCATGAATTAAAACCGATTCATTCTAATCACTTCTTTAATTTATTGGGCAGCTACCACGTACACCACACTGTAACAGATGCTTCATATATAGTATTTTATTTGATGGTACCTACAGTCCTCTTTTACATATTCCCTCTACTTTATGGTTGAGTGGGCTAAGGTAAGAGAGATTAAATGACTTCCCTGGTGGACCGTGGCGTGTGAACTCTGGGATTGGGAATCCACCCAGGCCTCCAATCTCCTAGCTCTGTGCTCCTCCCTCCACATCTTATGACCTTCCTGGAGCTCATTTCTCCAACTCTAAGAATCCTGCATCAATGAGTACATTATGGATCGGCCATTTCGCATGGTGTTTGGAAAAAACCCTGCCTTGTTACTTATAATGCCCTCACATACGGTGATGGATTTGTGAGGTTATGTTGAGAGCTAGGTGTCCCATTGGCAAGACTGATGTTTGTGGTAATGGTTAGTAAGAGATTATAGAAAGCCCAAATCATATGGAAAATCTAGTCCAAGCACTGGACCACCACCATGCTGATAAAATATTCTCTTGGGGATATTCTTAGTGGTATTCCTCCAAATCAAAAGTTAGTTCTAATTTGCTCTATTTTAGTAAAATTTATCCCCCAAACAGAGCTTGCTGTCCCCATGGTTTTTAGAACAGAAGGCTGAGATACTTTGGAATTAATTTATATGTGTATATTTTTTAAAATGTTCTTTTTCTTATTAAAAAAAATACCCATTAGAATCTCTCCTAACTATAGTCACAGAGTTCAAGTACTGCAGTATGAGTTCCATTTGGATTTTATTTTAAGCAAATTATTTTTATTATTTTGATTTTCTAAAAAATTTTTAACTTTTATTTTAGGTTCAAAGGTGCAAGTACAGGTTTCTTATGTAGGTAAATTTTGTGTCATGGGGGTTTGGTGTAAAGAATATTCCATCACCCTGGTAATAAGCATAGTGACTGATAAGTTGTTTTTTGACCCTCATCCTTCTCCCATCCAACTTCTATTTCTTATCCATAAAATGGGACTAGCCTTCTTGTCTAATTTCCCAAGTATATTAAAAAATGTTGGGTTACATATTTCAGATACAAGAAAATACTTGGAAATATCTGAGAGTAGGAAACAGATTATGTCACATAACTTATGAAAAAAGCAGCAAATTGAAGTGCATTAGTACTTAAGTATAGGTTAGAAATCTTGATAAAAGTGTGAAAAGTAAACTTTCTAAATAGGCTTGAATTCGTACTGAAATATTTCAAATGTTTACATATTACCCTAACAATGATTATGTCAATTTTCCCTCAGTGTTAGACAACTGCTTTATCAATACTGACAATATTAAGTTTGATGTAAGTTTCTGCAAATTGGGAAATTGTAGGTAGAAATATATTTAAAACTACATAAAATATGTAAATCATAAAAGTCATCAAGTATTAAAATTTCAGAATGTAAGATTGATTTCCTTTCTGATTTATTGAATCCGACCCAACTGAAAATTAAGATGGCACATACCTGTGCTTACTTCACCTAGGCAAGTCGTGTATAGTTGTAGACAATTATCTCTTTGAACTCAAGCCATTTTCATGTACTATACATCTTGGTACTTAATGATTCATACATAGTATAAATAGAAATTATGGTCTGGGTGTGGTGGTCTGGAGCCTGAGGCATGAGAATCACTTGAACCCAGGAGATGGAGGTTGCAATGAGCCAAGATCATGCCACTGCACTCCAACCTGAGTGACAGAGCAAAACTCTGTCTCAAAAAATAAAAAAAAAAAGAAGGAATGTATGTGTTTATTACAGAAATAACTTTAAAAAATCACCCTGAGTAATAAAGTGTCAGCACTAAAGCCTATAGAAATTGGCCTCATAAAACGAGAACGTGTTGTCTCCGCCGCTTTCTGGAAGAGGTCAAAGGGAACTGGTATTTCTTCTTTGTTAAATATTGCATGGAATTCACCAGTGAAACCTTTTGGGACTGATTTTTTTAATGTTATTCACTATTAATTCCACCTCTTTAACAGATACAGCACTATTCAGGTTATATAGGTTTCCTTCTGTGGGTTTTGATAGTTTGTGTCTTTTAAGGAATAGATCCATTTCGAAGTTATCAAATGTATGACATACAGTTGTGCATAGTATTCCTTTAATACCATTTTAATCTCCATAGAATCAGTAGTTAAGTCTTACTTGATTTCTGGTATTTGTAAATTTTGCCTTCTCACTCTCTCTCTTTTTGAAAAAACTTTTTCTCAGTTAACCTGGCTTCAGGTGTTGCAAATTTATTGATCTTTTCAGAGAACCAGGTGGCTTTTTGTGTTGCCAATTTTTTTTCCCATCATTTCCCTGTTTTCAGCTTCATTGACTTGTGCTCTAGTGTATGTTATGTCTTTTTGACGGCTGGCTATAGGCTTACATTGTTCTTTCTTCATTTCTTAGATGGAAGCTTATGCTATTGATTTTAGATTTTTTTTCTAAGTATGCATCCAATCCTACAAAATCCCTCTAAGACCCACTTCTACCACACTTCATCCATTATATAAGATGCATGTTTCTTTAGTTAAAAATACTTTTTAACTTTTCTTGAGACTTCTTCTTTGACGTGTAAATTATTTAGAAATGTATTGTTTAATTGTCAGATATTTGGAGGGTTTTCCAGCTATATTTTGGCTATTGATTTCTAGTTTAATTCCACTGTGTTCTAAACACATACTTTGCTCGATTTCTATTGTTTTAAATTTGTCAAGGAGTGCATTTTAACCTAGAACATGGTCTATATTGGTGAATTTTTCCTGTGAACTTGAAAAGAGTGTGTATTCCACTCTTACTAATGTATTCTATATATGTCAATTTGTACATGTTGATTGATAGAGCTCTTCAGTTCAACCATATCTTTACCGATTTTCTGTCTGCTTAATCTATCAATTTTAAAATGTGGGGTGTTGAAGTCTCCAACTGTAGCAGTAGATTGGTATATTTCTTTCTTCAGTTCCATCAGGTTTTCTCACATGTATTTTTACCCTCAGTGGATGCACCTTGAGGACTGTTATGCCATGTGGAAAATTCAACCCTTCACCTCTCAGATAGAGCCTGTGCCTTGCAGGGCATCTGCCTGTAATTCACTGTTACTATATTATGGGTGTGGTGGGAAGGAGGGGAGCGTTGTACCATCTTCCATTTACATATCAATGTTTCAGGAGACAGTGTCTAGGAGATGTAGCTTTCACAAGTGTCTCTCCAGTGGTAAAGCTTTTTTCTCTCCCCTATCCTTTCTTCCTTCTATAGCCTCAATAGTCTCCTTCTATTTCCTTGAAGTCCTCACTGCTGTTACTTGTGCATTTTGGAGAAATACCCTTCTCTCATGGGGATATGGTTTTGACAGGGTTTTTTTTACCTAGTGTGTAGGTCTTTTTTATGGAAAAGGTTGTGTTTTACAATGACTACTTTTATCTCCCCCATGAAATGACCAAGAGGGGATGTTTCTGATTTTCAGTGTAAGAAGCGTGGATTCCTGGAGGTAAAGCCCAGGAAAATGTGAGCTCCCCTAAGACTGCAGCACCATGCTGGACACTAAGCCTCCCACAGGTCATCCAATGACCATGCCTGTGTTCCCACCCCTCAGGGCTCCAGCGACTTCTGTTCCAGGTGAGCACCTCTGGGCTGTGTCTCGCCAGATGTTGGTGCTGTAGTTTCCTTTGCAACCTCAGTTCTCTGATGGGTCTTATAAAGTTGTTTGTTTTCAGTTTTTCCAGATTCTTCTTATTGTAAGGACAGAGTGACAGCTTCCAAGTTCTTTCATGTTAAAGTTGAAAACCTAAGCCCATACATATTGTATTTTAACAATTGTAGACATATGATTAAACTTGGACATTTTTAGATTAAATATCTTCCGTTAACCAGAGAGCTTACTTGCCAAGATGATGGAATTTTTAAGTGGTATAGAAAATAGCTTTAACATTACACCGAAGCTCATACCTATAGCTGATAGTGAGTCAAAACTCCAGAGATTTTCCAAGTCAACTCAGTAGGTTTGCTAGAGGCTGAGAAGATAAGAACACAATATCTAATCTTGTCATCAAATTAAAAAGAACGTGACATAAGTATTGAAGAGCCGGAGCAGAAATATGAAGAATACTAAAACACCTTGATGTTAGTATGAGTAGCATATAGTGAAAAAGTTAAGTAGACAAAAGGTGAGTCCAGGAAATCACAAGATACCAGGGATCCAGTCCTCATCCAGAGTTTATGAGCTCCTCCTTTCATGGCATGCAGGACAAGTGAGTCTGTGGGGGCAGAGCTGATACACACGTTCAGTAGGGGAAGAACTCACCTCATTTAAGGACACAACTCTCAATTAATGATGCCATGCAGTATATTGAGTAATGCATCAAACATTATTAACGATTCCAATTAGATAAATTTTAGCTAAGAGGATTTAAACACACTTGGAAATGCTTGCGTAGACAAGCATTCTCACAGATAAAAATTCTACAGTTTACTATAAAGGGGAACTTTTTGAAGCCAACTCTTAGCCATGCAATGATAAAAACAAACCAAGAAATTAGAAACTCATAATGGTTTACTGGTGTAGTGGGGGAAGTTGTCTTTCTAATCAAACTCACTTGGATTCAAATCCACTTTTGATTTTTACTCATCATACTCCTTAAGTTGCTTAATCAGTCTGCTTTCTACCTTCAGCTATGAAATAACGTCTCCTGTGTATACAGCATAAGGATGCTATGAATTATCCTACATCTGTTGAAAATTATAAAAAAGTTACTGTGATTCCCCATGATGCTGTAGTATGTTTGACGTCTGGAGTCATAGTTTAAACATCTCTGCATCACCAATGTACAGCCTAGTCTATGGCCCTGGACAGTCTCCAATGAATATTTGATGAACTAAATGTCCTCCCTCCTCTGACCATTTTAAACATTGCAAATTAATGTTCTTAAACCCATTCTTCTTTATTCACTATAAAATAACGTGTTTGCTACTTTGTACCCTACAAGGCATCATAACAGTTACAAAAAAAACAAAAAAGAAAAAGGTAGAAGGTAGTATCATCCTCTCAAGGAACTTACAATCTATCTGCAGAGATAAAAACCCCTACACAGACCTTTACTAACAGCCCTGGGTGAGAGCCAATAAAGTACCCAATGAGTAGAGCAGATGTTATACTGGTATCTATGTCTTACTGCATGTGACCCAGAAACAGGACTCAACCTGCATTCAGTAAAAAAGGAAATTGATTGACTCACAAAACTGAAAAGTTAAAAGAAAAACCTGGCTCCAGGCAAAGGTGCTGCAGGGCCTGTCTTTGTCTTGGGCTCCATATCACCTGACTGGCTCCATCCCCTGCTCTATATGGTGGACTCTGGCATCTTTAGTCTCACGTCACCATGGCATCCAGTCTAGATTAACAGGGAAACTCTCTCCTCCAAAAACACGCACAAAAAATCATGCCCCTCAAGTTTCACTCATCTTATTACCTTGCCTTGCATTATGTTATTATCAGGCACCAGTTCCTGTGGCTAGAGGGATTGATCGTTGCTGATCCAGTTCCCCCAGAACAATGCTCATCTCTGCATCCTGCAGATGGACTTGTTCCTGGAAGAATGTTAAGAAGACTGTGGTAGGTCAGTGCATTTGATTCTCTTGAGGATCTTGTTAAATGAGGTTCAGACTCAGCAGCTCCAAGGTAGAGCCTGAAGTTCCGCCTTTCTAACACCTCCGGGGGCACTGCTGCTGCTGGGCTGATGCCACACTTCATCTTAGTTAGCAAGGGATTAAAGGAAGTGTTCCCCAGGGACTGTTGGAAAGTTCTTGCTGCAAGAATGAGGGTGGATGATGAGTGGTAGAAATAACAAATGCATGTTCAAAATTAGGGTTGAGAAGGGTAGCCTAGAGTGAGCTTAGGGTTGGTCATGAATGGTCTCACCAGTCTCCTGTGGCAGAGGGTGGTTTGGGAGCCAGGCTTCCCAGCATGGGACTCACATCTTCTACCAGCTACTCTGTGCCTGTTTCCTCCACTGAAAGATTGAAATGATAAAGCTATTATGTCATAGGGCTGTTAGAGGATTAAATTAGTTAGTATTTCTAAAATACTTAGAATAATACTGTACATATACAATGTAGTCTAAGTTTGCTCAGATGAAAATAACTAAAATCAGCTACATATAAAATAAGTAATTATTGGAGGTACTGTTTATAATTTTTTTTTTTTTTTTTTTTTTTTTTTTGTGAGATGGTCTTGCTCTGTTGCGCAGGCTGTAGTGCAATAGCTCAAACACAGCTCATTGCAGCCTCGACCTCCCAGGCTCAAGCAATCCTTCTACCTCAGTCTCCCGAGGAGCTGGTACTACTGGTGCCTGCCCACTATCCCTGGCTATTTCTCTGTTTTTTGTATTTTCTTAGTAGAAACAGGGTTTTACCCATTGCCCAGGCTGATCTCAAAGTCCTGGGCTCAAGTGATTCGCCCACCTCGGCTGCCAGAGTGCTGGGATTACAGGTGTCAGCCACCACACCTGGCTGGGGATAGTGTTTAAAAATGCAGTATCAATAGGCTAGAGTTAGTGGTTCTCAAACTTTAACATGTATCAAAATTACCTGGAAGGCTTGTTAAAAAAAAAAGATTATTGGGCCTCATTCCCAGTGTTTCTGATTCCACAGTTCTCAGGAAGTACCTTGAGCATGTCACTTCTAATAAGTGCTGCACTGATGTTGACGCAGCTGGTGTGGGGATCTAAGTTTGTGAGCCAACACGCTGGACTGCATGTCTCAAACAGGAGGGCACGTTGAATGGGGACTAGGAACCCAATCCGACGCAGAGTGAAAAGGATCTTAAATGCTGCACGATGAGATAAAGTCTGCAGTTGAGAAAATGATACTACATGATCATTTACATTCTCCTAACAAGTTGTATTCCTACGGCTTGCTGCTGCATACCAGTGGCATAGGGAAATGCAGTGAAGCACCAGAAGTGCCGCATTGGTGTTCTCCATGCTTGAATTGCCTTCTCAGACTATAAGTTCAAGACACAGAATTCTTCCCTGTTTCCTTGAAGACCTGGTGATTTAATATTCATTCAGTCTTCCAGTCTTTGTAATCTAACTTCCGTCATTCATCTCCAGGTAAATTAAACACAGTAAAGAAGTGGGAATTAGGAGACCTCTCTTCTAGCTGAAGCAAAGCCTCCAGCAAAGTCTTGGGCACAGCCCTCAACTCTCCACAGACTCAGGATCCTTGTCAGGTGAAGAGGAAAATAAACCACCCCTACGTTCTCTTTCTCCATGCAAGGCTCCAGATGCAGCACTGTGGAATTTGAGTGGCCCATCCTGCTTCTGCCTCCCTACTTGCCTGCCTGCCTGATTATAAAACAAGAAAGACGTTTCTAGTTATAGAACCTTTATTCCAATGTGGGCCATTCACGTTCCATCCAGAAATGTGGAATTTGACCTTGAAAATTAACAGATATAAGTTCCTTTGGCAGCAGAACCATGTCAATGGCGACGCTCTGAAGTGCGGATTTATGAGGTGGCCCAGCACCCCTGTGTCTTAGGGACTGGCCTTTTACATTTCACAAATCCCGTCAAAAAACCTCCCCCACACCCTTAGTATTTTTTGCATTATATTAATTATGGTTAGGGTCTATTAAATGCAATGACTAAAGCAGGAAATTTTATTTCTACAACTTCATTTTCCCCTGATATATTTTTGTATCCTTAAATACAAATGGTTCACTGAACTCGACATCTGTAAATACACTGAATAAAGGGAGTTTATGGGACAAGTTTATGGGAGTATATGGGACAAGTACCGTCGCCTTCACTACAGCAGTCTCATTAGACTCCACCCCAATTTTCCAGAGAATTCTTGTAAATGTGGGAGAATGTTTTATTTCCCACTAAATATGGGATTAAGATTTAAGCAAATTTATAAAAACCTTCAGGGACAGACTATCTTGTCAGATAAAGGATTTGAGGGTGATCTGGTGAAGGGATATCTTGATCATGTAATAAACTAGACAACCTCCTGAATACACCTGCATTTTAAAAATATGCTCCCTGGAGTGATAGTGCTTCTAACCCCAGTCACTTGTAGTAATCATTTTCTTCCACTCATCATGACTTTGGCTAGTTTTTTTCCTAGGAGACATCAGCCTAGTCATCCTTGTTGCATTTGCTTATTTTAAAGTATAAATGTCCCTCTAGAAATGTAAATACATCCTTCAGATGTATTGTTTAAAATGGACTGTTCTGGGCCAGGTGTGGTGGCTCACGCCTGTAATCCCAGCACTTTGGGAGGCCGAGGCAGGCGGATCACTTGAGGCCAGGAGTTCTAGACCAGCCTGGCCAACAAGGTGAAACCCTGTCCCTACTAAAAATACAAAAATTGGCCAAGCGTGGTGGTGCATGCTTGTGATCCCAGCTACTTGGGAGGCTGAGAGACAAGAATCGCTTGAACCCAGTAAGTCGAGGTTACTGTGAGCCAAAATCAAGCCACTGCATTACAGCCTGGGCGACAGAGTGAGACTCTGTCTCAGTAAATAAATAAATAAATAGAACCGTTCAGGAAAATATTTGGTATTATTGGTGTGTAGCTTTAATTTTAAAGAGTCAGCAAGAAAACAGAGCATAAAGACCTAGATAAACATCATCTAATGTGTTAGAAATCTCTTTAGAAAATGTAGAATTCTAATCTCCAAGCAATGGAGAGAAACCCATGAAAAACACAGAACACATAAGCAATAATAGCTGAACCCAAACTAAGATTATCCTTAATCCAAAATGGCTAGTGCCATGGAATATATGCTATTACCCCTTTGGGTCCTATGGAAAATACATGTCCCTTTCCAAATCGAATTGTAGCTCTTTCATGTGAGAAAAAGTTAGTTTGAAACAGTTTCATCAAAAAAAGTTTGAATATGAGAAGTAAGCACTTACAACATATAAAACACATTACTGGTCCTTATAGATAATTTAAAAAGACTGAACATGACAGGTTTTTTTGCTCCTAGGGTACACAAGCCATTGGTAAATATTACGGGAGGTGTGAGAGGAACTCAGTGATCCCACAAAGGTAATATGGGAATTCAAGAAAAATTGTAGCATTTTAAGGTCAGTATTTTAAAGATGAAAAGGGAATTTAAAATGTAGAATTAACATGAAGATAAAGTTATTCCAACTGAAGATAAAGTTATTCCAAGTGAACGGGATAAGCATCCTGGAACGTACCAAGACAGAAATTTCAGGCGTAATAGACTCCAGAGCAGAGTGATTTGTGCGTACTTTAGAATACGCTCATGTGTGGCAGAAGCATACATCAGGAGATAGTTTGGCAAGGGATCACTGAGGGCCTTGCAGGTCAGACTAAGGAAAATGGCTTTTATTTTGTATATACAGTGAGACTTTGAAACACAGTTTTATATGTGGGACATTTAGTGTCTCTTGAGCAATTCGAACTTACTATGCTAAAGTATCTCCGATGATTAAGTAACAGAAATAAACTCACGATGATATGCTATGAATATTGCAAAACATTTCTATATGCTTTATAGATCAGTAGTGAAGTTTATTCCAAACAGATCCTCCTTGTCATTCTCTCACTTTAGAGTAACTGCTTTTGGGGAATATTCCCAGGCAACAAACAAAGACAAATGTCATAATTTTAAATATTTTGAATTTAATTCAATGACTAAGGCCATTAACATTTTTTTTTTTATCTTGGGGAAAGTTTTTTTCTAGAACAGGAATTTTGTCCACAAACCCATAGGAATCGTTGAGTGTGAGTCGTTGCCTAAGTGCACCACAATGGAAACCCTTCGAGAACTAAACGTGACTGTGCTTTCGATGGACTGTGTTACAAGGATATTGTGGAGATAAACTCATATCCATAAAAAGTATGCAGCTAATAGAATTCGCAATAGCAGCTATGTTAATAACCATAACAGCAGCAAGCCAGCATCATCTTGCTGTGGATGTTATGCTACATTGGCATGGAACTCAACTTGAGGCCTGAGATTGCAGAATCTATGAGGAGGTGAAGCCCTCACTAGAACACTCTTAGAGGTTCCTTTCTTTAGCTTTGCCATTGAGATGAGAAATATTTGTCTATACTAGGAATGGTGAAGAGAGAGTTTATTTTCTCTTTATAGTTTTAAATGTAATAATACATGATGGTAACGTTCTGCTTTCACACAGTTTTAAGAATCTAATAGACATCACCTTCTCTATTTTTCTAATTATTTCTTTTTAACTGTTGACACAAAATTGAATAGAATGCAAATAAGACTTACCCCTCCAGTGAGTAAATAGGCAACTACCCACATAACATGGTTTGCAGAGGGTTCAGAATTTCCCTCATGCCCTTCCTCTGGGTAGGAAATCTTCAGGATTCAGCCCTTAGAGATGGAGCCATTGGTATCTGTGAGAGGCTAAGACACTGGTAGGACATAGTTTATCTGATTAAACTTTACTGTCAAGTAGGACAAATATGTCTGGAGGAGGCTGAGGTGTGCCACACTGCTCTGTGTACTGTCATGTACCACGTAACAACTTTCTGTTCAATGACTGAATATATGTATAATGGTAATCCATAAGATTGTAATACCATATGTTTACCATACCCTTTTCTGTGTTTAGATACACAAATATGTACTGTTATATTATAATTGCCTATGGTATTTAGTCACATGCTGTACAAAATGCCACTTAGGTGTGTAGTAGACTGTGCTGTCT
Organism: Macaca mulatta; assembly: GCF_049350105.2. Classification (NCBI taxonomy): domain Eukaryota; kingdom Metazoa; phylum Chordata; class Mammalia; order Primates; family Cercopithecidae; genus Macaca; species Macaca mulatta. The sequence goes on from NC_133414.1 coordinate 5,972,986, forward strand.
GCGTTTGTGTAAGTTCACTCTTAGATGTTCACACAAGAGGGAAATTGCCTAATGACACATTTCTCAGAACGTTTTCCCATCATTAAGTGATGCGTGACTGTACTTGTGTTTTTATTAGCCAGGGACATCTACCTACTATGGCAAATGACTCCCAAAGCACAGAAGCTTCAACAGGTAGAAGCTCAGATCCTGCTTACATAGCACTTCATGCAACTGCTCCCAGAAAGCCTTCTACATAATGTTTCAGGGACCCAGGACCCTGCTATTATGTAGCTTTATTTTCCTTTATGACTTCTTCTGTAGGCTCTGAGGTCTTCCTTCAGCCTTCCAATAGGGGAAGAGAAAGAATGTGGTGAAAAAGCCTTTAGTGGCCAGATCATGGAGGGATGGCATATTCCATCAACAAGAGCTTGCCCACATGAGCGCCTCTAACTGTAAGGGACACTGGAAAATGTATCTCGCTCTGTGTCCAAAAAGAAAAGGAACTCACATCAGTATCCACAGTATTCCACGGAGCCCTGGGTATGCAGCGAGTGTTTTCAAGGCAGAGGTTTTAGTGTTAAACAAGCCATATATTTCTTCTGGCAATGTTACTAGCCATGTGACCTTAGGTGAGTTGTTTAATTAGTTAAATGTGCACTTGTAGGTTCTTGAGCAAGTTTTCCTCTCTTCTCCTCTCCTCTTCTTTGTCCCATCTCTCTCTCTCTCTCGCTCACTTCTACTGCCCCATTTGTTTTCTACTTTCATTAAAATAAATATGTCTAAGCCTTTTTTTCTTCTTGGGACTTACCTTGTGTAGTAGCAGTGAGAAAATTAACATGTAAGGCACAAAAAGTTACCTCTGTGCCTGGGACCAAGTGTGAGCTCAAAGATTTATTAGTTTCCATCATTTTAATATACCCTGGAAAGAGTTGGGGCAGTGGTGTCTGAAGTGGATTTCAGACACGTGAGTCTCTTTCTTTGCCATTTGGCCAGCATGAATTAAAACATTATTCAGTCTTTGAACTATCAAATAACAAGGGTATTTCCTATCTCCCCTGACCCTACACTCAAGTTCTTGGAGACAAAATGTGAAGAAAATCTGGAGCTATGAAATTCAACTGTAGTTACAGCATACCTCAGAGATGTAGTTTCCTTCCCAAATATTTTGAAGAAAATGTATCAGTGCAAGAAAACAAGATATTTTTTAAAAATAATACATTGCATAAGATCTTACTATCTTTGGGAGTTGAGCCCTTGGTGCTCTTCAGTCTGCCTATCCTGACTAATTGAATCTGCTTAATTGAGCTACAAATCTATGAGGATGAGTTCTTGAGGGATTTTGCAAGCCTCCTGCTTATAGATAAATCAAAATGATTACAAAATAGTTCTTCTCAGTGTGCTTGACTTCAGATTTCTATGAAATGAGAAATAAAAGGAGGGAAAATGTGCACTTTCTAAAATACGAAGAAGAGTTCATTGAGCCTCAGGATTAGTTGAGCCAGATGTTGCTGTTGGCTCCTGTTTAAAGAAAGTGTTCTCACTTCAAATCTGAATGATGAACATCCCCTGGAAATGAGCCTTCAATTGAAATATTTTCCTGCAAATTGCCCTACTTGCTCTATTGCTATAATGTTCAAAGTGATATGGACAAATAGTAATTAATGAAGCAGTTCTTTTTGAAAAGCAGGTAAATCATAGGACCCTGAAGTTAATGTAATATTTCAGAACACTTGTATTAGTATTCTGGGATCTACCCCAGTTAAAATTCATGGAATGAAGCTTTATGGAATTCAAAATGCTTAATTAAAAAAAAAAAAAGAGAAAAAGAGAGAGAAAGAGAAAAAGAAGGAAGGAAGAAGGAAGGAAGGAAAGAAGGAAGGAAGGAAAGAAAGAAGGAAGAAAGAAAAGAAAAAGAAAGAAAGAAAGACACAGAAGGAGAAAGAAAGAAAGAAAGAAAGAAAGAAAGAAAGAAAGAAAGAAAGAAAGAAAGAAAGAAAGAAAGAGAAAGAAGGAAAGAGAGAAAGAAGGAAGGAAGGAAGGAGAGAGAGAAAGAAAGAAAGAAAGGAAGGAAGGAAAGAAAGAAAGAGAAAGAAAGAAAGAGAAAAAGAAAGAAAGAAAGAAAGAAAGAAAGAAAGAAAGAAAGAAAGAAAGAAAGAAAAAGAAAGAAAGAAGATGATGTGGTTAAAAAACAAGTATTTGAAGCGAGCTGAGACAGAAACTTAGCTGTTCTTTGGCATTTTAAACAATACGAATCATGTAAATTCTGCTTTTTGGAAATACTTCAAGGAAAAGAATTGGTGGTTTAATCTAATCTTTTCCAGCTGCAACCTTTTTCACTTCTGGCCATTATTTACAGATACAAGAAATGGAAGTCATGTATTTAAAATGATAGCTTGTGAAGCTAAAACATGAAATGAATATAATTGATCACAAGGATAGGTTAATTTCTACACCTAAACAAATGACTTTTTAAAATTCTCTGAAGCTTTAATATTCTGAGTTTTAGACTTTCTTACATTTTACCATGCAAACTAATGGTAAAAGAGATTGGATGTTTTGTAAAATATCACTGTTGGTACATTTGAATATTTTATTTCTCAATGTTAGAATATTTGATTTGAGAATTAAACTTCAGTATGAAAATAGGCAACATTAAGTAATGGGGTTATGAAAATGGGATCTGCTCTCTTCCCAAACACATGTTACCAATGAGAAAATCAAAAGACTTTTTAAACCAGCTTTCCAGATAATGATTGTTTTATAGCTTATTTTTAAAATTGTATTTTAAACCAGGTTTGGAAACTGATGCCTAGCTCAAAGGTAACAGTCATGAGACCTAATATGCTCCATTGAAAGAAAGAAGCCCATGGCATGATCAAATTGAATTTCATGAAGTTCATCTACTAGCTTCTTGGCCTTTACTTCCAAATCTGTTTTATCATATGCGCTCTAAATTGAAAAGCAACAGGAAAAGTTATGCTGAACAGCTGTCCTGCTATTACAAAAAAAATCTGGGAATGAAGTTAACTATGGCGTGTGATTCCATTTCTGTGCTGCTGAGGAAGGAGCTACATGACAAGGTGATTTCCTTTTTAATATTGATGAGGACAGATAACACTTATGGTGTAAGCCATGTTCTCTACACGTGTGTGAGGACAATAAGGCAATAGAGTCTAAACACCAACTTAGAGGGGGTACCAAAAGTGCACTGATCTAAAAAACAAACATTAAAGAACAAACATTAAAATAAACTCTTTTTTCACAAATAAACATAATTCCTTCCAGTGCCCCTATCATTTATGCTTGTGGCTTGCATCATTTAGGCCCTAAAAGACCTTTAGTTGGAAAAACGTAATAGCCTGTCTTTGTGGGGTAAATTGCACATGGAGGAGCTGTTTCACACACATTATCTCACACAATCCCCACACTGTGGTTTTATAAGAGAAAATAAGTGAATTTCTTGGAGATGACAAGACTGTCAAAAGCACAGGACTCAATATTAGGATTTTAATCCTGGACACTTTCTCTTTAGATGAAGACACTAGTATCTTGACTTACCCTTGTATTGTATGTATTAATTTATCTTATCTGGAAATGCTAGAGACAGTTTACCTTGATAAAGAATTAAAGGAAATTATCTGAAGCATTGATCCATGTCTGAAAGGGAAGGCCAATGTAGACATGAAGCTCTGGGGGGAAAATAAAGAGTATTAGTGAAAACATAGATGTATATATAAAACACACATTTCAGATACCCCAAACAAAACCATTCCACTAAAAACAACTTATGGTTTTAAAGGGAAATTTATACACACACACACATACACACACACACACACACACACACAGCACTCATTCCTCAGGTGTCATGAAAGTGTGGCATTCTGAGAAACTGAAGGAGCAAGTGTAAACATTGGATCTGAATTCTACTCTTAGATATACTTTAAAACTTGGTAAAAATGAGTTTTTATTTTAAGAACTGAAAATGAAGAAAGGCCGTGACCAGTTTGTGTCATCTAATAGGACACCTGAGTATAATGATGTGCCCGGGAATATAACGCATGCCGGCGGTCAATGTGCTCCACAGAACAGAATCGCAAAGGACTTTGGCCCAAATTGGAGGGAAGCAGAAACTTTCCTCTTAAAATTCACAAAAAAGCCAATCCACATGTGAAATTAAGTACTGAATTCACACTACCTCTATAGAAAATTAAACACCTTAGGAAGAGAAATTAATTTATTGGGTCCCAGATTTACAGGACAAAGAGACAGAAACAATGCAAACCCTACGGGAGGAATGACACGTCCATCTAGGCTGCAGAGTACTTCCACTGTTATCCTGTAAGAAAGGTGAGCTCACAGTTAAAAAGAAAATCACAAGATACACAGCAAAGCACGCTACTGAGACGAGAGCACAAAGGAAAACCAGATCAGAGCAAAAGCTCTTTGAAGGCTATATATTGCAATTTTTATACACAGATTGTAAAGATGTTAAATATGTTTAAAGAAACAAAAGACGTCATTACAAATAAGAGTAGAGTGTGAGCATATAAAAATGATTAAACATTTTAAAAATAATGAAATTGAAATCCAAACACAAAAAACAAAACAACTGAAAAAATCAATAGGTGTAAAAACAGCAGCTTAGACTAGATGAATAAAGAATGAAAGAAATACAATGCATATTTGAAAAGTTTTTTCAAGATAGCAGAAAAGTTAAAAAAAAAAAAAAAAGGTGGGAAATATGAAAGAAAAGACAAACAGATAATAGAGACAGAGGCCTAGAATTCTAATTGGCTGATGTGATGGAGAGAAGATAATGACTGCAAGAGGAAAGCTGTTCAGAAAGAGAATGACTGAGCTATTCTGGAAGTCTAATAAATGTGAATATTTAAGTTCGAGGTGTTAGTGAAACAAAAAACATAAACATATTTTCAGATTTAATGGAAACATTAAATCTCCAAAACAAAGAGAAATTAAGGTGTTAAGATTCGTCAGGGCCAGACATGGTGGCTCACCACCTATAATCCTAGCACTTTAGGAGGCTGAGACAGGCGGATCACTTGAGGCATGCAGTTCTAAATCAGCCCTGCCAACATGGTGAAACCCTGTCTCTACTAAAAGTACAAAAAAAAAAAAAAAATTAGCCTGGTGTGGTAGCGGGTGCCTGTAATCCCAGCTATTTGGGAGGCTGAGGCAGGAGAGTTGCTTGAACCTGGGAGGTGGACGTTGCAGTGAACAGAAATTGCACCGCTGCACACCAGCCTGGGCGACAAAGTGAGACTTCGTCTCAAAAAACAAACAAACAAAAAACCCCAAAGGATATTTTGAAAAAAAGATGGCAACGATGAAACTATCAGCCTAAAATTGTATTTTCAACAAAACTCTCTCTTAAGAAGAGAAAAAGGCATGTTCATAAAACAAATAGTATATACTTTAGTCATTAAGAATGTAGCCCAGATGACAAGTCTTACATGTAAGATAGAATTCTGAGCAATAAAGTTTGTAGACAAGTGTGTATATCTAAATATCATTAATTTAGTACCAATAATTTGTATAATAAAATCCAAATTTTAAGATAAAAAATTAACACATTATTAGGCCATAATATCATGAGTCAGGATTGTGGTAAATAACAACTCTAAAAAACTTATATCATTTTGAAGGATTTTAATGACATTTATATTGAACCTTGTACACATAAAACGTAAAGTATACGAATCAATTCTAAAATAATATAAATAGAATTTCCAAGGCCAAAAAAAATAAAATGAGAAAAAAGACAGTGTAAAAGAAAGCAAAAATAAGAATAACAACAGAAAAGAATGGAACAAATATAAAGTAGATAATATGACAGCAATGAAACTCAATATATTTATAATCACAATACATGTCACTGCACTTAGCTTTGCAATAAAAGACGAGGATTTTCAGAAGGATAAGTAAGCAAGCAAACTAACCCATATGTCATTTGCAATAGACAAACCTAAAACTTTAAGGACAAAGAAAAGAATGAGAGAAAAAGAATGAAAAAATGATCTATCAACTATGAGGCAAACACTAAGCAAAAGAAAGTTGGTCTAGCTATATTAGCATCATATAAAATGAACGTTAGGCCAAAACTTTAAATTGAATTACTCATAAGGACCTAATTACTAATTAAGTAATAATTTCACAAAACTCAAATTTAATTCGCCAGCAAACTAAAACAATCCTATACTTACACGTGCTAAATAATGTAGCTTCCATTATGTAAATCAAATAGTGACAGAATGATAAGGAGAGATTGAAAAATCCATTGTCACAATTAGAGATTCAATGAAGATCTTTTGATAATTAATGAATCAAGCAAACAAAGAAAAATTTAGTAAATTAATAGTTAAAACATGATTGACTTAATACACCTAGTTAATCAAATACTGCAAATAAATATTAAAGATTATTCACTCTTATAAGAATGTAGACATACTTACATAATATCTATGTATTTCTAACTGTGGCAATATGTTAAAAACTTTTTATCTGGGTGAAAGTGTCATATGAACTTAGAAAATGGTGTGATGTGTTGTTGACGAAATCCAGGTGACTGATGGTGCTTTTTCACTATTATATCTTTACTGATTTTCTGCTGACTTCATCAATTACTGAGAGAGGTGTGATGAAGTCTCTAACTTATTACTGGGTCTGTCTATTTCTCCTTGTAGATTTACCAGTTTTTTTCTTCATATATTTTGATGGATTGTTGATAGATGTATGTGCACTATAGACAGTTATGTCTTCTTGAAGATTTGATCCCTTTGTAGTTATGCAATACTCCTCTTTATCCCAGATAATTTCCTTTGTTTTGACATATACTTTGAAGCTACTATAGCTCCTCCAACATTCTTTTTATTAGTGTTGGCGTGGCATATCATTTTTCTTCATTTTACTTCCAATCTATCTATGCCTTTATATTTAAAGTGGGTTTATTGTCGAGGAGATATAGTTGGGTCTCATTTCAACCACTCTATCACTCTCTGTCTTTTAATTGGTGTATTTACAGAATTCATATAAATTGTAATTATTGGTGTAGTTGGATCAGCATCTGTCATGATTGTTACTGCTTTCATTTGTTATTCCTTCTTTTGTTTCTTTTTAAAATATTGCCTTTTATTGTGTCTTCTTTGGTTTTAATCAAGCATTTATGTGACTTTATTGTCTCTTCTGTCTTAGCATAATTATACTTCTTATTTACATTTGTTTACTGGTAACCCTAGAATTTGCAATACACATAAACGTTTGCCCCTAATCTGCCCCAAGCCTGGGTCCCCAAGAGTTTTAACTCTCAGCTACTCTATACTCGTTCTTCAGCATTTAGTTTTGATCAGAGGTTCCATTTTTCTATCTGCTTATGCTCTAGTGGCTTCTGTTTCTGGTAAGCTGTGATTTTCTGTATTTCCTTGTCTCTGAAGTTTTCAGGGCATTGGTTTTCCTGTGACCTCAGTATCTGTTGGATCTAGCAAGAGTCATTCTTTTTAGTTTATTTTTTGTTGATTTCCTTTGAGGACAGGAATGACAAATTTTTAAAACCTTTACATAATGGAACAGAAATCTGAAATCAGGACATTCACTTTTAAGAACTGATTGGTGTCACTGAACAAGTTTAAGAAACATTTATGTGAATGCTCTAGACATTCCATTTCTAGAGAGTTCTTTGCATATGTCAATCAGGAGACATGTAACAGAGAATTCACAAAATTTTACTTAAAATTAACTCAAATTGAAAATCACCCACATGTTTATTTTCAGTAGAATGAACACTATTTACTTTAAGACAGGGAAAAGCATAAACTAAAATGGCACATATCAAAATGGATGTACCTTATGAACATAACATTTATTGAAAATAGCAAGTAAGATATAAAGTATGTACTGTGTATCCACTTATATGAATAATTTAAAATTAAAATATAAAAAGTATATAAAGTTGTTAAAAATGTAGCTAAAATCAGCCAGAAGACTTGTGGATTTAGTAGCCTAGAATTTAATTTTGGGCTCACCACCAGGTGAAAGGACAAAGAGGCTGTTTCATTGTTGCTGTAATGTGCTCTAGGTCATAAATATTCTGTTGAATCTTTCAATATTATGTAATATTTTAAAAATAAGTAATAGAAAAACTCTTTTATTACACTTGACAAAATATTTTAATAATTTTGTGTAATATTTTTGCATCTTTTAATCCTTTTGCTGACATTAACGAGTATTCAGATTAATGCCAACGCTTCTCATTTACTTGTAACATCTCTCTCAATTAGCAGGCTGTTATAAATTTCCAGAATCTTTAATGTGTACATGATAGAATTCTTGCTAACAGCATAAGTGAACATACTTATTTGTAGATTATGTAACAAATTTATCAAAACAAACACTGTAAAATAAAGTGCTATTAGAGTAAGTCTTAGCTGAGTGTTTAATACTAACACATCTGCCTTGTGACATAGAGTACAAGTATTTACAATAAAATTATTTGAAATATATACATGTATTGGCTACCTGAAATGTGATCTTTGTTTATGCATATTGCATTAAAATGAATCAACATTGTGAATTTTGCTCCAAGTTTTCCCTTTTCAAAGATTTGACTTTTAGGGTTTTATTTTATATACAACATTCCAAACACACAAAAAATGTGATTCTGCATACACAGTTAGCATCATGTATTTGTAAGGTATTGTTTCTCATAATTATCCAATTATAGACTCTTAAAATAACATATTGATATGGTTTGGCTGTGTCCCCACACAAATCTCACTTTGAATTGTAGCTCCCATAATCTCCACGTGTTGTGGGAGGGGCCCAGTGAAAGGTAATTGAATCACGGGAGCAAAGTTTTCCCATGCTGTTCTCCTGATAGTGAATAAGTCTCATGATATTTGATGGTTTGATAAAGGGCAGTTCCCTTGTACACACTCTCCTGCCTGCAGTCATGTAAGATGTGTCTTTGTTCCTTCTTCACCTTCCACCATGACTGTGAGGCCTCCCCAGCCATTTGAAACTGTGAGTCCATTAAACCTTTTTCTTTATAAATTATCCAGTCTTGTGTATATCTTTATTAGCAGCGTGAGAACTGACTAGTACACATATTTATGTATTTTATTCGTTTGTGTATGGAAAATTGTCATATCATTTATTTCTCCTTTTCACCCAGGTGTTAAAAATAGCACCAAATAGACATTGACTTCTTTGTTTTGCCAAATATATAAGAAATTTCTCCTTCCATCTCATGCCCCTCTATACCTCATGAGTTCCCAATTGTACTAAATTAATCAGGGTTCTCTAGAAGCAGGTCCAGGAATTGACTCACGCTATTTTGGAGGCTGAGAAGTCCCAAGAGCTGCAGTCAGTAAGCTGGAGACCTAGGGGAGATGATGGTGTCAGCTCCAGTCTGAGTCAAAAGGCCTGAGAACATGCAATATTGATGATGGAGTTCCCCAGTCAAAACCCAACAAGCTCAAGACCCAGGAAGAGCCAATGTTTCCATTTGAGTCTGAAGGAAGGAAAAAGACCAATGTCCCAGCTCAAAGACAGACAGAAATAATATTTCTTACTCACAAGAGAGCTAGCCTTTTTTGTTCTATTCAGGCTTTCAACTAATAGGATGAGGCCCACTCACTTTAGGGAGAATAATCCACTATACTGAAAGATCACTAATTTAAATGTTAATCTTATCCCAAAACACACTCACAGAAATACTGTTTGACCAAGTGTCTGGACACCTCATGGCCCAGTCAAATTGACATACAAAATTAAACATAATGGCATACTTTCTCTTAACTAAATTGGGAAAAAAAGTACAAATACAAGGGGAAAAGGGAAAATATATATGAGGTTCAATGCAAAATAGGTTTTCAGCAAATGACATCTTATTCATTTCATTTCTTTTCTTTTCTTTCTTTTTTTTTTTTTTTTTTTTTTTTTTTTTTGAGATGGAGTCTCGCTCTGTGGCCCAGGGTAGAGTACAGTGGCATGATCTTGGCTCACTGCAACCTCTGCCTCCTGGGTTCAAGCAATTGTCCTGCCTCAGCCTCCTGAGTAGCTGGAATTAATAGGCATGCACCACCATGCCCAGTTAATTTTTGTACTTTTAGTGGAGACTGGGTGTCATCATGTTAGTCAGGCTGGTCTCGAACTCCTGACCTCGTGATCTGCCCACCTTGGCCTCCCAAAGTGCTGGGATTACAGGAGTGAGCCACTGTGCCTGGCCACATTATTTAGCCATAATTGATTGGTTTTACTTTTCCATCCCACTTGCAATGCTATTCTGTGTTCAATGACAATGTGCATGTATCAACACATTTTAAATATGAAAATTGTTGAAACTGTGCTTTGAATTGAATTTTTAAAATATAAGATTATTAATATAATATTCAATAGATAGAATGGACACAAATAAACTATCCAATTAATGTTATCAAAATGCCATCTGTGTTTGGGGCCCAAGGTATATCACCTTTGTTATACTGTCAATCTATGAGACTCTTTCTTCTAACAGGGCAATTAACATCATTAATCACACTTGGAAAACCACTGCAGTTAGTGGATAAGAGAGATGAGTAACACAGGAAGTGTAAAATTAAACACAGGTGATTTAAGAGTCTGCATTGCAGATACATAGTAAATACTATAAAAATTATTTTACAAGCTTAAACCTTTTCTTAAAATATAATACATATTTGGTTTATATTTTGCTTAAGAAATCAAGTGTTTTTTGTTTACTCTTTGTATCACATCTACCATTATTTTTTAATAAATTTTTATAATTAATTCTTTTCTCAATTGTTAAGTTTTACCCTTCTCCTTTCATCTCTTGTTTTGTATACAGAAGATGCCTAAAACCATAATGAAAGACACATCAAAGACTATAGATTATTTTTATGATATTTTACAATTTTATTTCTTTCATGAAACAGAGAAAGAACATGTATAGATTGCTTGCTAAATTTGTAAATGGTCAGAACTTCATTCATAAAGGGAGAAAAGTAAAGATCATTCAATTTTAATTCATAAACCAGAAACTACTTCAAGCATACTTAATATGTAAAGTCTAAATGGCAAAGAGGAGAGGATTCTAATTACATGCTTGGCTTCAGACATTTAATTGAGTTGCCTGAGATTAGTTAATTTGCTCAAAACATTTTTGTTGATGTCATTTTAACTGTCCAACATAGTTCAGAACTTTAAAGATTGATTACTTGATAACAACCTATTTTTTTAGTCTTTTATCTACTGTGAAGATATCTGAATTAATTCTAAGCACAAATAAAATTTAGAAATTGATTTTATATCTAGCATTATTTAAGATTTTGTTCTATGTTGTTAACTATGCTGAGCTATAATCACATAACCATACTGAAATTCAAAAGTCAAGATGGATCTCATAGTGTTTTCACTGGCAAGAAGTTCTGATCAATAACTCACACCACATACAAAAATCAATTCTGCTCAATTGTGGTTCTAAACGAGAAAGTTAAAACATTGACCCTTCTAGAAGAAAATGCAGAAGAAAATCTTGATAATATACATTAGGTAAATAGAGCACAATAAGTACTAATCACAAAGTAAGAAATTGATAACTTATATTCGAACTAATAAATTCCTTTCCTCAAATGATGCCGTAAGAGTGAAAACATGAGCTACCACAGGGATAAATGTTTGCTTCTATGTATGACAAATTAATTCCCTACCAGACCTTCCTGCAGAAAGGAATGGCAAATGTTGGACACAGCACAAAATGCGAGTGCCTGCAGGCACCGGAGTAGGCTGGCCAAGAGGAAATAGACTGGATGGAGGGCGTGCACATTTTCCGAGAGCATTGAAGACCAGGAGCTATAAAAATGTGTTACCTGTGGCCCAGGGCGAAGTAGTCGGTGTGGCATGACCAGTGCTGGGGGTACAGAGACGGAAAATCCCTCTAGAATTCTGACCAGGGGCAGAGGAAAGCGAGGTTGGGAGAACGATGACAAGGAGACTACGATATCCCTTAAAGAAGGAGCAGAAAGAGGGATCACCTAAATCTCTCTACCCACATCTCCTGCTGATTCCTAAATCATGCACGAGTAGGATAGTTCAAAAATATCTCAGCTGAAATGAAGTGATCTGGACAAAAACCAGAGCTGCCTCCCAAGGAGTAGAGTTTGCAGATCAAACTAGCTAAGAAAATGCCCTCCTGAGACATAGGAAACCATGCTCGTCAGAGAAACCTAAGGAAGCCTGAATCTCCTCACGTTCATATTCACAACACCCAGACATAATCCGAGGTTACCCGGAAATGATCTGCTGAGACATAGGAAACCACGCCCATCAGAGAAACCTAAGGAAGCCTGAATCTCCTCACGTTCATATTCACAACACCCAGACATAATCCGAGGTTACCCGGAAATGATCTGCTGAGACATAGGAAACCACGCCCATCAGAGGAACCTAACAGAAGCCGGAATCTCCTCACATTCATATTCACGACATCACAGATATAATCCAAGGTTACCTGGAAATAATACGCTAAGACACAGGAAACCAAGCCCATTGGAGAAGCCTAACAAGGCCAGAATCTCCTCACATTCATATTCACGACACCCAGATATAATCCGAGGTTACCCGGAAATGATCTGCTGAGACATAGGAAACCATGCCCATCAGAGAAACCTAAGGAGGCCAGAATCTCCTCACATTCATATTCACAAGGCCACAGATATAATCCAAAGTTACCAGGCATACACAGAATCAGGAAAATGGAACACACTCTCAGGAGAAAAGAAAAACAATTGATTCTGAGCCTGAGATGAACCAAACATTTCAATTAATGGATAACAATTTTGAAGCAGCCATTATATTTATTTTTAATAACTAAATCGAAACATTGTTCCCAATGAATGAGAAACAAGAAGTATAAACAGAGTAGAAACAGAAAAGTAGGATCACACGGAAATTCTACAACTAAAAAATAGAATTTCTGAAATGAAATATTCAAACACCTTGGAATTACTAAAAAGGTCAATGAAAATGTGGCGCTGGAAATCTCACACATTGCTTGTGGGAATGAAAGATGATCTGGAAGTTTCTCACGCAGATAAACATACAGGTAATACATTACTCAACAATTCTACCTCTTGGCATTTACTGAAAAAAAAAAAAAAGAAAATTCAGTCAAAAAAGGCTTGTACATAAAAGCTTTATATGTAATAGTTTTATTCTTACTAGAAGATTAAGATTAATACTTAACGTTAATGGATACCAATAGAAACTGAAATCTACCTACATGCCCAGTTACTATTATAGAAGAATAGATCAACCAGTTATGGTCTTTTCACAGAATAGTATTCAGTAATAAAAGCTAATGTCTTGTTTTTATCAATGACAAATATCTCAAAACTATTTTCCTCGGTGAAGGAAGATGGGCACAAAAGAAGATGCCCTGTAATTCTATTAGTATTACATTCTAAAAATGGTGATAGTATTCTATATGCACAGAGGACAGAGCAAGGAAGGACTCTGTGGGCTTGGGAAAGGGGAAGAGCGTGAGTGCAGAGAGCACAGAGTAGTCTATGTGGGATGAAGGAAATATTCCCTATCTTTACTGTGGCAATGGTAAAACAGTAACAGATAATCAAATAAGTTTAGGGTTTACATCAGAATTTATCCAACTTTTGAAGAGTCAGAGGGTACTAATTTTTAAAAAACTATTTAATATTTTGTTAGCTCAGTTTTTCTGTGCTTATATGAACCGAGGCACTTTATTCCTCTTGTTAACATCAAGGAGCATGCTGTTTGAAAAACTGCTTCAGGAGGGATAGAAAGAAAATGAATCAAAAACACTAACTGTAAGCCCCTACACCCTTGTAGAGGAAATGATAGGGACATAAACATATCTATTACTGGCGTGTAGTGCTAAGTGCTGTAAAAGGATCCAAAAAATGTGCTAGAAATTTTTACAATATATTTTATATATTGCTTCCTAAATGTAGTTTAAAGTCATGAGATAGAGACCTTTTGAGCTCAAAATTTCCCCCTGGAGCCCCTATTTTTAATATAACCCAGAGTTTCTGGAAATACTAACATTTTCTTAATACATTTAGATTTAGAGAGCATTCCCTTAAGAAACAAGGAGAATTGTTTTGATGTATATAATTGTAGGAATTTGAGAGGAACATGAAAATGTTGCTAAGTAAAAATTTCTGTGGGTATTTAGAGGTAATGACACATGTACCCAATATATATATAGTTCTGTATAATGTCTGGGGAACTATTAAGTTGTACTTCACTAATAAAACACACGCTAAAAAGGGGAAAAGGGGAAACATTTTCACATAGTTTTATGTCAGCAATCGAAAATACAACCTAAAGGAAAGATTGATCTGGGTTTTATGTTTCTCACAGCCTTTGTGAAGGTTTCTAACAGAATTGATTTATTTGAGCATCTAGTTTTAAAGTGAACAGTTCCTAGCAACGTGAATGTCTATAGTGACCTTCACAGCTTGTCTTTTAAGAGGCATGGTGACCCCTGCCAGTAGTTTTTAAAACGGTGGATTATTCTCTGAGCTTTGCACACATTGAGCCCAATTTGCTGAGTAGGTGTATTTTTCCCTGCCCAAAATTTTAAGAGATTTGAAAGGTTCTTTAATTCTTACCATGCAGTAAATGCTACATTGGCGATGTTGAAATAGTAGATTCCCCATACAACTATATTCCTTTCAGCACATAGTTTCTGCAGCCTTATTTCATGTCCTGGTTTCCACCCTGGTTCACCATTCCATCAGGAGTCAGGACTCCTGAATCTAGCTGGCGGCTGAACCAGCCTTGGACAGGATGTCGCTCTTCCACTCCCCAAAGGAAGAGCAGACCCTGGGAACTCCCCGGTTCATTCCACATCTTGACAGAGACTAAAGTAAAGGGTGCTTTCATCATGTTGTGATGTCAAAGAATTTTCATGCACCCCTAAAATCATGAACTCTTTGAAAAAACCCAATGAGGATTGAAAAATCGACACACCCAAAAGCTAGTGTTTGGGAAGACAACCACCCGGAGCTGTTCTGTTTCTGACTCAAGATATTGGAGCAAGCTGTGCCTCTCCATGGAGGTAGTCCCTTCTCAACTCTTAGTGTTGAGTCCAGGAGTCAGAGGGCCTGTTAATTGTAGACGCGCATAGGCATTTAAGCAAGACTTAGCACACTAGGGTCTTCCATCCATTCTACCACTTACTGTCATCTTCTCTAACATACACAAAAGAAAGTAGGAGGAGTGTATCTGTGTCCACATTTTCTGCCTGGCACAAAAAACGATGAATCCACAAAGTGCAGTTTCACCTAGCATTTATCAGCCATCAAAGCCGCACAGTACTGTGACTTTCTACTTAATTCCTCACCATAACATATTGTTTAAAAAAGATTCCATCACGCCTGGTCACAGTGGCTCACACCTGTAATCCTAGCACTTTGGGAGGCCAAGGTGGGTGGATCACTTGAGCCCAGGAGAGAGAGACTAGCCAGGACAACATGGAAAAAACCCTTTTCTACAAAAAGTACAAAAAAAACCCCAAAATTAGCTGGGCATGATGGTGCATACCTATAGTCCCAGGTACTCGGGAGGCTGAGGTGGGAGGATCAGCTGATCCTGGGAGGTTGAGGCTGCAGTGAGCCCTGATTGCACTACTGCATTCCAGTCTAGGTGACAGAGTGAGACCCTCCCCGCTCACCTCCATAAAAATGGATTCTGTCATCTGATTTACAGATAATCTTTTAAATCACTAAACTCAGAACAAATTAAAATATCCAAAACATATATTTATAATTTTACATACAAGATTCAGCTAGCTACCAGAATTTTAGATAGGTGAACGGGTATTTTAGCCTTCTGTGAATATCACGTAGGTGCAAATATAGCCTTTGTCATCAGAGTGAAATATCATATTATGTCTAGGTCTCTGTACAAATTTGTTGAATTTATTTTATTTTGTATTTTGAAGTTGCTTTTAATATGAATGTTGGAATATAAGGGTCCTAGTAATTAGATTACCACTGAGTACCAAAAAAAGATATGAGAAAATTACTTCCATTAGGTTCAAAAGGATTTATTGAGATCCTAAAATATCATACTTGCCAAAGGGGAGAATTGTCTTCCAAAATCATTTTTCTTTTTTAAATTTGGGTGTCCAAAGCCACTGCACTTACTACAATTAATAAAATTATCTGGCAAGGCATAAGAGCGTTCTTGCTTCAGACTGCAAACACTTTCCCCTGAAGACTTGGAATGACACTAAATTAATATGAGGGAGGAAAGAAAGAATTAATTAGTATTTGATAGTGGAGAATTAGATGTTGATTTATTAGTCACAACCAACACTAGCTGAGCTTACTTTATAAACTTCAAACCATATCCTTCCCGGGTTTGTTCTCATTGCCACCATAAATTGTCCATATACTCACTGATGGTAATCTGTCACAAACAAACATAAGGGGCTCTTAGTCAAATGGTGACATATATGTGAGTGTATAAACTTTCTCTTATTAACATTACCCAAGGAATATACCATCTATGGTGAAAATTGCATCAGCAAAGAAAAAGGAAGGACGATGTACCCACAAGCAAATGCAAATGGAAACAAAAGCAGGTATCACAATCTCTGTAGAGAAAAGAGTGTTCAAGCCAACACATTATTTAAACAATGAGGACCGTGTTTTTTGACAAATGTTAAAATTTGCATGATCTTGCATTTTGCTTCTTACGTTGCTGATTTTATAATTCTGGTTAAAGCTGGCCTGAATGTATTCAGTTTATTTGTAATATCCTAGTACTTTAATGCATTTTTTGGAGGAATGAGTAATATTATTTTTCACAGATGAAGAAGGAACGGGTAGTGAGTCAAGACGCACTGAAGTAAAATAATAGTAAAAGTTATTATTACCAAAAAAATTAAATAAAACTTCTAGTTGTTAAATATTGTAAAATACTCAGTTAATGGTTGGATAAATGGGAAATCAAAACTGTAAAAAATATAAGCAATCAGAACTCTATAATTTTGTGCAGCAAACCAACAACAACAACAAACTTATGGCCCTAAAACTTTCTATTATTGAGAAAGAATGAAAGAAACAAAATCAAGTAAGTGTTTAGTTGAAGGGATTAGAAAATCAGAAAAAATGTTATAAATTACAACATTAGTGAAATTATAATATAAAAGCTAAGATACATAAACACAGCCAAGAATTCATGTTTTAAATAATAACATGATATGTGTATATTCCAGACTGGAGAGAAAGACACCAAAAATGTCACATGTGACTTTCTTTGGGCACAGAGATTAATGGCAATTTCAAATTTTGTTTTATTTTCCAATTTCTTTTTTCATTGGGTATGAATTTATTAATCAGAATAAGTTAACTGTTAAAACATGAAAAAGTTAAATGTTAGGATCATTTATCCTGAATCTTTAGGAAACTTTAACAATTGATTCTTTGAAAATTATTTGAAATTACAGAGTTTGCAATGATTAACATCCTCTTTCCTATTCTGTACTATAAGCACTAATATAAGGAGATCACCTTCTGGTTTTGTTATATTGGACCCTGCGGTTGCTTCTTCAATATCCATTTCTTTTTGATACCTATTCCAATTTACGCTAGAGTTTCCACATTCTTTAACACCAGTTCTGAGTAGTCCATTTGCTTCAGAGAACCTGGTTGAAACATTGCTTCTAGGCATGAGGTATCTAGTTTAAGTTTAAACTGTTTATCAACTTAATACCTGGCTGGGCCTGGTGGCTCAAGCCTGTAATCCCAGTACTTTGGGAGGCCAATGCGGGTGGATCACTTGAGGTAAGGATTTGGAGACCAGCCTGGCCAACATGGCGAAACCCTGTCTCTACTAAAAATACAAAAGTTATCTGGGTTTGGTATCGCGTGCCTGTAATCTCAGCTACTCGGGAGGCTGAGGCAGGAGAATCACTTGAACCTGGGAGGTAGAGGTTGCAGTGAGCCGAGATCGCACCACTGCACTCCAACCTGGGTGACGGAGAAAGACTCCGTCTAAAACAAACAAACAAAAACCAACATAGTACACACATCTCCCATTAATGGCCCAAACGGACACAGGGGATTTGGATCAATGAGATGGAGCAAAGATCTTCCTAGGCATTTGGTGGGGAAAAATATTAACGATTTCTTAGAGCATCTGAAAATAAATAAAGAAATAAAGCCTCCTGCCTTCCTTCTCTCTCTGCCTCTGTATCTCCATCTCCTTCTTCTCCATAGATGAGGAAGCCTGCAGCCCCTGAAGGTCATGGGTGCTGTCGGAGACACAAGGAAAGCCATCAGCCCAGGGAGATGCTGAGGGTTGGGGCGTCTCCATGGATGAGCTCCATGTGCTGCTGGACTCATCCAACCTTTCGTGGACATCACCTTGTAGTGAAAATCCCTTTTGTTATTGAAGAAAGCCTGAGTTGGGTGATTTATTACTCATAAAGTATTTTAATACATTGATACTAATATTCTCATGAGACAATTATACTATACTCTTAAGATAGCATTAAAAGTAGTTTAAAGACCCCACCCTTCTCCAAATAAAACCAACACTTGTGAAACCCTTGCTTTGCCATTTACTACCTATGTCCCTGGACAAACTATTAAATGTGACAAGTCTACACCTCCACCTCAGTTTAGGATCAATAATGTATGTCTTTTTTTTCTTTTTTCAGTTTCAATACATAAAAATAAGTGCCGTGAGTAGTTCTTGTAACCGAATGGGCACTCAAAAGTGAAATTAGGCCCTTCATTTCTCCTGCTTTCTTATCGTACATCTTTATGATACTTTAATTTGAGCTACAACCCCTGAGATCTTCTTGAGAGATAATCACTGCTGAGGGAGGATACACAGACAGGACAATAGACAGATCACATGTGACGACAGAGCACTTACCCACAACCTCTGCAGCAATTGCTCCCAGACAATGGGGACTTAGTGAATAACTGCTACCTGCCCTATTTATGTCCCCAACCCAGGAACAGCAGATAAATCCAATATGCTTCTCTAATACTCACATAGTTCTCTTTCTTTTATTTTTAATTTTTATTATGATCTTCTACAACTGAAAAATCAGCTAACAATCATAGGTGTGCATCCATCAATGCTTCCAATTTATAATCATTCTTGTATTAAGAATTTTAATCTTTCGTTTTCCTGTGGTTGATTTTTCCCCTCAGGTTCTGCAAACACATTTGTTGCATAAAATTGCACCTCTGAGAAATTCCAGCACACTGGCATAGTGTTCTGGACTCCCGCTGTGGTATTACTGCCAGTAGTATGCTTCCTTATTAAAAAACGTAGAGGCTCACTTGCAGCAAGTTTGATAGCAGGATGATAAAATGGCAGGATATTTTTAAACACAGATTTTATGAGATGTATTACATGGAATTAAATTTAGACCATACATCAAGGAAATCGCCATAGAGCTTTGAGCGTGATTCAGATTATCCTGGCATTAGTTGGACCACTCTGTTGGCTCAACAATGTCATTGCCTGAGTGGGAAATGAATGCTCTGGTCTATGTGGGCACCATCGGGTTGGCTTGCTGGTCACAGCATCCTCCCCCCACAAGATGTCTTATCTGGAAGGGTCTGTAGGGCAGCAATTGGTGGAAATACACAGCAGAAGACATCCTCCTCCTCCTCAGTACACATCCTCTGCTCCTGATGATGGCACGAACATCAGGGATTTGACAGGACACACTCAAGAAACTGTTTTTTGTTTCTTTGTTTTTCTTCTCTTTCTTTCTTTTTTCTTTTTTCTTTCTTTTTTTTTTTTTTTTAGTTTGTTTTTGGTAGGATCAATCTAAATGTGTGGTTATTTTGATGGTTAATACTGAAGGTCAACTTGACCGAAGGATGCAAAGTGTTGTTCCTGGGTGTGTCTGTGAGGGTGTTACTGAAGGAGATTAACATTTGAGTCAGTGGACTGGGAGAGGCAGACCAACCCTCAATCTGGGTGGGCACCATCTAATCAGCTGCTAGGGCCACTGGAATAAAAGCAGGCAGAAGAACATGAAGAACTGGAGCGGGTGAGTCTTCCCGCCTCCATCTTTCTCCCATGCTGGTTGCTTCCTGTCCTTGAGTATCAAACTCCAAGTTCTTCGGCTTTGGGACTCTTAGACCTTTAACCACAGACTGAAGGCTGCACCATCGGCTTCCGTACTTTTGAGGTTTTGGGACTTGGACTGACTTTCTTGCTTCTCAGTTTGCAGATAGCCTATTGTAGGACTTCACCTTGTGATCGTGTGAGTCAATACTCCTTAATGAACTCTTCCTCATATATACATCTATCCTGTTCATTCTGTCCCTCCAGAGGACCCTAATACAGTTACACTACTGGTCCTCATTTGGGATTCTGTATGTAAACCTCAGAATAAATTCAACAAAATTTGTTGAATATTCCCTTTGGTGACTTCACATCTTTGCAGAGGGGAGTTTGGTGGTTACTGTGTTAAAACTATGTATCACGAAATCAACGTGCATCAAGAAATAAGGATCGAGAAGTCATGCAGTGCCCAGCAGGTGAACATCTCCCATTATTGAATAATTATGACTACTTAACAATAAAACTGAATACTAGTTTTCTTTCAACCGATGTTATGTGTATTCTTTTTCAAGGATGCCCTAAGTGGTTAGGATAGAAACACTTAAATTTTTTTTGGACTTGGCAACTTAATAAATGTAAGCCGTCATGTATTTATTTTGGAGCACTGTGGAAATATTGCTGCAATAGTAAAGCCGCTGTGGGAACTAAGAAACCTTATGAATCTGTCCCTATTTAACTAGACCAGGGATTTGGACTTAAGCCAATGGGGACTCTTCTGACCAGCATCTACAGTGGGTCAGCTATGAGATCCCAGTCCACTGGGGAAGCAGGCTGGTAAAACCAATCCACTTCTCCCAATGGGATAGTTAGTGTGAAACACAGAAGACCCAGTAGTAGAATGGCTCTGGGTAGACAGGAGTTAAAAATCATGGTGGAGAAACCAGGAGGCTGTGTCTGTTTGGATTGAAACCCTGCATACCTGATACCTTCAGGTCTGAGTGCCACCAAGAGGGCGCCGGTCACTGCACCCTGGGACAGGCCAGTCAGAAGAGGGGCAGACACTGAGGAAGGCTGACTCCTTGTAGCAGCCTACTCAGGCTGCTTCGTTAGAACTGTCTTTTAGTCTGAGTGCAAATGAGCAACGCCACAGTTTCAGCCCTTGAACATGTTTTCTTATGTTTCTTTATAAATCTTAGCATCCTTCCTCTACCTTCCCCAATATGCACATCTGCTGTAGTCTGTGTGATTTTTACCTTTGCATTCAAAAGAGAATAATCAGCTTATTAGCATCTATTATGTGCCATTTGTCTTATTGGTTGTTTTACATGTACTTTTAATTTCCCAAATATTACTTTATGTTGGCCAGGAGTGCTATTTTATAGAAAATCCACAATAGGAGGCACATACAAGTTTCCCTTTATTGCATAAGATGACAACATATGGCAGGTTGTATATTTTCTGAACCGTACAAATTCTGTCTTCTTATTTTAAACACAAGAAAGAAATGAATTCTATTAAAAGTAAAATGAGAAAGCCAAGATCATATATAGCGAGCCACATCATCATAATTTAGGCGTACTCTTTTGATGGCGAACACTGATGTTCCATTCTACCGTGAGGGTAAAAGTGCTGACTGAGTTATCCCAAGTGGAGCCTGCATAATTGTCAGCAACTCCAGCTCCTTGACAAAATGTGACTCATCGTGGATATTAGTTTAGTATTTATTCCATGTGTCTTAATAGCCCAGTAAGACTTCATGCTATAAATTAACTTTTTAATTGTAAAGCAAATCAAGATATTCATCATAAGAGATATTTTCTCAGCATGGTTCCTGAAGAGTTAACTGCTGAACTATATCTTCAGACCCAAGGAGATGTACCAAAGAAAATATCAGCTAAGTAGCCTGTATTTTATACATTTATCAATTTTAATGATACTCTGTCATTTAAAAAGTATGTATTTTAGAAAATATCAGTTTCAAGGATAGTGAAATGACCACTGATATCATCATCCTGATCTTTTTGCCAGGTTACTTATCATCGGCTTCATTTTGTCTTTATGGAGTCTCTGTACCCTTAAGGGAGGTTATTTTTCTTTAGAAAATTCATTGTCTCCTTGTAGAATGTATGATCTGTTGTATGGTTGAAGCCTGGTATTCACTGACCTGACATCATTAGTGATTAATGATAGTCAGCTCTGAGAACATTGGTTTTACTCATTCGGTTCTTATGCTGTTTGTGTAATTCCAATTGTGTGTCCTGAGGGAATGGGATATGAAGTCTGTCTGAACACTTATGAAGACATAAATAGATACATATGTTCCTGCAGAACGGTTTTCATTTATGTTGGCTTGGGGGTGTGTGTGTGCATATATATATATATATATGACATCCATCTACTATCTCATCTATTAACAGGAATATTCTGTAATATATCTTTCTCACATAGGCAGCTGCACTTACATGTGTTTTCATTCTGTGAATATATTGCTTAATTCTTTAAAATGTCTCAGGTTTTTGCATTGTCAGAATACTACAAGACTCGTGCAATTTACATCACATCTAAGAAATGCATTTTCCAGCGTGCACTCAAGATGAATTTGCAGCTCAGCCTGTGGCAGCGTACACACTAATCACGCCCCTCCTCTTCAGGTCAGTTCCACATGGTGCAGAGGGTCACTATTTATAGTATGCTACTGTAGGTTGGTCACATTTTCTCCTTTATTGATTTATTTGTTTTATTTCTGAAAAGACTGGCCTAAAATGAAAACTTGCTGATAATTTAAATGTAGTACATGCTGGGTGGTCATTTAGGAGGATAGCAGCTTTTCAATCAAAGCATTTATATTAATTTACAGTTTCAATGACATGGTTTATTTGAAAAGCGTTTGTAGAATGACTTATTTGTGCAAAGCAGCATGGAAGTGTGGCTTAGAAAAGGAACAAAACCTAAAACTTGCTCTCAAGAGATATTATAATTCATTGGGAAAATTTACAGATTTTAAGTATATATGTATATATATGTGTGTGTGTGTATATATATATATACACACACACACCCCACACACACATATATACAGTATATATATGTACTGCACTAGTATAGTCTTTAAAAATTATAAAAAGTACTATTCACTTTTAAAAACACCATCTTTATCATAGCATAAGTATTTGAACATTTCTTCATAATCATTATCTTGAATAAGAGTGTAACTTTTTTTTCCAGAGGGTCTTTTACAATTTCTTCTTTTTCTTACTCTTATTCATGTTGATCATTTATATAACTTCATGCTTTTACATAGCTTGTTTTCAAAAACATAGTCTTGCATGTAGTTTTCTCTTTCTTTCTTTCTCTTTCTCTTTCTTCTTTCTTTCTTTTCTTTCTTTCTTTTTGTTTCTCTCCTTCCTTCCTTCCTTCCCTCCCTCCCTCCCTACCCCTTCCTTCCTTCCTTCCCTCCCTCCCTCCCTACCCCTTCCTTCCTTCCTCTCTCCCCCTTCCTTCCTTCCCTCCCTACCTCCCTCCCTCCCCCTTCCTTCCTTCCTCCCTCCCCCTTCCTTCCTTCCTTCCTTCTTTCCTTTTTTCCTTCCTTCCTTCCTTCCTTCCTTCCTTCCTTCCTTCCTTCCTTCCTTCCTTCCTTCCTTCCTTCCTTCCTCTCTCTCTCTCTCTCTCTCTTCCTTCTTTCCTTTTTTTTTTTTTTTGACAGGGTCAATCTCTGTTACCCAGGCTGGAGTGCAGCAGCAGGATCATAGCACACTGTATTCTTGACCTTGCCAGACTCAGTCGATCCTCCCATCTCAGCTTCACAAATAGCTGGAACTACAGTCATATGTCACCACTTCTGGCTAATTATTATTATTATTTTTTGTAGAGACGAGGTCTCACCATGTTGCCCCAGGCTCGTCTTGAACTCCTAGGCTCAAGCAATCCTCCCGCCTCGGCCTTCCAAAGTGTTTAGGTTACAGGTGTGAGCCACCATGCCTAGCTGCATACATATAGTTTTCTATCCCAGTATTTTAAAAAGTGTTTCCTTAGAAGATATTTCAAAAAGTTATGCATATTATCCATGACGTGTGAATTCTAAGCTCCAATGCTGTAGCATCAGCATCGTCTCTTATCTGAGGAAACAAGTGTATTAGGTAGAGAGAGGCTTTCAAACCATGTCCCAGCACCTTGAGACAATCAATATTGTGATAAGGATACTGTTAAATCAGTAAACATTTCTCTTATGGACCATTGAGAAAATATTTTCAAGACTGAGCATTTACTGATAAATCAAATTGCAATTGAAAAGAATATGCAACAAGAAAAACTTTAGTTAAAATAACATTTTTTGGAAAGAAATAGATGTTTGGGAGCACAAAAATCATGTATGTGTTATATTCAGTTTGTTGTTTCTGCCCCAAATTTAAGTCTAACATCTTTTGAGCTTCATTTTTCATACTGTCATATTGACTTATAAGCATTCTTGCTCTACATTATTTTTGTGATAGATTTTCTAGACATCATGTAGTTCTTTTCGTCATACTTCTTGACAACCAGAGAGTTCCAAGGAAAAGATGTGTATTGTATCACAAGAGAGTTTCATTCACATGAGTATTGATATGCTATCAAGTCAAATGCCAGGATTTTCACTCAATCCACAGATTCCCCATGCTATCAAAAAAGCTATGATGAAAGACTCAAAACATTCACCAACATCTAAATAAACTGTATCTGAGCAATTAATGTCTTTTGTCTAGATCTTTCATCATTTCCTGTCAGCAATGAAGTCTTATTAAGCGCAAGTTTAATCACAGTACTATTCAGCTAAAAGCAAAAACAAAACAAAACCAACCTGGAAATGCAGAAATTGCGAAGAAGCAAAAATGCATAACTTCAGTTGCCCTGTACCAGGATATGGTTTCCTCAACACTGCACCTGGAAGCCAACCCCAGGTCAGCATTCAACAACACAACAGAAAATGTGGCTTTTCCTTCTGCCTGCTAAATGTCGTTTGAATATCACTCATTGGAAGGATCCAACCAATGATGGTGACAAGAAAATCTGGAAAGTAGGGTTCAAAGGAGAACTTAGAAGAGTAGGGTTCATATAGAGTCTCAACAATGACACCATTCTGACCCAGTGCTTTATAAGCTGTTGTGTATTGATTTACCTTTTTCAGCCTCATTTTCTTCCACCTTATGATGTGCATCCTGCTCCATAAACACCCACAACTATCCCCAAATTTCCCAGGTATGCCTTTTCCAATCACTCTCTTCAGAGCCACACCCATGATTCTATGGAAAAACTAGACTTATAAGGACCTCATATCTGCTTATCCTACACCACCCTCATCCATGTTTTGACTCCACTACTCTGACTTCTGTATCTCAGCGGCATCACCAACCACACAGTGTGTGAAGTCACAAACTTGGGCTTTACTGTTGACTCTTACTTTGCCTCCCTCTCCATCTAATCCATCTTGAAGTCCTGAATGTTCTGACTCTTCCTTCTGGCTTCTCCACCTTATTTTAGGCTAAGATCATGTATGTCCTGGATCATGTATGTCCTGGATCATTCCAGAGCCTAAATTCCACACCCTGAACATTAAAAGCATGTATCAAATGCTCAAATCATATATATATACACACACACACACACACACACATATACATACACACACACGGGCTTAGAGATACTAGATAAGTTAATTCTGATACCCTACTTCACTTGACACGTGCCAGTCAGATTTAAATCCAGTTTCTCATTTTCCAGCATTACCTTCCTTAATAGAAAAATTGTTCTTTGTTTATCCATTGATTCCAACTGCAGAAATGGAACTCTTTATTTCAGCGTAGCAGAGTGTCCAAGGAAACAGGGAATATGCATCTTAGAGACGTCACATGGATGAACAAAATTTAACTAGGCCAGCAAGCATGAATATTCTCTAGTTTGGTCCTTACGTCTTGTCCAGAGTCTGGTTCAGACCAGACAAAGTAGTGACATTAGTAAGATTTGTATCAGGGGCCATTGCCAGTCTAATACCAACTGCAACCTAATAACCCTCCAACATGTATTGGTTGGAATGTGATTATTTTATCACTTTGATTTTTGTAGTGATATTAATTGGCTAATACGTTATCAATTCATGCTAAAATATTTTAATGTTTTTAAGTAATTCTGAAAGACTGGAAATTGTATAGGAAGACAAAAATCCTCTCTATCTCCTGAAGTGTTTATCGAAGATATGATATCATGACCAGGGTTTGGGAAGGACAGATTGACAGAATATTGGTAATTCTTGAAGGTAAGCATTCAGCCACATTATGCTGTCCTGTACATTTTTGTATATTTTGGAACATTTTCATAATAGATAAATTTTTACCAAATTCTACCAAAGCCAAACATATATATTTTTGCTGGTGGAATTTCAGAGCCATGGTGCAGGGTACAGAGACTTTTACAATGACAATATTTTACTCCCTAAAGAGGTGATTGTAAGTGAGCACTACAATTTTATGAATAGATTCATCTCATCATGCAATTTTTGTTATCCTTTTAATATGCATAATGTTATTTTTATCTTTGGATGTCAGCCTTATTACATCAATTTAAAAGTTTTGTGCTTTGAATTTTTAGAATGAACATTTTAGTTCATGTATTGTTTTTAATAAAGAGCTGCTTCTAAGTTTTTCTATAGCTGAACGTAACTAAACCCTCTCATAAAAATGAAGTGCACAAATTCCTTGGTAATGCAAATAACGATTCAGCACATGATAATTTGTAGGGTCTTGTCTTTCTAAATTCCAGGTGTTTCTGAGGTGAGCTTTATGTAAATCAGGTCAAACTCTTTATAATTAAAGGCATGTTTGCATAGGTAAATAAAGTGGTCCTGGATTGAAAAACAAGTATATAGTAATCCCCCATTTTAAGTTTATATAAAGCATCTGGGTACTAGATGACCTTTTATACTAGATGACCTTTTATATTATATTAACATCAAGGAATTCCATTCTGTCTATTTTTCTCTCCTGCACTGTGCTAGAAGAGGACCCCCTCGTCATCAGCGGCTTCCTGCAGAGAGTTGAACAAAAGTCTCTTCCTAGTATGCTTCAAGAAATGAGCTTAAGTATCTTAAAGAAAAAGTGGGCTACTTTTTAATAAACAGTGACAGGGTGGTGGAAGAGTATGATTTATTTTGTCCATAAAATGTATTATTTTATGAACACTTTAATTATTTTTAAACAATTCACTTTAATCATGAAATGTAAATTCAAAGGAAATTTTTCTTTTAAATATTTATTTACATCTGATAATTTGACAGTGTTTTCCTTCAGTTTCAAATATTTACCCTTAACATTAGTAAACTGAGAATGATCAGCATTTTCTTTAGAAAGGAACGATTCACACAACCAATTTAGACTAATTTTACTTATGTAAAGTATATATTTTACCAAACCAATTACATATTCATTAGGAATAATTCAGAAGTTTCCAAATTTTTATAAATAATTTGTCAATGGCAAATGTAAATTTGAAATGGATGAAAATTTAGATGTGTATCCTCTTCAATTAAAAAATAAAACCAGTTCTGACAATGCTTCCCAGGCTACTTTATTTGTTCCAAAGCGGCTTTCAATTTTTAAAAATATTTTTTGCATACATAATACACACATAGTATCAATGACTAAAACAACTTGAGCAACGTTATTTTTACTTGACTTCTTTTGTGGAAAAATAAAATGAATCATGATATGGAGGATATACAATAGCGTGAGTGACACTTTTTCTCATACTTCTTTTCTTCCTTACAGGAATATACCCAAAGTTTGGAGGTGAGCCTGCCATCAGCATTTTATTTTATCCCTTTACAGGTATGAGGACAGAGAGGCACTTGAGTGTCTATAATAGTACCATAAAAGGTTTCTGCTTAAGGTATGCAATTGAAGACATGTAATCATAAGTTCTGATTTTACCAATCTACCTAATTGTCACTCCTTTTCATTTTAGCTCCTGCCGCCCTACCTGGTGGAATCAATTGTCCCATCCAGGAGCCTTGGCAATGGTCTCTGTGCAGAGGTTAGAACTATTTCAATAAATGCGTGTATGAACTAATTTTTAAAAAAATGAATCAATGTTTAGACAAAGCAGATTTCACAGCAAACAAAATTACCAGAGGTAAAAAGGAACACTATTTAACAATAAAGGGTTCAACTCTCCAAAAATACACAACAGTTCTTAATGTACATTTTTCTAAACAAGAAAACTTCAAAATATGTGAGGCAAAAACTGATAGCACTGCAAAGATAAATAGATCAATTTACTATCGTAGTAGAAGACTGCAACTCCCTCAGTCAGAAACAGATTTAGCAGCCAGAAAATCAGTAAGGGCATAGCTTAACCCAACAGCACCAAATATTAACCGGATATAATTGACATCCATAGACTACACTCAACAACAGCAAAATACACATTCTTCTTAAGATCCCATTCAACACTTACCAAGGTAGTCCAGTTTCTGGGCTATAACACAGGCCTTAAAAAGTCGAAAGAATGTAAATCATACAAAGTATGCTCTCAAACTACAGTGAAATTGAACTAGACATGAATAACAGAAAGATATATAGAAAATTCCAAAATACCTGGAGATTTAAAAACATACTTCTAAGTAACACATGGGTCAAAGAAAGATTCCCAAGAGAAAGCTAAAATATTCTGAATTAAATGAAAATACAGTATATAGCAGAAGTAGTGCTTAGAGAGAAATTACAGTGTAGAATGCCGATGTTAGGAAAAAATATATAAGGATCTAAAAACCAATAATTTAAACTTTTAGCTTAGAAAAATAGAAATAGGAGAGGCAATTAAATACAAAGCAAGAGAGGAAAAATAAACAGTAAAATTTCGGGCCAAAAGTAATAAAATTTTATAAAGAAAATTAACCAAGAAAATCAGCAAAACTAGAAGCTCGTTCTTTGGTAAGATAACAAAATTCACTCCTTATAGCTTCTTTACCTCTAGTGAGGCTAGCCAAAAAAAAAAGAGAGAGAGAAGGCAAAAATAGCTAATATCTGAAATGTAAAAGGGACCATCAAGACTGATCCCAAAAACATTAAAATGATACTAAACAATTTTATGAAAACTATGTCAAAAATTTGATAACTTAGCTGAAACGGACAAATTACTAGAAACACAAGCTACAGAAATTCACACAAAGAGAAATAGACAATCTGAGTGGTAAAATATTGAATACTAAAATTATATCAATAATTAATAACCTTCCAAAACAGGAAGTACCAGCCATATAGTGAATTTTACCAAACATTTTTTATGGAAGAAATTTTGCTAATTCTCTACAATCTCTTCCAGAAAACAGAAACAGAGAAGAGTTTTTATTTTTAATTTTTTTTTTAATGAACTTCTATCTGTACCAGAGAGAGTATAGTTCTTAACTTGTTCTGAGAACTGCATTATCTAATACGAAAACCAGAGAAAAAATTAAAAAAAAATAAAACTATAAATCTACATTTTAAATAAATATAGATGCACAAACCATCATAAATAAGTTCAAAAACTGAATTGAATAATGTATAAAAAGAATTATACAACACGCTGAAGTGGGATTTATTCCAGGTTGCCAGACTATTTCCACATTTGAAAATCAATTAGTATAATCCATCATTTCACAGACTACAGAAGCAAAATTATATTATCACATCAATTGATGAAACAACAGATTCGACAAAATCCAACACTTATTCGTGATTAAAATGCTCAAAACAAACTAAAAATAGAGAGAAACTTTTTCAATAAAACGAACATCTCCAAAAAACTTAAATTACATATCATGCTTAATGGTGAGAAAGTTGATACCTTCTGCCTAAGATTGAGACCAAGACAGGAATTTCCCCTCTGAACACTCTAATTAAACATCAGACTGGTGGTCTTGGCTAATGTAATAAGACAATAGAATGAAATAAAAGTTATACAGAGAAAGAAAGAAGAAATTAAACTATCCTTATGCAGAGATGATATGATGTGATATGATTGTCTATAAGAAAATAATCCTAAATCCATCAAAACAATACTGGAACATGAAAGTAATTATAACAAGATTGTTGCAGGATACAGGATAATATATAAATGTTAATTGCTTTCCCATATACCAGCACTGAAAAATTGGAAATTTTAATTCCATAACAATAACATTTATATCAGCAGACAAAAATTAAATATGTAGGAATTAATCTAACACATATGTACAAGATTTATATGAGAAAATGACACAATTCTAGTAAGAGAAATCCAAGATCTAAATAAATGCAGAGATATTCCACAATATGGATAGAAAGTCTCAATATTATTAAGATGTTGATTTTCCCCAACTTGATGTATTGATTCATCACAATCTCTATCGAAATCACAGGAAATTATTTTTTTTAACGTAGAAAAGTTGATTCTAAAGTTCATATGGAAAGGCAAAGGACCCAGCATAACCCACACAGCACTGAACAACGACTCTGGAGGACGGAAACTACCTGACCCAGAACTTGCTACAAAGCTGCAGTGATTCAGAAAGTGTGATATTCACAAAATAATAGGCAAATAGATCAATGGAACATAATAGAGATCCCCAAAATAGACTCAAACAAATATACTCAACTAGTCTTTCATAAAAGACCGAAGGCAATTTAGAGGAGAAAGGAGTTTGTTCTATAGATGTGGCTGGAACAACAATAAAATGAATGCAGACATAGACTTTAAACTTTTCACATAAAATAACTGAAAAGAGCTACAGGACTAATGTGAAACAGACAAAAATAATCACACAACTTTGATAAGATAGCAGAGGTGAAAATATAGGCGACCTCGGATCTGGTGATGACTTTTTAGATACAAAGGCATGATCCATTACAGAAGACAATTGACACAAGCTGGACTGTGGTGCGTGCGCGGGGGGTAAAATTATATGGAAATTCATTTTACTTTCTGTATAATTATTCTATAAACCTAAAACTGCTCTAGCAGATAAAGTCTATTTAAGAAGAAACAATACTCATTAACTACTTTCTTTTTCTTTTCTTTTCTTTTTTTTTTTTGAGATAGAGTCTCTCTCTGTCTCCAGGCTGGAGAGCAGTGGTGCAATCTCCGCTCACTGCAACCTCCACTTCCCTGGTTCAAGCGATCTCCTGCCTCAGCCTCCTGCATAGCTGGGCTACAGGCATGTGCCACCATGCTCAGCTAATTTTTTATTTTTTAGTTGAGACGGGGTTTCACTATGGTCTCTATCTCCCTACCTTGTGATCTGCGCGCCTCCGCCTCCCAAAGTGCTGGGATTACAAGCATGAGACACCGCACCCTGCCTCATTAACTACATTTTTTTAAATGGGTGTCTTTTATTTTTCTTAACATTATATGCCAAAAAAGTTGATTAAAAATTGGAAAAACGTGGATAAATGAATATACTTTAATCAGCTCTGTGATTACTTCTCTCAGCAATGTATTGGCATTATTTCTTATTAACCTCAGGCTTTTTGATGGACAGGAAGGCAAGGATATGGAAACCTGAAAATAGTTTTCAGAAAACTAGAGCTGGCCAGGCATCGTGGCTCACGCCTGTAATTCCAGCACTTCGGGAGGCTGAGGCGGGTGGATCACTTGAGGTCAGGAGTTCGAGACCAGTCTGGCCAACATGGTGAAACCCCATCTCTACAAAAAATACAAAAATTAGCCAGGTGTGGCGGTGGGCACTCGTAATCCCAGCTACTCGGGAGGCTGAAGCAAGAAAATTGCTTGAACCTGGGAAGTGGAGGTTGTAGTGAGCCGAGATCGCTCCACTGCACTCCAGCCCGGGTGACAAAGTGAGACAAAAAAAAAAAAAAAAAAAGAAAAAGAAAAAACTAGAACAAGTATGTATAGGAGCCATACAAGCTTCGTAACTCAAAATAAGCTATAATTAAATGAAAGACTTTCAGCTTCAGAAAGAATTCTGAATTTTAAAAGAAACGTGATATTTTGAAATAGAATTTCGGTGTGGAAACTTTTTAAAAAATGTAATACTAGTATTTTCAGAAACAGCTGAATCAGAAGATGCAGTTGAACATTTAGAAAATGGAAGTATATCTGATTTGAGAGCACGTCCGGGTAGATCTCTCTCACCGAAAGCACTTACTGCAGCAAGCTTGGACTGTGGAGTGGAAGTTTCTGCATTCTTTCCCTGTACCACAGTCTTCTACGTGGCTGATCTTTGAAAGTTATTCATCTCTAAGACTCTGTTTCCCTTTCATGAAATAAAGGTAGTCATAGTGCCAATCCTTAGGAGATGTGAAATTTAAATAAGACAATACATATAAAACATTTAGTATGTTCTGCAATAAAAAGTCAATACAATTTGTTAATATTATTAGTGGCATATTATCATGAGTATTTATTTTTAATTATTCCCTCTGCCCCCACAAAAATTTCATGGAGAGAAAGAAATATAGGAGCAACAACTAGCAAGGCTTTGAGAAATGATGATCTGTGATTGCAATCATTTTGGTGTATTAGGTTTATAAAATTATTTTAAGTTAAATGTTCTGTTTGAAATTTACCTGCATGATTTTTAAGAACAGTGATGTTTTATCAAATTGCAGGCATTCTTTTTTCTTTTCTTTTTTTTTTTTTTATTAAATGGCACTTTAAATGCTACAGTCATCTGATGGTATCCACAGGTGATTGGTTTCAGAACCCTCTCAGATACCAAATCCAGGATGATAAGTCCCTTATATCAAAAGGTGTAGTATTTGCATACAATGTACGTACACATCCTGCCTTGTACTTTAGACCATCTCTAGATTACTTATACTACCTAATGCAAAGCAAATGCTATGTAAACAGTCCTTACACTGTATTGCCTTCTATTTTTATTATTTTTAATTTTTTTCTATTATTTTTGATTCAAGGTTGGTTGAATTCATAAACTAACTGGTGAAAACGGAGGGCTGACTATATAATATAAGGTTCTCTCTCTCTCTCTCTCTTTTTTTTTTTTTAGTTTTGTATAATTTCAGACTTACAGAAAAGTTTTAAGGATAGCACAAAAAATTCCCTAACACTTTCCACTCAGAATCCCCAAATGTTAACACATTACTACATTTGCTTTCTCTATTCCCCGTTCTCTCTGCACATATGTACACATTTTCTTTTTCTGAAATGTGTAAGAGGAAGTTGTATATATGACACCTCTTCTTCCCTAAATAATTCACTGTATACTATCTGAAAATTGGGCATTTTCTTACAACATCAAAGTATAATAATCCAACTTAGGAAATTGACACTGAGGTCATATTCCTCCTTCATATACAGACCTGATAGATTTTACCAACTGTCCCTACAATGTTACTTATAGACAAAGTAAATCCAAGCTGACAGGTTTTATTCAGTTCCCACATCTCTTTAGCCTCACTTAATTTAGAACAGTTGCTGATTCTTTTTATATTTCAATGTACAGTAAGTCCTCACTTAACATCATCCATTGGTTCTTGGAAAATGCAACTTTAAGCAAAATAATGTACAGAATGTCCTCAAATAAAATTCCTTCCTGCAACATCATGTTCTCCTAATGTTGATGAGAAAAAAATGATTTTAAGTCATTTTGCTTCAAGTCTTAGTTTCCAGGAATCTATCCATTTCATTAGGTGAGTACTTAATGTATTGATGTTTCAAAAGAGTATTAGACACATTCTGTATATTATCCCTCAGTTTGGGGTTTGTCTGATCTTTTCTCATGACCGGATTTGGGTTTTATATTTTTGATAGTAATACCACAGAAATGACACAAAGTTTTTCTCAGTGACCATGTTAGGAAGCACACACTGTCAATGAGTTTCATTACTGAAGGGGCAACTTTGATCATTATGTTAAATGATGTGGACTCGGTTTCTCCATTGCCACGTCACTACTTTACTCTTTGTGTTTAAGAGAATTCTGTTCTGAGATACTTTGTACTATGCAAACCTTGCTGTTCCTTAAACTTTCACACACTCATTTTGACATTCGTTGATGATTTTTGCCTAAATCAGTTATTATTTTATTATACTATTGTATTATAATATTATTGTAGCTAATTGTATTAATCACCAACAGACAGCAATCTGTCATTTATTGGCATAGCCTGGAAAGGTCATCATTTTGCAATTAAACAACAGTGGATTAAGTACAAGTTTTCACGCCGGTCAAAGCCATGTGCTGCTTCATTGACAAGAAAGCTCAGGATATTCCTTGGGAGTCCATCTCACTTGGGTTTCAACTGTGACATTATCATTTTCTAGTCATTTTATCTTATGCCAAATAATCAACTCTCAAACTTTTTTCTCTGCTTAAAAGGAATTTTAAAAATCATCATACAGTTTTTTTTTTTAAGGTTTATATGAGATAATTCAGGTAAGGCACCTGTAGGGCATTATTTACATATAAATACAATATGTACTACTTTTTTATCCTAGATTTTGATTCATGCTGATACAGACATTTCACTGTCTATGTATATGTATGCATAAGCATATCAACCACAAGCACATGCTCGATCATTGTGTATGTCGTGATAAATTTGTTACTTTCACATCTTATTTCAACTCTAATAGCAGGATGGCATTATAAAGAATGAAACTAAAAATGTGTTTCAGTCCAGTTGTTCTCTTGCATTCCCCATTTCTCAGTACACATTTCTCTACCTATAAGGCTTCTATGTTTGTCTCCTTCAAATCTCATGTTGAAATGCCATCCCCATTGTGGAACCTGGTGGGAGGTATTTGGGTCATAGGGTCAGATCTCTCCTGAATGGCTCGGTGCTGTCCTGGAGGTAATGAGTGAGTTCTCTCTCTCTCTCTGAGTTCACCAGAGATTTAGTTGTTCAAAGGATCCTGGCACCTCCTCCCTCTCCTGCTGCCACTCTCATCATGTGATATGCCATCTCCCCCTACACCTTTTGCCATGATTAAAAGCTTCCTGAGACTCCCCAGAAGCAGATGCCAACATCATGCTTCCTGTACAGTCTGCAGAATCATGAGCCAAAATAAACCTCTGTTCTTTATAAATTACCTAGCCTGAGGTATCTCTTTACAGCCACACAAAAATGGACTAATACATCTACTTAATTGAAGTCATAGGTTTTGAATGGAATCCAAAAGGCGACTACTGAAGTAGTTATATCAGTGTTTAGAACTCTTGCTGTTCTTGTCTTTTCTCTTGTTGGTGAAGTTGTTTCAATAATATATTTCCAGAATGAATTATAGTTATAAAGCATTTACCCTCTGGGCTTTATGTTAATTTTGCAGTCAGAAAGATAAATGAGTATTTATTAAACAAGAACTGTGCACATGACACCAATGTTGCAATTTGAATGTTACTCTTTAAGATAGGCTGAACTCCTTCCTAATATGGATAATCACAAAAACATTTAAATGTACATGGCAACAAAATTTATATAGCAATTAGGTTTTTAAAAATGTATGTGGTAACAATGTGAAAACTTGGAAAAATTACCATTTTTACAGTAGCAGCCCAATTAAGCCATTTGGATTCAATGAGGGAAACTAGAATAGCACAACGCACATTTTTGCAGCTCAATATTTATTTCTAAAATGAATTAACAAATGGGATGAACAAATGGATTGCATTGTGGTGAATCATGTTTAATTATAATTAAGCAATAATTTTTCATGAACCATAACCATTAAACTATTTCATGAGAAGAGTTGTTGCAAATAGCATGTGCTGTGCTGACATTAGCCAACTCACTAGGTACAGCAATGTCAATTTCTTTTTAACTTTTAATCTTGATGTTTTTATATTAGTCTACCTAATCTCTTAAGACAAGGAGGTCTTTTAATTCTACATTTACAGTAACTAAAGTAGAAAGTATAATTTCTCAGTTGTTAAAAAAGACTATTATCAAAACACACTAATAAGTAGAAATTTTACACAAACATACTAGTTTTAGGTATTTCAACTATGATGATTGTTTATGTTTTTATATTAAGTTTCAATATCTTTTAAAGTGAGCTTCTAGTATGATGACAATGCTAGTAGTTTGGGTAAAGCATAGCCATGTTTCTACTTTATTTACATACCAATATTTAAAATGAATTTAAAAGTTGATGTTATTACTTCTAGAAAACATATATTACAGTCAAAGTAGGCCTTGTTTTGAGAGTAAGAATGACATGTCTGATGAATTTCTTAATTTTCTCAGTGTGAGCTAAAAATATCTCATTTGTTAGAAAACAAATTTTCAATGTCTAAATTTTGCCTTTACTCTAAGGAAACATTCTTCTCTGTCTGGTCTTTTTGGCTTTCCTGTAATAGCCTGGTGGTTCTGGCCATGAAATAAAACCGTGTGACTTCTGTTAGGATTCATCCACTAAATCATGAGACTGTGGAAAAAGTCCCAGCTCTTGCTCCCATTTCCAGTGGCAAATCCTGCCTCTAATTGCTCTGACCTTTTCTTGACTGTCAACTATTTAAATCATACACTAAACTTTGTATAAATTTATGTAAGTTTAATGTAGTCACTGCATTGTGTGATATCTTTATAATAAGTTTTAAAATTCTGTGTGGTGTAGAGAAAGTCATTATCATGTTTTGACGTGAAACTAATGAAATAATTTAGATTTTTAAAGCATAGTTGATTCACGGAGAAAATCAGGCTTTCCACAGCCAATAAAATGCCACAACACATAAACTTATGTGAAGTTCGGACATAATGTTTCATAATGTTTTAGTACATATCGTATCCAATCCCATGCCTCTCATCCTATTTGTTAAGAATTGATGCTGTGTGTAGATGCTTTTCAATAGTCTTTATTTCATTATCTCTGTAGGAAATATGAATCACCAATGAGAATTTTTCTTGTCAGAGAATCTAAGAAGTTGGTCATACATATCCTCAACCTCCAGCCTGCAAAATGGACCAGTCATGTGACAGGAAGTCTGTAAGACAGAATATTTATCAATCTTCTTTCAAACAGATGCAAAATCTAATTAAAACAGAAAGAGGATTACCTATTTTTTATGTTTACTTGTGAAAAAATTGTTAGAATGCTATGAACTAAAAAGCATGATAGTTCTGATGAATTATTACCCTGATCATTGTATTTTCTTGGAAATGAAACATGTGTCCTTGTGTAGTTTCCAATAAATATCAAAAGACAACTTTTTGTATCACCTGGATATTTCTTTTTCATAGTAGAATCCTCTACCAGCTGCTTCAAATGGAGCCATCCTTTTCTTCCGTGTCCTTGTTGTTCTAAACGGCCTTTTTCCCTCTGGCCTCTATTCAAAGTTCCTCTATACCACTAGCATTTCCCAAACCAAACAGTGTTTCTAAAGCATCTTCATTTCAATAAGTGTCTCCATCCACCCACTGACACATTGTTCGAGATTGTATAACCTCAACCTTGGAAGTCAAATGCAAGCCTCATCACTCCTCTTAGTTTTGTTGATGAGACTTAAAACAGTATACGGAGGGAAAAAAAATATGTTAGACTTACAGAACTTATTTTTCACAAGCTATAGTACACACATTTGCTGCAGATAGGAAAGCAAAATCCACGCAGACTAGTTCTTGAGTTTCACTCAACATGGAGTTCACATACATGCAAGTAAAAACACGAGGATTACTAAAAATTATCAATTTACACATGCCAGAAAACTGGGAAACACTGTTTAACAAAGGAAGCACAATTATACTCCTTATATCCGGGTCAAAACTATTTACTTCAGATGAGTTTTCAAATGTATACTGCTTCTTGGACTTGAATAAAATAAGCATGCTGCCTTGGATGCAGTGTTCGTAGTATTCTAATATCAGGGAATGAGGACAAATGAAGAAGTTGAGGAAACCATGAACATTTCCACCCATAAATAAAATCACTGATTTGACTGTAAATAAATCGTAAACAAATCTTTTATTTACATTTTCTTTTTTCACAGTATTTTGATTTTTCGTGGTCAGGTTGGCCTCCATGCTCTCCCACTAATTAAGGCTGATTTGAAGGAATGAACCATTCCCAGTTAACCTGTGGCCCCTTAGTAATTAGCTCAGTACCTAGCAGCCGAGACAGATTCAATAAGTACATGCTGATTCCATGAACAAAACGGAATCTTAATTCTTTTAAAATGACTTTTTCTAAAACAATGGTGAGGGTCTCCCTATTACAAGAAAATTTGTATCTTTTTTATTGTAAAGCATATCCTATAACATGTACACGTGATGTGTGAACTCTGTTCATTTATTTATAAGCATCAGAGTTTTGAAAAGCCGGCTTTCAGAGTTTCAAAACATCTTCAGACAGACTTCCTTTGGCACACAACCTTGGTGTCTGCCTTTGGATGCAGTCCTTCAATTTCTCTGCACACCCTCGAAACAGCAGAGCCCTCAGCTCATTGCTGCTTCAATCAGCCGTCTGTGTCGCAGAAGCTGAGCCGGCACACACGGTGGATGCTGGCAGAAAAAACATGAAATTGCTAAAAGAGCCATGACAGATGGGAGAAATACCCCTAAACCCAAATCATGAAGGTTATCAGAGCATGACACACCAACAGGAACCAAGCACCAAGAATGCAGTAGCTGTAAAATCTCAGTCCGCGCATAGCATGCCAGGTAGACATATATTTCAGTACATAAGTACAACTGTTAAATTAATACCAAGCAAAGATGAGACACAGTTCGCAGAATTATATTGAAATTATTAAATATATGTTTAAGAAATGGATGAATGAATTCAAAGAGGCATGAGATAGGAGGAAAAAATGGAGTCCTGTCATATAAGTTTTTAATATATACCCAGCATGTAGAATGTAATACTATCTATGCAAAGTGTTATTATATGAACTCTTTTAATCTCTTTTGTAACTACAAAGTCTGTAACCTTACATGAAATTGATATAGACAGTATTAGAATAATACATATCCTGCTGGTAGGGAGAGACACTTGGAGTGCACAACCACCCCTAACGCATCACTCAAAATCTTACTGTTATCCTAAAGGCAGAGTGGCTTCAATGTCTAATTATCCACATGGAAAATTACCTTATTCCCTCTCCAGTTCAAACTTTGATGCTCCAAAAGAATTCTCCACGGAGTGCAATACTCTAAATGTGGTGTATTGACGATGTTGTAGGGGCTATTTATGGTTTTGTAAAGAGTTATTTTTACTCTCAACCATCTTTTACTCATGTGCTGACCTTAAAATGTCACCTTCTTTAGAAGATAGAAAATAATTGTTTTTTAAAATGGCCCAATCATGCCTTCAACAGTGAAAGTCGTAAGAATCAAAGTCAACTATTTTTAATTGCTTAACTGACTTTTTATTTATTTCATTTAATTAATTTCATTAGAAATGTGTCCAATTATGATTTGTATATGGTCGCAAAATGGGTAATTGATGATACTCTTATAATTTAATTTTGACAAACACACATTGGAATTGGTAAGCTTATCTCCTCTGGAATTGTAGAATTATATCTCCTAATATAATTTTGATATAGTGTTTATATAGAGCATATAAAACATTCTACATAAGTTGCATAGTTTTTAGTTGTTTCATGTGTAAATAAGAGTAAAAATACCTATATCATAGAAAGTTGTGATACTCAAATAAGAAAAAAAAATTACAACTGGATGCATATGTTCGAAAAGTTTGATATCCCGCTCCGTTGCTTTTTTTAGTTGAGGGTTGTGTATTGAGAGTCTGTGCAGACTAACTCATTCTAGAATAGCATAATGTGAAAAGACAACAAAAAAGTAGCTTTTCTAATAACAACTAGCATCAATAGAATGCTTAATTTTTCAACCAGTCCCTGTTCCAAATGTTTTACATTAAATGGCCTTTTTAACCCTCAAAGCATCTCCATGAAATAGGTGTTGATCCTGTCCTTATTTCACAGAGCAGGCAAAGGAGGTACTAAGAAGAGAAAAGGTGAGCCCACAGTTACAGAGCTGGTGAGCCGCAGAAGGTGGATTTCCACCTAGGTTCATGGAGGCAGAGCTCACGCTCCTCACTGCGATGCTCTGTTGCCTTCACGTTCAAGATAAGGAAAATAATCTCTGTTTCAAAATGTTGAAAAGAGTTATGAGTCTAAGAATCAACGTTCCCTTCCCCACAGTCCACCATTCCATCATGATCCCTTTTGTAGTAATCCGTGTAGCATGACGCACAGTTACAATCATGCCATAGATTCAGCAAGATCAAAGCATTGCAGGAATTCTGAAGCCCCGCAGAAATGTAATCCCTCCCGAGAGAGATGGCCGTAGCTGGCCCAGACATTCAAGCCATCCTGCTGTGAAAAAATGAAAAATGATTACTTTGGACATGGGGGGGAAATACCTTTAGCTCAGTCTAGGTTTCCCGAGTATAGACAGTGTATAGATTAAACCTCCAAGTCTATCCCACGCTCTGTACAAGGGAAACACTTGCTTATACCTTCAGCTTTTCCACTTAGACAAGATGAAGAGCTAAGTGAATACAGCTGGAAGTTAAGCCATTTGTTCCAGATGGTGCAGATATCTCAAACTCGGTGTTCCTAAGGCAATGGCAACACACGGAATGTTATTCTGGTAGAAGCAATAATGTGTGTGAGAGTGTGATGTTTACTCGTCTGGTATATGAACAAATAGCATGTCAATTTAAGTAAATATCTGTGTTCACAAAGCAGAATACAGAAATGGGGTAATTACTTGCATAGTCAAGCTTAAAAAATATGCCTTTGACTCAAAAATCTGATGATTTTGAGCTCATTTTTTGCTTTAATAACCTGTTTAATTGCTTTACTTATTGATTTCACTTCAACATAGAAAAAGCCTTAAGAAATGATTTGCTTGCAGGCACACCTTGGAGATATTGCAGGTTCGTTTCTAGGTCATTGTAATAAAGAAATATTGCAAAGAAGTTAGTAACACAATTTTTTTGATTTTTGAGTACATATAAAAGTTATTTTTTTAAACTATACTGTGGCCTAAGTTTGCAATAGCATTATGGCAACATAAAATAAAATAAAATAAAGAAAGTGCAGGCCTTAACTTAAAAATACTTTATTGCTAAAAAATGTTAACAAATATCTGAACCTTTTTGCTGACGACAGGGCTTGCCTCAATGCCGATGGCTGCTGAAGGTTGGAGAAGCTGTGACAATTTCTTCAAGTAAGACAACAATGAAGTTTGCTGGCTCAATGGACGCTTCCTGTCGTGAGAGATTTCTCTGTAGCACGAGATGGTGCTTGACAGCATTTTACCCATGGTAGAGCCTCTTTCAAAATTGGAGTGAAGCCTCTCAAGTCCCGGGACTGCTTTATCAACTAAGTTTACAGAATATTCAAAATCCTTTGCTGTCATTTCAACAATGTGCACAGCATCTTCACCAGGAGAATGTTTCACCTCAAGAAGTCAGTTTCTTTGCTCATCCATGAGAAGCCACTCCTCATGCATTCAAATTTTCTCACGAGAGAGTAGCAATCCAGTTACATCCTCAGGCTCCACTTCTGATTCCAATCCGCTTGCTGTTTCCACCACATCTGCATTTACTTCCTCCACTGAAGTATTGAACCCTTCAAAGTCACCCACGAGGGTTGCAATCAACTTCTTTCAAATGACTGTTAGTGTTGATATTTTGATCTTCCCCCATGAATCCGAATTTTCTCAATTTCTCATCTAGAATGGTGAATCCTTTCCAGAAGGTTTTCAATTTACTTTGCTTGGCCCCATCAGAGGAATCACTGCCTATAGAAGCTATTGCCTCATAAAAATATATTTCTTAAATAATTAGACTTAAAAGTTGAAATTACTTCTAGATCCTTGATCAATGAGCTAAAGAACGGATATTGCATTAGCAGACATGAAGACAGTGTTAAGCTCTTCAGTGACCAAGTGAGTTTTCAATGAGCAGTAATACTTTTGAAATAATCTTTTTCTTTTATCTTTTCTTGAGTAGTAGGCTTCAACAACAGATTTAAAACATTCCATAAGCCATGCGGTACAAAGTGGCACTGTCATCCAGGGGTTGCTGCTCTATTTACTGCACACAGGCAGACTAGATTTAGCGTAACTCTTGAGGGCCTTAGGATTTTTGGAACACTCAATGGACATTGGAGTCAACTGAAAGTCACCAGCTGCATTAGCCCTAACAGAAGATTTTGATTCTAGATTTTGGTTTAAAGTGAGAGACATGCAACTCTTCTTTTCACTCAGACATTTAGAAGCCATTGTGAGGTTCCTAATTTGCCTAGTTGCAATATTGCTGTGTCTCAGAAAATAGGGAGGCCTGAGGAGGAGGAGAAAGACCAGGGAACTGCCCATTAGTAGAGAAGTCAGAACACACAACACTTTGATGAATATCACTGTCTTCTGTGTGTGTGGTTTGTGGTGCCTCCAAAACAATTACAATAGTGACATCAAAGATCACTCATCATAGATCACAGATATATAATATAATAATATTATTGCATTATTAAAAGTATAACAATAAAATAGTTTAAAAAATGGTAAGAGTTACCAAAATGTGACACAGAGACACGAAGTGAGCACCTGGGGTTGGAAAAAATGGTTGCAAGAGACTTGTTCCACAACGCAAAACCAGTTTGTAAAAGAACTCCCATAATCTGCAAGGTGTGATAAAGCGAAAACAGTAAAACAGGTTGTGCCTGTACTTGGTTTTTGTGTGTGTGTTGAATTATAGATGTGGCCCTATACTGGGTATTGTGTGAAGCCTGAGAACCAGGGCGGGAATCTCGAGGAAGGCAGTGAACTCTGGCCATCAGGGCTGTGAGTCCTGGGGAACCCAGCCACACGCGTGCAGAAGGCTGCCGTGCCACCCCCTATGGCTTCGTGACAGCCACCGCTGTCCCCGATATAATTTCTTCTTGTGATCAGGAGCACATGGCTGTCACCATTGTTGAAAACTCACGGGCACCCTGTGCATGCCCACAATGCTCTCTGACCTCCCCGCGGGCCCTGTGCCCTGCTGAGCAGTTTTACCCCCATGCAGGACTCTCGAGTTGCTGTCCCCTTTCACCTCTCTCAGAGGCAGGACAGGACCTGGATGGGGCCACCCCACCCTCCTGCATACCCCCAGGCTCTCAGTGTGTGTAAGTCTCTGCACTCTGAGCCCGGAAGCCTCCATGTGAGTGTGAGCCCACTCCTCCAGACCAGCCCTGAAGGAGCTGACTGCAAGAGCACAGTGCTGACCCCTGAAAGTGTCTCCTCATGGGAGAAGCATGCGATGACGTTCACAGTTCCGACTCCTGCCTTCCTCGTTCGCCAGCAATTGTAAATTTGACAAATAACTGTGGCTCTCTTAGGTCAGATGTTTTATAAATTTTATTCTAAAATGAATATAAAAACAACACCTGATTTACAGCATGGCTTTGATCATTTAACCAAGTGAAATCATACTTAGAGTTGCTTACAAGCTCTAGCCAGAGCATGTGTTGACACAGAGATGCACACTTTAGTGCAGGGTCATATTCCTATACAGAGCACAGGGACGAAGCAGTTTCAAAGAAGGAATGAGATAAGAAGGGTGTCTCCTATGTTGAAATGCAAGGGAGTGAATGTTGATTTTCATCCCTGCTTTGTAAACACTTGGGAAAGGGATTCCTACATGCCAGTTTTGACTCATACTAGGTCATGCCTGAAAAAAAAACTCACTTTTTTAAATTACTTGAGACTTTATAGATCTGAGGAACAGGTAGATATCATGCAGCTCTATTTCTGCTAGGAAAGAAAGAGAGATGTATTTATTCATTTGTCCATTAATAATTGTATTCAGTT
This sequence comes from Macaca mulatta, assembly GCF_049350105.2. Lineage (NCBI taxonomy): Eukaryota > Metazoa > Chordata > Mammalia > Primates > Cercopithecidae > Macaca > Macaca mulatta. The sequence goes on from NC_133414.1 coordinate 6,016,853, forward strand.
TATGTAATAAAAAATGGTTTTTGAGTGTCACCTGAGGGCCAGGCACCATTCTAGGCCTGTAGATGCAGGGAGGGAACAAAACAAGGCCCTAGCTCATAAGAGGATATGACTATAGACAAAATAATCAGACAATGTATAGTAAGTCAAATGGTGATGAGCACTCTGCAGGCCTGCTTTGTTTGTGTCGTTTTCTGACGGCTGTGTGACTCCGTCGCCAGCCTGTGGGGGCCTCCTTCATGCCTCCTTCACAGGTTGTGGGTCTAGTCTACTCTTCATGCATTTTCTCTGTAGTTCAATGGAGGATGTCACTTTTTTGATGAAGTAACAAGAAAGGACATATTCTCCATAATAAATAAAAAGTGTTATTCAACAAGAGGCGATGCAGAAGTGTAAATGGAAAGCCAGCCACTAGATGACCAGCCGAGCAGCTCAAGGCGAGCTTGGGCAGGAGGCCGGGAGCTGGAGGGAATTGGGCTTAGTGTGGTTTCACGTTGCAAGTGAGGTCCTGAGTCTGGTTACCTGCCCCTGCCGGGCACTGCCGTCCACTCTGTGGGTGTACAAGCACGTCTGGAGTCCTTAATTTCCGAACACTGCACTTTAGGGGACTATCAGCAGACTGGTGGCTCCCATGCAGAGGGACTCTGTGAATTGAGTGAAGACTGTCTAAGGCAACCAGAGCCCTTTGTGCCTGCTGCAGAGGAACTTTGGGTTCATCAAGGAGGACACGAAGAGGCGCAAAAGTTCTTGGACGCCTCACAGGGAGATGGTCCCTATGTCTTCTCTTACAGATGCATATGGACAGCCTCACCCTCCCTCCGGGGCAGGTATTATGCATTCAGTAATGCCCTTTCAGTCCTTAGCCATACTCAGACATGAGAGTGAGTTTCCAACCCTTTTTTCATGCCCCTTGTTAAGTGTCAGAATTGTATTTGACTTTATGTAACAGAGAAGTCCCAAATAGCAATAATTTTTTTAAAAAGCAGTTGCTTTCTCCCCCACAAGAGAAGAAAGCCCATCAGCTGGCAATCTAGATGTCTTACAGGCACTCCATGAAGGCTTAAAGCCTTTCTGCTTTCTGCTTGTCATCCCTATTCTGTGTGGCTCCCATATTCATGGTCCAGTATCGCTGCTGACATCCAGTTATCAAGATAGAATTCCAGGCAGTGGGTGGAGAAAGTGGGAGGATCCCTTCCCTGCATAGACTGTTCCTGGACTTCTTCACTCCATACTTGACCTGGCTTGACTCCTTCAAGTTCACCTTCTTCTGACCCTCCCTGACGGAATATCTAGGAGAATACTTCCAACCTGGTCCCTATGCCACGTGAAGCCAGCCCTGCCAAGAAAATTCCCAAACACAAATGGGTTTCTCTCAATATAAAGAGGATCCTTCTCTTTTCTTTTCTTTTTTTTAATATCCATTGGTTAGGAAGTGGAAGGAAAGCTTCATCTATTGATGGAGGCAAATTTGCTGCTTCTGGTGGCGTTTTAGTGGCATCTGTAAGAAGACTTCAGTGAGGAGAAGCAGACATCAGCACCTCCCAAGTCCATCTGATCCTTAGTTCTTGTTTCTTTAATGTCAGCAGTAGGCACATTGGTGCCATGATTTTCAGATGCTAGAACAATGGTTTTGAGATTGATAGTATTCCTGCAGATAGGAAGGGCAAAATGTCATGCTAGAATGCCTGGACTGGAAAATTCACATAAAGCTTGTTGCAAAACTTTTTAGATATGTGAACTTTTAGAAAAACATACGTCATTTTTCTGACTGCAAATGTATACTGATTGTGCATATACATCCATAAATTTTGCTAATGGCATGGGGATCATTTCAGTCCAGTCCTATAGTTTGCTGGATTATAATTCAATGTCTGCTTTGTGTTTGTTGGGACATTTTTATTGGCTGTGCAAATTTCGACAAGCCACCTAGTATCTATGACTGTGGTTGCAGTTTACTTGAGAACTGACTGGGGATGATGACCCTGGACTCCCACAGAGACACCTTGAGGATTTAATGTTTTACCTGCATCCATATTTACATGTGTAGTATCTCTCAGATATCTGTGTGTATGTTCGTTCTCCAGATGGGAGCTATCAGTATCTTTCTGAAGCAATCAATGGCGCTGTTCCTGTGTGAGTACAATTGCCTTCATACTCTTTACTGTCTGCTCATTGCTGATCACTGTAAAACTGAAAGAATGTCTCCAAACATTCTACTTTGAATTACAACTCAATTTATTTCAAAATGTTATTTTCATTCCAAAATAATGTCCTTTGTTTGATTAATTTCATTTTATTTTCCAGCACATAAACTCATTTGCTTTTCACAGTTCATTCTCACAAGCATTTCTTTGTATTATCCATTAATTAGCAGAGCACTACATATGTTTTAGAAGGATGCTATTTGTGGACGAAACAGTAAAGTTACTACTTTTATTCCCCTTTCTAAATGAAAAAAAGAAAAATTCTTTAAATCTTTCTGTTTGCACCCAACTCCTGAGGACATCTATAAGATTTCTGCTTACTGTTGAAGAGAAGTTTTTCAGTTAGTGTGTCTTCTTTGTAATTCAATTATTTGCTGGTTAAATGCCAACTTTGTTAGATTATGATCAGTTTTTATGTATTCAATGCCAATTGCCAGCCACTGAGATCCTAGAAATCGTATAAATATTTAACATGAATAATTATATATTTTTTCTTGTCCTGCGAAGTATGATGAACATCTGTACTGTTTTCATCATGCAGGTAGAAATTCACTTTAAAAATTATAGTCACTTATTTCGTTTGACCCACTTTTCAAGAGGCCATTGATATCCTCAGGGCATTTTTTCTCATTCTACTTCCCTCCAAAGGCATTGTGTCTATTAAAGAGAACTACTTGTCAGTATCTAACTGAATCTCACTTCCACAAATTTCCTCTTATTTAGCAAAGTACCAAGTCTTTTCTGTGTAATTTACATTCAGTAATGACGTTTACACCACCTGTTTTGTTTATACATAATTATAATGCTATAAAATAGAGACCTAGGAGAGTCAATTTATTGCAAAAACATAAGTTAAAAAAATAAAAAACTGTTAATCAGTCCATCCCCACAAATCAATGGTGAAAGAGGAGCCTCTGTTGCTTTTCACAACTGCAGAGAGCTCCGGAATTGGACTCCAGGGTAATTGCCTGACTCCCAGAGAGTCCTTCCCCTTCACACTGATGCTTTATAGATGACTATTGAACTGTTCCTGGAACACGACAAATCTAAATTAACCTGAAATACAACAGGGATTTCAGGAGTTAGATCATGAGTCCAGAGGAGAATTTGAAAATATCTCTATTTCAGGAAGCCTTATCTTAATTATTTTTCTTATCAATATAAGCATAACATTTGCAAACAGTGCGTGATAAGCCTAAGACGTAAATACATATCAGCCTGGTGCCATGTCCCTCTAACTCCCACCACAAAATTCTAGACACACACCTCATCCTCCCACCCTTGGGACAGAGAGATTTCTTTAACTGGTGTTTTTTGTTTCTATGAATGCTATTTATTTATTCTAACACCATACCTTTGCCATAAAATGATCAGAGTTGTTCTTTTACAATGAAATACTTCTTTCCATAAAGCAGTATTTCACTGTAAAAGAACTGGCTAAAACAATGGGTTGGAAAAAGAAAACATAATTCAATTTAGTGTTTGGCTCATTGATAAAACACAAAACATGCAAATAATCATGACTGTCAAAACAAAATGAAACAAAACAAAGGAAAAAAATAACAGCAAACACAGGTTTATTATCTTCCTTGGAGAAGGTAATGCCGTCGAAAACAATAAATTGAATAAATGCAGGCAGATATCCCATCATACAAGGGTAAGAAGAAAATGTTAAACAAATTGATTAACTGAACTGACTGGTTAGATGAATAAGCTAATTATTGTCACTATGTTTAGACCGACCCAAAGGTATTGTTACAAATTCCTAACATTTTGTTCTGTCTAAAAAGAGTGAATAAATTTTCTTTTTCCCTTGGTTAGTGTATTGGGTGCCAGGTAAAATATTCAACTGAAAATTCTCTTTAATCCCCGACCTTGACAGTATGTAATTCAAGTGAAATGACCTCTTACCAGGTCTATCTTTTCAATTTAAAATAAAGGAATGAGACTCATTCTGTCTCACGTCTTTTAGCCAAATAGAACATAGGTAGGGATGGGAGAGCTCACTGGCATATTCAGGAGAAAAGAGAAAAATGAGTGTCAACCCCCATGTTGGACAGGAATTACGCACAATGAATCTCCGATGACCTGTCGCTTATAAGGTTAGTCTCATTACACAGGTGTGGAATTAAAAAATGTTAGAAATGCAATTTAATTTTTAACTCATGGTTGATAGAAGTAAAAACATGTACTTAAAATATTTCAGCAATATCACCTGTAATCCCAACACTTTGGGAGGCTGAGGCGGGTGGATCATGATGTCAGGAGATCAAGACCATCCTGGCTAACACGGTGAAACCCCGTCTCTACTAAAAATATAAAAAGTTAGCCGGGCCCAGTGGCGGGCGCCTGTAGTCTCAGCTACTCAGGAGGCTGAGGCAGGAGAATGGCCTGAACCCGGGAGGCGAAGCTTGCAATGAGTCGAGATCCTGCCACTGCACTCCAGCCTGGGCGACAGGGCAAGAGTCCGTCTCAAAAAAAAAAAAAAAAAAAATTTCAGCAATATCATAAGATTGATTTTAATTTGGATGCTTATGGCTTCCTCTTCTAAGTGAGTATTGAATTGGCATGACATATTAAAATTGATTAATTAAAAAGGTTAATAACACCTTAAACAAACTAATAACTCCGAAAATGTCTCTCTACACTTAACATAGAGACACACGGTTGTGGCAGGGACTGTCAATTAAATAATGCACTGGCAATTGCTGTTGAGTATCAGAAGATTTTCAATCAGATTAAATAAAACATGAATTACTATTAGAATTAAAATTAATTAAACATATAAAATGATACCTGATCTACAAGCTCATTCAATTCTTATAACGCTTCCTTAGAGAAGATGCCAGCTTTGAAGGTACCTGTATGTCGTTTTTTTAAAAAATAAAATTACTTGAAACACATTTAGACTCACAGGGCTGTTGCGAAGAGAGTACAGAGAGCTCCACTAAGCAAACTCCGGATTGCCACGGGTGCAATGTCAGAAATTAAATTGCTGGTTTTATTTGTATTTCACTGATATTTCTGCCAATGTCCATTTCCTGTTCCCGGTCTGGTCCCAGAGCCCACATTACATTTAGATAATGTGTCTTTTCAGTCCCCTCCGATTCCACCAGTGTCTCTGCTGTGGCCTGAGCACTTAGGAAGGGCACAGCTGGAGCTTTGTCAAGCAGCCCCCAGTTAGAGACTGTGTGGTGTGTTCGGCTGTTCAGAACTCACCACAAGAGCTCTTCTGGGCACACCGATCAGGGCTCAGGACATCAAAGTATCCCGTGATGCTTGGTGTCCACCTTGATTCATGGGTAAGGTGGGTCTGGCTGGTCTCGTTACTATACAGGCACTATTTGCTCTTAGTAGGCAACAAAATTGTATAGGAGACATTTTAAGGTCCTTTGAATAACCCTGTTGTTCCTCATACTTTCACCTGCTGGCTTCCTCATTTTTACATTTATTTGATCCTACTCACAGCAAGTATTTCTGTGTTGTTTCAATGGTAATTTTCTATTTCCCTTATCCTTTATTTATGGAAATTCTTTTGTTAGGGAGGTTTGTCTCTTATCCTCTTTTATTGTTTGTATGTATGTATTTATTTATTTTGAGACAGAGTCTCACTCTGTCACCCAGGCTGGAATGCAGTATCATGATCACAGCTCACTGCATGCAACCTTGACCTCCTGGGCTCAAGTGATGGTCCCATGTCAGCATCCCGAGTATCTGGGACCACAGGCACATGCCACCATGCCTGGCTAATTTTCATATTTTTTGTAGAGATAGGGTCTCCCTGTTTTCCCCAGGCTGGTCTCAAACTCCTGGGCTCAAGAGATCCGCCTGCCTCGGCCTCCCAACGTGCTAGGATTCACAGGCGTGAGCCACCACGCCCAGCCCTGTTTATGTATATCAATATGCACCCATGGGTATTGATTTTCCTGTTTGAATTCTAACCCAACATTTTCAAGATTTATTTGGCAGCTCGGATTGTTCCAGCGTTGACTTTCATTGCTCTTTCAGGTGTTTCCTGCGCCTGTTTGCATGCCTCCGACTTATTATTTCTTTTCTTTTTACTTTCTTACCCTAATTAAGCTCCACAAGATAGTCCAGGCTTATATAGTATTGTTCCTCCTCAGCTTTGGAAACTTCTCTAAGGAGCCTTGGTTTCTTGTATAGGAAAATGCTCTTTAGAAAGCAGATCTGTGACCTCACATTGTGTGTTCATTGCTATGGAAGTGTCACCATTTCTAAAGTTCTTTCAACGGACAAAACAAAAACATATATATGTATATTAACCCAGGTATACACACATATATATTCATTTCCGTGTTTATTCCTATGAATTTATGTATGTGCAAAAATATATTTTTCTTTGACTTCATGCTGATATCTTCCATCCCAGTGCAACACGACAAAGTTTATTCTAACCATTTCCCTTTGCTTATTTGAAACATCCTTCTCCAGCAGTAAGAGAGCTCACTCTCATCAGCTGCTACATATGTAATTATTTTTTAACCTTAAAACACATCAGCCACAACTTCTGAATTTCTTTTATGGTTTATACATTTTGTTTTTTAATCTAAGAAATGTCATATGGTTCAGCATCATTTATTAAAAGTAGTATCTTTTCCCATTGCCTTACCTTGACACTTTTGTAAGATATCAATTGAAGATGCATATGGGTGTCTAGTTCTCAATTCTATTTTTCCCTTTGATCCATATTTTTATCTTTATGCTGGTACCTTCCATTGATGAGATCTACAACTTTGTAAGTCTAAAAATAAAACAGTGATAAGTCAATTTTTCTTCTTTTTTAATTAACAACTTTATTGGACTACAGTTTACTTACCATAAAATTCTGTTGATTTAAATAATAACACAATGATTTTGGTCTATTTACTGACTTGTGCCAACAATATATTGTGAGAACATTTCCATCATTTCAAAAAGAAACCTCATGCCCACTGGCAGTCAATCCCTGTTCTCACCCACAGCCCCAGGTAACCACTCATCTACCTTCTTCTTTGTAGAATCTGCGATTCTGGACATTTCATATAAAAGAAACAATACAATACATCCAGGATTGCATCTGGCTTCTTCCATTTAGCATAGTACTTTAGCAACTCGTTTGTATGGTAATGTATTTCTGTACTTTGCTACTCTTTATTATTGAATGACATTCCATTGTATGGTATACCATATTTTGTATCCATTCACCATTTGATAGACATTTGCATTTTTCCCACTTTTGGGCTCTTATGAATATACTGTTCTGAACATTTGGCTACAAATATTCGTGTGGACATATGTATTCATATCTTTTGGGTAGATGCCTAGACTTGGAATTGCTGGATCATATGGTAACTCCATTTTTAACTATTTGAGAAACTGTCACACTGTTTTCTCAAGCAGCTCTATCATTTTACACCTTCATCAACAAAATATGAAGATTTCAGTTCCTATATATTATTGTCAACACTTATTATTATCAGTCTTTTTGGTTATAGCATTCTTGTTATTTTAATTTGCATTTCCTAATGATAATGCTGAGTCTCTTTTTTCTTTCTTTTTTAACAGCCATTCATATGAATTCTTGTTGAAATGTCTTTTTAAGTCTTTCAACTATTATTTTAAATTGAGATTTTTGTCTTTTATTGTTGAGGTATAAAAGTTGTTTTTATATTTAAGTCCTATGTCAGGTGTATGATATTTCAGCAAATATTTTCACTGAAATTGCAATTTTGTTTTTCATTTAATTGATTCTATCTCTTGAAGCACAAAAATATTAATAATAATAGAATCTACTTTATATTTTTTATTTTATGGACCATGCATTCATTGTCACATTTAATAACTCTTGGACTCCAGATAAGTTGCAAAGATTTTTCTCCTATGTTTTCTTTTCAAAGTTTTAAGTTTTACCTGTCCCATTTAGGTCTATGGTGAGATTTTAGTTAATTTTTGTGTAACTCTCAAGGATCTAAAGTCAATGTTTGCAGATGTCTATTATTTCAGAAACACTTTTTTAAAACATTGCGCCTTATGAATTGAATTGCCTTGGACTTTTGTCAAATATCAATCATAAAACTGTCACTGAACTCCCAAGTCTTCTTCATGGATTTGCGTGTGTATTCTTGTGCCAGTAGTACATGGTCTTGGTCTTGATTACTGTAGGTTTAGAGTAGCTTTTGAAATTAGAAAGTGTGAGTTCTCTAATTCACAGAGTACTTATACTTTCTAAATTCTGCATTTCAAAATTGTTTTTCATATTCTGTGTGCTTTCCATGTCCATGTAAATTTGAGGAGTGGGTCTGGTGTGGTGGCTCATGACTGTAATCCCAACAATTTGGGAGGCTGAAGCAGGAGGATGCTTAAGTCCAGGTGTTCAAGGCTAACCTGGGCAACATAGTGGGACCCTGTCTCTACCAAAGACATTTTAAAAAATTGGGTGGGTGTGGTGGCATGTACCTGTATCCCTAGCTACTCAGGAGGCTGAGGCAGGAGGATCAATTGAACCCAGCAGGTCGAGGCAGCAGTGAGCCATGATCATATCATTGTAGTCCAGCCTGGGTGACAGAGTGAGATTCTGTCTCAAAAAAAATAAAATAAATGAATACATAAATAAATAAATAACTTTTAGTACCAGCTTGTTAATTTTTGCAAAAAAAAAAAAAAAAAAAAGCCATTGCAATTTTGATAGGAATTGAATAAAATCTATAGATCGGTTTGGACAGTAATGTTGTCTTAATGGTGTCGAGTCTTCCAATCCATAAGCATGAAATATCTCTCCATTTATACAAATCCTCTTTAACTTATCTCAACAGCGTTTTACAGCATTCAGTGTACAAGTCTTGCACTTTTAAATTAAACTTATTAGTTAGTATATTACTATTTTTGATGCTATTGTGAATGGACTTATTTTCTTAATTTCACTTTTGGAATTTTCATTGAGATTATACAGAAAACAAAAGCTGCCTATAGAGACAGATTTGGATGTATAGATATCTCATGTGTACAAATCTGCTGAACATTTTTCTTAGATTTATTAATTTTTTAGTGTAGTCACTAGGATTTTCTACAGATAAGATCCTGTTATTCATATATAAAAATAGAGTTTTACTTTTTTCATTCTAATCTAAATTCCTTAAGTTTTATTTCTTTGTCTCATAGCAATTGCTAGGACCTCTAGTAGTAGTATGTTGAATAGAAAAGGCAAGAACAAATATCATTCACTGCCTTCCTCCTGATCTTAAAAAATGCATTCAGTCTTTCACCATTAATTATAATATTAATAGTACATTTACTAGACATGATGATTATCAGTTTGGAATTCTCTTTTCTAATTTGTTGAAGATTTTTTTTTTTTTAATAATGAGTAAATTTGGAACTTTGTGAAGTGCTTTTTGTATGTTTATAGATTTGGTCATTTGCCTTTCATCTTTTACTTTATTAATGTGGTGTACTGGAATAACTTGATTTTTGTAGGTTAAAATGATCTTGCACTCTTGGTACATCTAACTTGCTTATGCTGTATGATATGGGTTGGCTCTGTGCCCCCACCAAAATCTCATCTGGAATAGTAAGTTCTGTAATCCTGACTTACTGAGGAAGGAACCTGCTGGGAGGTGATTGGATCATGAGGATGGTTTCCCTCATGCTGTTCTCGTGATAGTGAGTGAGTTCTCACGAGATCTGATGGTTTCCTAAGGCAGTTTTCCCTGCTCTTGCTTGTTCTCTCTCACCTGCCACCATGTAAGACACGCCTCTTTCCCTTTCCCCATGATTGTAAGTTTCCTGAGACCTCCCAGCCATGCGGAAGTGTAAGCCAATTAAATCTCTTTTCTTTTTAAATGACCCAGTCTCAGGTATGTCTTTATCGCAGTGTGAGACCAGACTAATGTACTGTAAAATCCCGTTCTCATATGTTGCTACATTCAGTTTACTAATATCTTTTGGGAATTTTTCCATCTATGTTCATGAGATATGTTTGTCTCTAGTCAACTTTCCTTCAGATGTCTTTGGTACAGTGTAGCAGTGCATTATAGAATGAGTTAGTAATTATTCTCTGTTACTGTATTTTGTTGGAGGGATTTGTGAAGTATTGATGTATTTTTTTCCTTAAATTCTGTTTAAAATTCATCATTGAGACCATCTCAGCTTTGGCTTTTCTTTGTGGGAAAATTTTAAATTACTAATTCAAATTATTTACTTGTTATAGGTCTATTAGGATTTTCTATTTGAGTGACTTTTGATAAATTGTATTTCTAAAATGTGTCTATTTAAACTAAGTTGTCTAATTTGTTGAAATAAAGTTGTTAACATTAAATAATGCTTTGATCTTTTTAAATTGCTGGACAGTCAGTAGTTATCCCCTCTCATTCATTACTGATTGCGATAATTTGTATTTTTTGTATCTCTTTCTTGGTTATTCTAGCTAATGATTTGTCAATTTAGTTAATGTTTTGAAATAAGCATTATCTGATTTCATTGATTTTCTTTATTGTTCTGTTTTCAATTTCATTGATTTTTCCTCTAACCTTTAGTATTTCCTTCTTTCTTGCTCTGAATATAATTTTCTCTTCTTTTCTTTTTTAAGTTGGATGTTTAAGTTATTCATCTGAGGTCTTTTCTAATGTAATCATTTGAAAAATGAAGTTGTTTCCAAGTGATGCCTTAGTTTCATCTCAACAATTTAATATTTTGTCTTTTCATTGGTAATAATCTGAAAATATTTTATAGTTTTTCTTGCATTTCTTCTTTGACTTATGAGTTGTTTAAAAGTGTCTTATTCTTATCAAAAGAAGACATTTATGCAGGCAACAAACATATTAAAAAAAACCCAACATCAGAGATCATTAGAGAAATGCAAATCAAAACCACAATGAAATACCATCTCACGCCAGTCAGAATGGTGATTATTAAAAAGTCAAGAAACAATAGATGCTGCTAGGCTGTGGAGAAATAGGAATGCTTTTACACTGTTGGTGGGAATGTAAATTAGTTCAACTGTTATGGAAGACAGTATTTCTCAAGGATCTAGATTCCTCAAGGATCTAGAACCAGAAATACCATTTGACTCAGAAATCCCATTACTAGGTATATACCCAAAGGAGTATAAATCATTCTACCATAAAGACACTTGCACACGTGTGTTTATTGTAGCACTATTTTCAATAGCAAAGATGGAATCAACCCAAATGCCCATCATTAATAGACTGGATAAAGAAAATGTGGTACATATACAACATGGAATACAACACAGCCATAAAAAGGAATGAGATCATGTCCTTTGAAGGAACATAGATGAAGCTGAAAACCATCATCCTCAGCAAACTAACACAGGAACAGAAAACCAAAGTCCGCATGTTTTCACTCATAAGTGGGAGCTGAACAATGAGACCACATGAACACAGGGAGGGGACAATGCACACCAGAGCCTGTTGGGAGGTGGGGGTCAAGGGGAGGAAACTTAGAGGGTAGGTCAGTAGGTGCAGCAGACCACCATGGCATACACCTATGAAACAAACCTGCAAGTTCTACACATGTATCCTGAAACTTAAAGTAAAATAAATTAAAAAAAAAAAAAAAAAGAAAGTGTCTTGTTAATTTCTAACTATTTGCTAATTCCTTAAATTTTTCTCCCTTATTTTTTGAATTTACAATTTAAATTTGTTAGGAAATACTCTTTGGATGCTTTCAATCATTTTTAATTTACTGAAATTTGTGTATATGGCTTAGCATATGATATGTTGTATATTTAGATAGATAGATAGATAGATAGACAGATAATGTTGTTATAAGGTACTGTTGAATCATCTCTTCTATAATTATGTCTCCAGCTTTACTATAGTTTGCATTGCATATCTTATTTCTATCCTTTTACTTTCAGTCATTGAATCTAAAGTTCATGTCTTGTACTTGGCATGTAGTTAAAGCTTGTTTTTCTATCCAGTCTGGCAATCTCTGCCTTTTTATTGGAGTCTTAAATGCTTTCTGATTTAATATAAATGTTAATAACATTGGATTTATATTCACCTTTTTGCATGTTGTGTTCTACACAAAACGTGCCATGTCTTTTATGAAATGTTTTTATTTTACTATTTTACTTTGTGTTAACTGGATATTTTATAGCATAACCAATTTAATTCCCTTGTAGTTTTCCAAAATTATAGCATTTGTTTTATTTTCTTAGTGGTTTCTCTAGGGATTACAGCATGCATTTTGATTCAGCAAAATCTATTTCAGGTTAATTTAATTTATTCCCAGTAAAATACAGAAAGATTGCTTCAGTAAATCTCCACTCCTTACCCCATTCTTCATACTACTTTTGTCATATTTATTGTATAGTTGAATAAGTATAATAATGTAAAAATACAGTTTTTTAGTTATTGTTTTATGCAATTCATCACACAAGTTAAGAGAATATAAATAACTATATTAATATATTTTAAAAGTATTTTATTCTATTAATTACCTTTACTAGTGTTGTCTTTTATTTAATAGACTCTAATTTTTCGAACAGATTTAGGTTCACAACAAAGTTTATCAGGAGATACAGACAGTCCCATATACCCTTCCGCCCCCACATATGCACACCCTTCCTCATTCTCAATATCCCCCAACGGAGGGGTACATTTGTAATGATTGAAAACTTACATTGACATGACACATCATTATCACAAGAGCCCACAGTTTACATTAGGGTTCACTGTTGGTGTTGTACATTGTATAGCTTTTGACAAATTTATAATGGCATGTACTGATTATTATAGTGTCCTTAAGAATCGTTTCATGGCCCTAAAATCCTTTCTGCTCTGCCTGTTCATCCCTCCCTACCTGTAACCCCAGGAAACCACTGATCTTCTCACTGATTCCATAATTTTGCCTTTTCTAGAATATCGTAGTGGTTGGAATTATACAATATGAAGCCTTTCAGATTGGCTTCTTTCATTTAGTAATACGCATTTAAGTTTTCTTCATGTCTTTTCATGGTTTCAGAGCTCATCTTTTTTAGCAATGAATATTATTTCATTATCTGGTTGTACCACAATTTGTGCATCTGTTCTCCTACTGAACGAAACTTTGGTTTGTTCCAAGTTTTGACAATAATGAATAAAGCTGCTATTAATATCTGTGTGCAAATTTCTGTGTGGACATAATTTTTCAACTTATTTGAGTAAATAACGAGAAGTAAAATGGCTGGATTATATGGTAAGAGTGTTGAGTTCTATAAATAAATGCTCGATTGTCTACAAAAGTGTTCTTACTAGCAATGGATCTGTTGCTCTACATCCTCACCAGGATTTGCTGTTGTCAGTGTTTGGAATTTTGCTATTTTAATAGGTGTCTTATTTTCTTTTAATTTACAATCTCCTAATGACATATGACGTTAAGCATCTTTTCACATGCATGTGTGCTATCTGTGTATCTGCTTTGGCGAGATGTCAGTTCAGTTCTTTAGCCCATTTTTAAAATCAGGTTGTTCATTTTCTCATTGTTAAATTTTAAGTCTTCTTTGTATATTTTGAATATATCTATTAGATATGTGTTTTGTGAATATTTTATCCTTCTCACTCTCTTGACAGTGTCTTTTACAGATAATATGTTTTTAATTTTAATGAAGTCCAGCTTATCAATTGTTTATTTCATGTATTGTGCATTGGTGTTGTATCTAAAAGCCATTGCTGTACCCAAGGTCATCTAGATTTTCTTCTCCGTAACTTTCTAGGAGTTTTATTCTCTTGCATTTCACATTTAGGTCTATGGTACATTTTCAGTCAATTTTTGTGAAAGGTGTAAGTTCTGTGTCTAAATTCTTTTTTTTTTTTTTCATGGGCATGAGCGATCATGCCAGCACCATTTATTAAAAAGACTTTTCTCTGTTGTGTTGCCTTTCTTCTTTTTTTAAACATCAATTGACTATATATATATTTGTGTGGAACTCTTTCTCAGTTCCTTGTTCTGTTTCATTGATCTATGTGTCTGTCCTTTCACCAATACCACACTATCTTGATTACTGCAACTTTAGAGTATCTCTTGACATTGGATAGTGTTAGTTATTCAGCTTTGTTCTTCTCCTTCAATATTGTGCTGGCTCTTCTGGAGTTTTGTCTTTGCATATAAACTTTAGAATCAGTTTATTGTTCAATGTATACCAAATTACATTTTAGATTTTTATTGAGATTATGTTGAATCTATGAATCAAGTTAGGAAGAACTTACATGTTGACAGTGTTGACTCTTCCTATTTACTACAGTCTGAATGTGTCCCCAAAAAGCATGTGTTGCAAGCCTAATCTCTAATGCAACAGTGTTAGGAGGTTGGACCTAATGAGATGTGATTAGCCCCTGAGGGCTCTCCCCTCATTAATGAATTAATGCTGTTATCTCAAAGGTGAGTTCCTTAGAAAAAGTAGAGTTTGGGCTGGGTGTGGTGGCTCACGCCTGTAATCCCAGCACTTTGGGAGGCCAAGGTGGGCGGATCACAAGGTCAGGAGATAGAGCCCATCTTGGCTAACACGGTGAAACCTCGTCTCTACTAAAAATACAAAAAAAATTAGCCTGGCATGGTGGCAGGTGCCTGTAGTACCAGCTACCTGGGAGGCTGAGGCAGAAGAGTGACAGGAACCAGGGAGGCAGAGCTTGCAGTGAGCCAAGATCACGCCACTGCACTCCAGCCTGGGCGACAGAGCAAGACGCCATCTAAAAACAACAAAAAAAGAAACAATAGAGCTTGGTTCTCTCTTGCTCTCTGGCCTTCTGCCATGGGATGATATAGCACGAAAACCCTCGTCAGATGCCAGCAACTTGATATTAGAGTTCCCAGCCTCCAGAACTGTGAGCCAATGAATTTCTGTCATTTGAAATTAGCCAGTTTCAGGTATTCTGTTATAGCAGCACAAACCAGACTAAGACAACAATGTACCCAATCTAAAAATTTTCCACGTCTTTATTTCAGGTTTTTTATTTCATATAGTTTGGAGATATCCTGAGTGAGAACTGTATTATAAAGGAAGAACAAGTACAAACCTATACTTGGTAGGTATTTATTACATTTTGACTAATGATAAAAAGATTGATTATTCTATTGGAAGTTATTTAATAAAAATCTTGATATAATATTTATGTAATTCTTTTTCCTTAAGAATACCTTCTTGTATGACACCTTAAACATATAAAACTCAGATGAACCTTGAGATAGAGATATAGAAAATAATTTTAATACATTGAAAACTCTTCTGAGTAATAAAATACCTAGGAATGCAGCTATCCTTGGAGGTGAAAGGTCTCTACAATGAAAATTACAAAACACTTCTCAAAGAAATCAGAGATAACACAAACAAATGGAAAATCATTCCATGCTCAGGAATCAGAAGAATCAATATCATTAAAATGGCATACCACTCAAATTAATTTACAGATTCAATGCTGTTTCTATCAAACTACCAAAGACATTCTTCACAGAACTAGAAAAAACTATTTTAAAATTCATATGGAACCAAAAAAAGAGCTCAAATAGCTCTGGCAATCCTACGCAAGAAGAACAAAGCTTAAAACATCACATTTCTCAACTTTAAACTATGCTACAAGGCTACGGTAAACAAAACAGCATGGTATTGGTACAAAAGCAGCCACATAGACCAATGGAACAGAATAAGGAGCCCAGATACAAGGCCACACACCTGCGGTCATCTGATCTTCAACAAAACTGACAAAAACAAGCAATAAGGAAAGAACACCCTATTCAGTAAATGGTTCTGGGATAACTGGTTAGTGATATGCACAAAGTTGAAACTGGACTTCTTCCTTCTTCCTTCCACCATGTATAAAAATCAATGGAAGATGAATAAAAAACTTTAATCTAAAACCCCAAACTATACAAAGTCTGGAAGACAACCTAAGAAATATCATTCTGGACATAGGAACTGGCAAAGATTTCATGACAATGACACCAAAAGCATTTGGAACAAAAGCAAAAATTGGCAAATGTGATCTAATTAAAGTTGAGAGCTGCGCAGCAAAATGTACTATTGACAGAGTAACCAGACAACCTACAGAATAGGAGAAGATGTTTGCAAACTATGCATCTAACAAGGGTCTAATATCCAGCATCTATAAAGAACTTTAACAAATTAACAACAACAACAAAAACAAACAATTCCATAAAAAATGGGCAAAATATATGAAGAGACACTTTTCAAAAGAATACATACATGTGGCCAACAAGCATATATAAAAAAGTTCAATATCACTGATCATTAGAGGAATGGAAATCAAAACCACAATGAGAAACCATCTCACAGCAGTCAGAATAACTATTATTAAAAAGTAAAAAAATAACAGATGCTGGTGAGGTTGTGGAGAGAACGGAATGCTTATACACTTGTTGGCAGGAGTGTAAATTAGTTCAACTGTTGTGGAAAGCAGTGTGGTGATTCCTCAAAGACCTAAAAACAGAACTACCATTCGAAGCAGTAATCCCATTACTGTATATATGGCCAAAAGAATATAAATCATTCTACCATAAATACCATGCATGTGTATGTTCATTGCAGCACTATTCACAATAGCAAAGACATGGAATCAAACTAAATACTCATCAATGGTAGAATGGATAAAGATAATGTAGTACATATACATCACTGATTACTATACAGCCATAAAAAAGAACAAGATCATGTCCTTTGCAGGAACATGAATGGAGCTGGAGACAATAATTCTTGACCAACTAACACAGGAACAGAAAACCAAATACCACATGTTCTCACTTACAAGTGGAAGCTAAATGATGAGAACACTGGACACAAAGTGGGGAACAACAGACACTGGGGCTTACTGGAAGGTGGCAGTTGGGAGGAGGGAAAGGATAACAAAAAATAATTGTTGAGTGCCAGGATCAGTACTTGAGTGATGAAATAATCTACACAACAAACCTTGGTGACATGAGTTTGCCTATATAACAAACCTGCACAAGTATCCCTGAATCTACAATAAAAGTTAAAAAATAAAATGAAACTAAACTAAGATAACACTCTTTTGAGTATCAGAGGCGTGCTGGAATATGCCACAAATAATAAAAATATACATAGCACCTTAAATAGGTGAGTCAGATTACAATAAGTGAGCAATGTTTAATAGCTTGAGGATATGCAGGATAAGACTTTTCATGATAAATACATGCTTGCCTTCTTACCTAGTACCAAATGTTAGCTCATAGTCTTCATTAAACAGAAAAAAAAAAAAAAGTCATTTGATAAAGATGTTGGTCAGGCGCGGTAGCTCATGCCTGTAATACCAGCACTTTGGGAGGCCAAGACAGGCGGATCACTCCAAGTCAGGAGTTCATGACTAGCCTAGCCAACATAGTGAAACACCATCTCTACTAAAAAACTACAAGAACTCGCTGGGCATGGTGGTACACACCTGTAACCCCAGCTACTCAGGAGGCTGTGGTAGGAGAATTGCTTGAACTCTGGAGGCAGAGGTTGCAGTGAGCCGAGGTCACACCACTGCACTCCAGCCTGGGCCACAGAGCAAGATTTTGTCTCAAAAAAAAAAAAAAAAAAAAAAAAAGAAGAAGGAAAAGAAGAAGAAGAAGATATTGCTTAGCTTATCAGAATTGTGCTACTCAATTTCCTAAAACTATTAGTGTTTTGAGTAATTAGAAGGAATTATTGTAGAAATTTCTTGAGCCTTGTATAGCTTCTCTTTCATGTTACTATATTTAAGTAAATGTTTAAACTACTGTGAAGTTATTAAGATGTAATTTCTTATAAATTTGCTTTTTCAAATATTTGTTGTTTTTTTAATGATAACATTCACAAATTTTTTGAGGATGACTTAAAATATGGCATTATTTACTGATATTCTAATAGTAGCCTGCACTCATGATTCTGTGATAATTCCTTGTCACAAACTTGTTTTACATTTTTTGTATTTAAATTTTTTTATTTTTGTATTTTTTTTTCTATTTTTTTTCAGAATGAAAAGCACTTGAAGAAGAAAAAAGGAAACCTGAATAACAGATGTTTTTGCATTATTTCAAAGACCCATCTGGAATGAAAGGTCTTGGCAAAAGATAGCTTCTGTATGTTGACTTCATTCTTCTCTCTTTGCAACTGGCTTCTGTTACTAGTCCACATGGCAGAAGTCAAGGCCACCCAGAGCTTCAAACATGGTGAGGATCCAGCCTATGATAAAGAAATTGAATCTGTCTTTTAGTCACAGTTCTAAAGTCTTGGGGATGCTCTGGGATTAGGTCCTCTAAAGAGAAGAACCCTCTGTTTCAGTTTATAAAGAACCATCATAGGTGCTGTGAGTCACCCATGTGATCACGTGGATTTGCAGAAGGGTCAGTAGAAGGACTGGGGAACGGGACCAGGAAAGTCCTCCAATTTGTGAATTGCAAACTTCACAACTTTAATAGTAATGGAAACATGTCTGTTTAATGAAAATCATTATTTATTATCAAATCCAAATATTAATGTGCACTAAAAGATTGTTCTCAAAACAGGATACTTCCAATTTCACATTTCATCAAAGTTAACATGAATTTTAATTTTATTAAGGTACATATACGGCATTGCCTCTGAAATCTGTAAGAAACTATTAGATTCAGTGACCCAGAAAACACACACACACACACGCGTATATACACATACACACACTAAGACACCCTAAGAGATGCTTTCTTGTGTGTACATAAATATATACACAAATATATATAAATGTAACTATACATATATGTGTGTATATAGTTATATATGCATAACTATATATATGTAACTGTTCTTAATATATATACACACACACACGTGCACACACACACATTCTTATATATATGAATGTGGGATGGGGGGAAAGATCGTCAGGTAGTGGCAAACAATAACATAGCCAGAATTGGCCTGGATTTGGCAAGCAGGGCTAGAGGTCTGCGTTTTCTAAAGTCTCAGCATGCATCCTCACAACACTTCCCGTCATTCATTTCAGCGTTCAGCAGCAGCCCCCCAGGAAGTAAGTCTGGCATTATATCTTAAAGAGCTTTGTACAAGGATGCCTAGCTCAATTGTGAGCAATCTTTTTGAAGTGCACACCATGCTTTCAACAAGAAAATACACCTGGAGTGTTTATAGAAACAGCTCTTATCCACTGTGTTAGAAAGTGGATTTTTGCTAGACCTTTGCCATAAAGCAAAATGGGCCTAATCAAATAGCACCTGAGCAGGGTGCAGCATCTGCATTCATGTATCTCAGCCAATGGCATTTCTAAGCCGAAGAGTTAAAAGCATTTCCTGGACGTAGGAGCAATCACAGATGGGTGAAATTTTCAGCATTAGCACCAGTTTATTTTGTCCTCTTGGGCTCTGAAATCCTACTGAATCTGCTACTAATCTCTTTTCTTTTTTTTTTACACTCAGTGAAGTAGGGAGGTAGGGTGAGTAATTTGAAGATAACAAAACATATCAGAGAAGAGAATTTTCCCTTAAATAACACTGGCCATTTTTGCTAAAGTCAATATTCTACATGTACTATCATGTATAACTTTTAATTTTTTAACTGGACCAAATATTTTTTTGCATTAGAATTTAAATTAATTCTTACTTTAATGTAGAATTAAGAAGAAAATTGTGACATGTCAAATCCTTTTCAAATTTTATTAAAAATCTATTAAATAGGCCAGGCGTGGCTGATGCCTGCAATCCCAACATTTTGGGAGGCCAAGGTGGGTGGATCACCTGAGGTCTGGAGTTGGAGACCAGCCTGACCAACATGGTGAAACCCCATCTCTACTAAAAATACAAATTTAACTGGGCGTGGTGGTGCATGCTTGTAATCCCATCCACTTGGGAGGCTGAGGCAGGAGAATCGCTTGAACCCAGGTGGCAGAGGTTGCAGTGAGCTGATATCATGCCATTGCACTCTACCCTGGGCAACAAGAGTGAGATTCCATCTCAAAAAAAAAAAAAAAGAAAAGAAAAAAAAATCTATTAAATAAGAGACAATGCAAAAAAAATTTGTTGGTATATGGAATATAGGACTATTATATGTGGAAATAAATTCATTAATCACAAGCCCAGCTATTCAGAAGCCAAGGCGGGTGGATTACCTGAAGTCAGGAGTTGGAGACCAGCCTGACCAACCTGGTGAAACCCTGTCACTACTAAAAATACAAATTCAACTGGACATGGTGGTGCTTGCTTGTAATCCCAGCTACTTGGGAGACTCAGGCAGGAGAATCACTTGAACCCAGGTGGTGGAGGTTGCAGTGAGCTGAGATCATGCCATTGCACTCTACCCTGGGCAACAAGAGTGAGACTCCATTTCAAAAAAAAAAAGAAAGAAAAGGAAAGAATATATTAAATAAGAGACAATGCAAAAAAAGTGTTGGTATATGGCATATAGGCCTGTTAGATGTGGAAATAAATTCATAAATCACAATATCTATAGAATCACAGAATCCCCAACCTTAATCCTTCTGACCTTCTGCCATACATTTTTGAACTCTGTCTTCCAAGCAAGCTATTCCTTTGGGAGATTCTCTTTAAAAGGCATTTCCATTACTAAATTCCTGAGGCACCAGCGGAACACATCTTTCATTGCATAGCTTGTGTAATTTCTATCCCAAGCTAAACACTTTTTCTTATGACACCCAAAGTAAAGATAAGTAACAGCTTGTTCCCGTATCTGTAGTTAAGCTTTTTGAAGCTAAGGGGACTCTAGTTGAACTTCAATTTCTGTTATTTTGTTCTTGTGGGCCATATATTCCATTCTTATACAGCCCTGATTTTATTTCTTTCAAATATTTTTGAGGACCTCAAACGGAAACAATTGTAAAAAGTGGTTGGCTACAGTTAAATTGGTCAATGTCTTGAGTACATTAGGACTTTGAAGATGTTGGAATATCTGGGTTGATTCCAGATTAATTACAAAATTGAATAACAAAATGTATACAGAGAAGTGTGATTCATTAAGTAAGCTACAATATTCTCTAGAACTTTTGGCCACACTCTGCGACTTTCCATTTTCAGAGGCTGGTTGGAGGTGATTATTAGGGAAGGAGAGTAATCTAGAGTGTCTTCCAAACTATGCAAAGTATGATGATGAGCTTAGGAACACAGGTTCTCGAGTTCCACAGCCTGACTCAAATTCTAGCTCTAAAACAATCCACTTTGAGAACGTGAGCAAGTTCTAAGGCCTCAGTTTCCTTACCTCTGAAGTGGAGATATCAATAGTACTGATCTGCTATCTTGTATTGAAGATACAATGAAATAATATGGAGAGATCGCAGTGTCAGACACATAATGCATGATAAATTCTAGTTCACTATTGTAATTATTCTGAAAGGCCCATTTGTATTTCCCACACTGGCCCGTACAAAGCTATTTCGAGATAGGGCGAAATCAACGCATCATCACACTGAAACCCCCGGTCACAATCAGATGAAGCTTCCTCTAATATGACTTTAAATTGTCAAAGGATGCCCTGAAAAACACGAAGAGTTGGTTTCCACCACACGAATTCAGGGAGCTTCTCATATTCTACGCCCAGATAAATGACTGTGTCTGGAACAGACAAAGAAAGATAACAGGGAGATAAACTCCTAGACTGCTCTTTCCAGGCTCAAAGAAAAAAAAAAAAGCAAGCTTATACAGCAAGATTAATAACTTTCTGCTTTTGAAAAGAGACTCAGTCCTGAAAGACAGATTCTACTAAAATAATTAAGATTACTTGTCTAAAGTTTCTTAATTCCAGCAGTAACTTAAAAAGCAATCTGATCTTTTTTCCTCTATCTTTCCATAATCTTCTGCATTTTTCTTTGACCAAAAGGCCTTGGATCTTCTCATGGGGATGACCTTTTCCTAAGCCTAGGACATAGTCATTAATCTCTACCTATGTCAGATTCAACTGACTTTATCAAGGAATCTGCCGCATAGAAAGTTTTCTTATTAAGGGTGGTCATGGAGGCCTAGGGCATGGGGTTCCTTGGGGATGGTCATGTGAGTTTGTTTGACTTTTGTCTCCTCCTTAGTGCAATGTGGGTTGACATTGGAGTGTAGACATTTTCAGGCTGTGTGACCGATTTGCATTCTGTATGTGTGTGCAAGTCCTGGCCATCTTGGATTCCTAGAGCTGAATGAAAGGATCGCCTGCCTGTTTTCACCCTCAGAGGTGAAATGCATTTTATCTTTCGATCACGATATTTCAGTTCACTGAAGCCGAGCCACCTGCAGAGAGGAAAACCAGCTCTGCTGAGTCCTTCTTTAAACCCCAGCACATCCACGGTGGTGTCTCCCTGTTAAAATAAGCATTTCTTATCAGTCAGCATCTGTTTCCTTTTTTTCCTCCGGGCCTGTTTACCACATTTTTCATTGAGAGACTTCCCCGTGAAGTATAATTCACTTCGATTTTCCTCATTCATAAGGTTTTTTACATCTCCCAGCTGCAACGATTTTAAGCAGATTTCTGAGGACTTATAATTGAACGTGACTCATTTGTCTAAAGCAGAGCTCCAGTGCACAGGCTGAGGCAGTCAGAGCTCTTTCGAAATGTGGTAAATTTACACCATGTGCATTTTTTGGTATAAGTATGTGATTCATTGGTGAGGAGGCTTGTCAATAAAGCCTTCTCCACATCTACTGTGAAATGAAGTGGGTAGTTTTAATACGCAAGTTTCTGGAAAAGGCTCGTTCCCTTTCCCCCAGAAGTTGCCAGCGTGAGGAAAATAATCTAGACAAAGTAAACTCATCGGTTTCGTACAACACAAAATCAAATCACTATTGCCAGGCGTTCCCATGGCAACTGCCTTCCTAAGCAAACTTCTCTACAAAATATACAGCTGTTATTTTATCTCATTACTAAGTTCCCTTGACGAAACTACACTACACTAACCACTCGCATACATGTTGTTAAAGGGGATAAAGCTCCCCTGGGCCCACACGACTGATCTTTTAAAGGATAACTTAACAGTTCAAGCCTCCATCTTTGGCACTGTGTGATTTCTTTTCTCTTCTTTGCCTTGTGCCATGTTAGAAAAAATTCACACTCGTCCTTAATACACTGTTAGTTGTGTGAGTAGAAATTTTTATATTTTCTATTATATACCCGCAGACAATTCTGTAACAACCAAATTTCCATCAAATAAAATGATAAAATTAACTTTTCTAATATTTCATATCCCCACAGTAAATACATTCTCTGTCATTGCTTCCGCTAATTATTTTTAGCATAACCGTGACCGGACTCGTCTCTGGATGTCAGTCATTCTGTGCTAGTTTAAGACAGAGTGGGTTCTGCATATCTCTAGACAGGAACCAGTAAGAAAATTGAACTCATTTTATCCAATTGTCAAGAGCTGGGGAGAGACTACTTTGCCTATTCTATGCCCCACTCGAACATATTTCAGGACCAGTGCAAGCCGTAAGCCGGAAGAAAAATAGGTCAAAGCCCTAAAGAAAAGTCAGGTTCCCATGAAATATTCAGTGAGACTCCGTCCTCTCAGTAGTGTGGGGAGTGAGGATGGAAGGGGTGGCACGTTCTGTGTCGTTGGTCGAGGAGGAGGGGAGAACCAATGGCAGTAATGTCCCCTGGAAGGATAAAGTCTGGCTTAGTTTCACTGTCAGATGGCTACATGTTTCCATTGCTTTATTTTAAAAGAATATTTTTTTCAGTTCAATTTCACTGTATTTGACAAGAAAACTAGTTGTTGGTGATACTTCAGATTATGCTGTAGCTTTCAAAAAGATTCATTTTTGACAATGTTATATAGTATTATGTTTGCAAATGAGAATCAAAAATAGCTGATTCTTTCAGTTTCCTGTAGAAGTAAAATGCAAGGAAAATCCTGGCTATAATGCATCACCTCCTGTCAAGAGACAACCACCAGTTTCAGCAGACACACATTAACTAGAAATAGGCAGGAGAGGGACAGAGGATGTGCTGTTTTCTCACAGTAGGATGTAGCTAAATTTACAGGGCATCTTCATTCATAAATTAAGTGGAACCCTATTAACTGGTTTTGCTTGAAAACCCAGCAAGAAATTTTCCCATTGATTTATTATTAGCTGTGTCATAGTCTCACAGGTGGATGAAGACGGCATAGTTTATATGGAAGACAAACCTACCTTCAAAATCACATTCACCTCAGTGTTTTATTTTTTTCACGTTCTTGTTATTTACACACACACACACACACACACACACACACAGAGCTCATATTCCCTATGACTTGTATCAGTTAGAAAGTTACTTGTTATGCTGCAATAAAAACAATGACAACAAAAAACCCACCACGTTCTTAGTGGATTAAAACAATGACGGTTACTTTATTTTTTCCTTCTTACACGGATTCTGCAGGCTGTCCAGATGATAAACATTTATTTAGGATAAAATTTGAGTCTCATCTCTGACTCAGTCTTTTTTCTCTGCCCTCAGCAGAAAAATTGATGGTCACACAGGCTCGCATCTAAACCTTTCGGGATCGCTCAACTCAGTTAACTTCTCTCTATTCCCTGCCTCTGTCACCACTTCAGGCCAGCATCATATGTCAAATAGATTACTGCACCTTCCAGGGATGACAACGCCTGCTTCTAATCTTGCTGCAACTCTCCTGCAATCTCTTCTCCAAGGACAGTCCTAGGGAATTTACTTAAGTCAGCTCCTTGTTGTCCTCAGGGTAATGTCTGTAATACTTTACTTACAAGTTCTGCTTTTATCTGAGCCCTACTCATTCTTCCAGTTTCGTTTCACTTATTTTCATCCCATTACGCCAGATACAACATGATTTTCTATTTGTCCAAAGTATTTTGCTCACTTCCCAACCTAGGCTCCCCTAAAGATTATTCTTTCTATCTGGGATATCATTTGCTGCTCATTTCTATGAATTCTAATATTTTAGATCTCATCTTCTGTATCAGTTCTTCCATCATTTCTTCCAGAAATCCTGTACTAACACTGTAACCACTAATCCTTATTATAACATTTACTTACAAGATAGTGTTACCAGAAAGAAGTCCCCATCCAGATTCCAAGAAAGGGTTCTTGGACCTCCCACAAGAAAGAATTTGGGGTGAGTCAATAGAGTAAAGTAAAAACAAGTTTATTAAGAGAGAAAAGGAATAAAGAATGGCTGCTCCAGAGACAGAACAGCAGCATGGTCTCCTCAACTGCTTATACTTATTCTTACTTCTTGATTATGTGTTAAACAATGGGTGGATTATTCATGAGTTTTCTGGGAAAAAGCTGGGCAGTTCCTGGAACGGATGGTACTTCTCTTTTTTAGGCCATATACTGTAACTCCCTGAAGTTGCCATGGCATTTGTAAACAGTCATGGTGCCGGGGGGAATGTCGTTTAGCATGCTACTGTATTATAATTAGCACATAGTGAGCAGTGAGAACGGTCAGAGCTTACTCTGGTCACCATCTTGGTTTTGGCCGGTGTCTTTACTGCAACCTGTTTTATCAGCAAGGTCTTTGCGACCTGTATCTTGTGCTGACCTCCTACCTTGTGCTGAGACTTAGAATGCCTGACCTTCTGGGAATGCAGTCCAATAGGTCTCGGCTTTATTTCATCCAGTCCCTATTCAAGATGGAGTCACTCTGGTTCAAACGCTTCTGACAATTGTACCATAGGTGTCATTCACAAAGGTCGGGAAAGAGTAGGGACTCTGTCTTGTTTACTATCATATCCTTGTTTACTATCATATCCTTGTGGAGGTCACAAGGCCTTAGACTCAGTAGATGCTGTGTAAGTAAGCATCTTTTAATTGATTTTAAAAGAATGGGACACTCAACCTTCACTCAGATAAAGAAACTGTTTTACGTTTATGAAACAGCTTCTCTTGGTGAATGCTGTAGTCTGAATGTTTATGCCCACTCCCCATAATTTATGTGTCATAATGCTGTCACAAGGGGAGACCCCTCATAAATGGGACTTGTGCCCTTGTCAAAAGGCCCCAGAGATCTCCCTCATCCATTCCACCATGTGAGGGCACAGTAAGAAGGTGCCGTCTATGAACCAGAGGGTGGGCTCTCACCAGTCACCAAATCTGCTGCTGCCTTGATCTTGGACTTTTCATCCTCCAGAACTGTGAGGAATTAAATTTCTGTTGTGTGTAAACCACTCAGTCTACAGTATTTTGTTATAGCAGCTCAAATGTACTAAAACATAGAATAAATGCGCTACAACAGCCAAGTTCTAAAGGGAATCTATTAAAAAATCTGGAATTATGTACGCTCATCTGTACATAAGTCTAAAGGGCACCCACTTTCTATTTGTAGAAACTAAGACTTTCCGTACATATAAGAGTAAGCGTATTTCAGAATATCTCATAAATCTATTCCTTGTTACAGTTTTATTAGTAATGAAATCTATAATTTATTATCAATTTAATTTCTAATTTAGCCATTTATTTTTCAAATGACTGCATTATGCAATTTTCAAAATATAAACTGGTTTGGGGTTTTCTCAAGTGTTTATGTACCCTTCACTATTTTCAATAACAAATGCAATCTTTCCTTCCTTCCTTTTTCCTTCCTTCCTTCCTTCCTTCCTTCCTTCATTCCTTCCTTCCTTCCTTCCTTCCTTCATTCCTTCCTTCCTTCCTTCCTTCCTTCGTACATGCATCCAATATTCAGTAAAAACTATGGGAAATACAGCCAAGAATAAAGCCTGATTCTTGCCTAAAATTATGATTTAGTTGAATGCATCGCCATGCATCAGCAAAATATTATGCACAGGGGAATATATTCTCATAAAGTCATAACACTGTGCTGGGAAAATGTTTGATGAATGCTAGGAGACCAGAGGGCAGATTACAAACACATTTGTGGAAGATAACACTGAACCTGGGTGTGATATTAAATCAGATTTCAGTACACAGAAATAGAAGATGGTATTTGGAGGATGAGGGAATAAATAGAGTGAGTGAAAGCTACATGGCGTTACATGTCCAATATGGCAGAACCCCAGATGCTTGATCTTATGACAGAAGACAAGTCAAAAAGGAAAACCTGGCTCCACATCACAAAGTGACAAAATCACCAAGCTAATCATTTGTACGCAGTGTGGACCCACTGAAGATTTTTGAGGCATAGGATGTACTGAGATTTAAGAATGTAAATGCATCTAAAAGATGAATGTGAGGATCTGGACTGAGGACTGAGGCTATAGGCCTCATGGAACTCAAAGATGAAGAAGTGAGAAACAGCAGGAGTGGCTGGACCCATTAAGCACAGCTGAAATAGAATGGTGACTGTTGGGAGAAATCACCTGGATTCTAAACCCACATAAACATTGCTGCCTATGTTTTAATTGTTGGAACAGAGAATGAAAGGGTCAGAAGTGCAAAAACATCTGTAATTTTGATATCTCTGGATTGCGCTTTCAGAGGTGGTACATATTCAGCCTGAAGGCAGAGCCACTGGTGCAAAGTGAAATGCTTCACCTGGTGTTTTCTCACACACCCTCAATGAGATGCACGCCATCCCTTTGCAGTTTCCCTTTGTTTTCTTGTCCTACAATTTAATCTCATTTATGTTCTGCTTAATAGCTGTTCTGTGCATATATGCTGTTTCTTCAAGTAAATTATTTACTGCCAAAGAAATACAAATATTCTAATTGGAAATTATCTCTTGGAATCTTGATGCCTCAGGCTATGTTTTCACAAGTACATCAATAAGTTCAGAATTGGAAATACAGGGCTTTGCCACATAGACAAGAGAAACATATGGAGATATTTAGGAGAGAGCAGAATGTTTGGGTCTGAAGTACATAAAATGAATGAGGTTAAGAATATAGGTAACCATTTAAAAAAATTTTATACATTACCTAATATAATGACTCAGAAATAGGTCATCATTAAATGTAAAGTTTAATAATACTGTCAATAGAAGCTTTTGGTAGTAATGATCTTCTAAAATCTTCATGGTTCTCTAAGTCAACTTTAAACATTGATGTGTTATTGATTCCAGAAAAACTTCATGTAAAATCACTTTGTTCAGTGCCACAGTGCTCAAGATGTAGACATTTGCAACCCCAGAAAAGTACCCTCGAGAGAAATTTGCCAAGAACTAATAATCGAGATGTTATACAGTCAGCCAACTGTAATCTTTTTTAGACAGTAGAATCATGAACTATATTTTTTATTTCAGCACCTACGGTAAGATTTTGTTTCAGAATTGCAATAAGAAATCATTCAACTCCATAGCATATTGTGAGACAATATATATTTGGAAATCATTTCACATTCTTTTTACTTTAAAGCACACTGAAATTCTCATTTAAGGCATTGAAATTGTGCAATGTAATAATAAACAGTACATTTATATTAGCCATGATATTACTTGGGAAAAAAATGCAATGATTGTAATAGAGACCAGGAAAAACTATATATGCTCTGAATATCATTAGTTGAAGAGGAAATAGATGAAAGGCATTGTTACATTGTAGATATGGTCATATATGTTTTAAGTAAGTTTATTTTAACATGATGAATCCAGGAAATCATGTAGAGGCAGAGTTACAGGGGAAAGAGATTCCCAAGGCAACTTAGAAGACGAGAAAGTCAGTTGGATACTTGGAATAAATTGTGGCGCTAACAATCTGTTTCTTTGAAAACAAATGTAGTGATAAATGTAGCCTTATGGAAAATACATAGAGGGACACTTAGACACACATCACTGTACTTTTTGAGCTTCTTTAAGAATAATCAGAAAAACCAAGCCCTGGGAATCCACTCTGTCTGTGCAAGGCCAAGGACAGTCAAGCCTCCAAGTGCCTCTGAGTTTCCCAGCGCACCCTGCTCACTGCTGAGAAGTCAGAAAACTGCCGCCTGGATCCCTGGAAAGTTATCCCTGCTTGTTGTGTGAGGCTGCCTCCTGTCATGCCTCAGGTGAATTCAGCCTCATGTCCTTGAGGGGAGAGGACCCACTTCCACAGGAGTTAGGATGACTATGAGACACCCGTGGCTTCGTCAGGTGGCTTCGTCGTTGTATTTGTCCTGTGCCTGTCTGAGCTGCAAGTTCCGACTGCTCTTCCCCGCCCTGACCTGCCCCACCCCGCCCAAAACACTTTGAATTCAATTCTAAAGGTATATATTTTGTTTTACTTCGTTCTTTTCTCAATTTTTATTTCAGTTCAGGGGGCACATGTGCAGGTTTGTTGCATGGTAAGTTTCCTGTCACCAGGGTTTTGTAGACAAATGATTTTGTCACCCAGGTAGTGAGCATAGTACCGGATAGGTAGTTTTTTGACCCTCGCCGTCCTCCCACCCTCCACCCGTAAGCAGCCCCGCTGTCTGTTGTTGCTCTCTTTGTCTCCAAGTGTGTTCAATGTTTAGCTCCCACTTAGAAGTGACAACACGCAACATTTGCCTTTCTGTTCCTGCATTAATTGGCTTAGTCTAGATTAATGACCTCGTGCTGCATCCACATTGCTGTAAAGGACATAATTTCATTCTTTCTTATTGCTGCATAGTATTACCCGGTATATTTGTACCACATTTGCTTTTTCTAGTCCACTATTGATGAGCACATAGGTTGATTCCATGTCTTTGGTATCGTGAGTAGTGCTGTGGTGAACATACAGGTGCATGTGTTTTTTGGTAGAACGATCTATTTTCTTTGGGATATAAACTCAGCAATGGGATTGCTGAGTTTTACGTTTATCGAAAAACTTGCGAACTCCTTTCCACAATGGTTGAGTTAATTTACATTCCCAGCAACAGTGAATAAGCATTCCCTTTTCTCCACAACCTCAAGGCACATTTCAAAATGACATTGTTCTTATATTCAGGTTCGGTGACAGCATTCTAGTTATAAAATACGGTAGAAGGTAAGGAAGAGACCCTCACCAGCAAGTGACTCCACAGAGATAGGGAGAATATCTAAAGTAGTTGTTGTCCTAATAAAAGAGTAAACAAACAAAATATACTTGACAAAATAAAGCAATCTCAAAATATTAAAAATTAATGTCAAAAGAAAGCGTACTTAAATAGGCAGAAGTATAAATGCCTGGGAGTCAACCTATAACCTTGACATCCCTCCTCCCCTACCCCCGGAGCTCCCAAGCCCTGCAGGGAGGTCCCTGCACCTGAGTTCCCACTTCTCATCTCAGCCCCATCTTCCCTTCTCAGTCCAGAACCTCACTGCTCTACCTCTGCTTCCTCTTCTGAACCAGCCTATCAGTCTTCTCACTTTATATCTGGTGTGTTTTTTTCATTACTGTTTGTTTGTTTGTTTGTTTGTTTGTTTATTGAGACGGAGTCTGGCTCAGTTGCCAGGCTGGAGTACAGTGGCGTGATCTCGGCTCACTGCAAGGTCTGCCTCCCGGGTTCCTGTCATTCTCCTGCCTCAGCCTCCTGAGTAGCTGGACTGCAGGCGCCCACCACCACGCCTGGCTAATTTTTCTATTTTTAGTAGAGACGGGGTTTCACCATGTTAGCCAGGATGGTCTCGATCTCCTGACCTTGTGATTTTTTTTTTGAAGGATTCTCGTTCTGTCACCCAGGCTGGAGTGCAGTGGTGTGATCTCAGCTCACTGTAACCTCCGCCTCCCGGGTTCAAGCGATTCTCCCACCTCAGCCTCCCAAGTAGCTGGGATTACAGGTGCCTGCCACCATGCCCAGCTAATTTTTGTATTTTTAGTAGAGATGGGATTTCGCCATGTTGGCCAGACTGGTCTCAAACCCCTAACCTCATGATCTGCCTGCCTTGGCCACCCAAAATGCTGGGATTACAGGCGTGAGCCACTGCACCTGGCCTTTTTCCATTACTTTTTAAAAATAACTCTTCACTTGTGAAATCTCTTCAATGATTCGTCTTGTTTTCAGGGAAAGAACCCGTTCTCTCTACATGGTTCTTGCAGAAGGAATGATCTGATTTCTGACATGAGTGCCCCTCCAGATGAAGATCACATTCACCAGCCCTACTGAACTAATCACTGCCTGTAGATTCCACCATGACATCACAATCCCAGTTCCTCCCACTTAATGTTTACTCTGGCCGCAATATAGTCCCCTTCTTTATCTGGCTAACTCCAAAGTCCAGACTCAGTACGTGAGTCACACCATTCAGAAAGTCTTCCCTGACCTCCATCTGAGATCTCGCATCCCGTGCACATTCATCTGAGTGCATTCGTGCTGTCTGTTCATTTAAAAACCTCTTCTAGTTGACTGCATCTATGTGTACATGTACATATCTCCAAATCAGCATAGCTGTGGAATTGTATGTGACACATTTTCTACCCTAAGTGGTTTTCTAGACTACTTAGCATTCATATTCAAGAATAAATCACAATTTGTTCAAACCACTATTAATTTTATATGTTTTGAAATCTACATATTGTTAACAAATTTCTCACTGTCTTTAAAATGTTCCCATAAAGGAATTTTGTATGGCCCAATTTAACATGCATATACATATATGTGACATATATCTTTCATATTTTCTCTATGACATAAATGACATGTCTATTTTATATATGATATATGATATATATCTTATATATATCATATTTTATATATGATATATATCTATATCTCATATTTTATATATGATATATATCTATATCTCATATTTTATATATGATATATATCATATATCTCATATTTTATATATGACATAGATGTCATATATCTCATTTTATATATGGTATATATGTCATATATATCTATTTTATATATGATATGTATGTCATATACATCTCATATTTTATATATGATATATATCATATATGATATGATATATCTTCAGGGAGAAGAAGAAAATGCAACATAAATTAGGGAGATTAGTTATTACTTTTAAGAGTGACGTTTCTTTAATTACTATATTATATAATCTTTGACATTAACAGTAGTAAAGATGTCTCCCATAAAGAAATGTCGTCACACTTAGTTTTATTTTTTATTTGAAGGACATAAGATGATTTGATAATAAATTTTATTTTTGTATGGGTAAGATAAAAACAAAACAAAAACACTAGTGTAAGCATGCTTAGAAGGTTTTCCTCTCATTGTCAACTTTAATGACAAGGCATT
Source organism: Macaca mulatta (assembly GCF_049350105.2). Taxonomy (NCBI): domain Eukaryota; kingdom Metazoa; phylum Chordata; class Mammalia; order Primates; family Cercopithecidae; genus Macaca; species Macaca mulatta. The sequence continues at coordinate 6,049,073 of NC_133414.1, forward strand.
GGGCCCTTTAAGTAATCAATTAGTACCAATTGCTTCAAATCAACAATCTGCTCTCACAAAGGCAGAGTGAACTGGGTAGTGGTTTTACTGTTGCCGTGGGAACCCATGTTGCAGCCTGTGTTACCAGGTTCTGTAACTTCTTAAAGTACTTAATTTTTCTGTGAGAATGTAGGTGGCTATCCTGTTTTTATTTATATATGAGTATTTCTGCTCAGTTTTAGCTTGAGATGTGTTTCACTTTATTGCTTTGAAAGCATGTTGGAGATATATACCCAAGCTAGCTCATGTAAGAAGTGGGTTTAATGGAAGAATAAATAAAAAACAAAACATTCAGTCTTATTCAGACACTTCTGAACAGAGACAGTTTCAACTCCTGAGCCACATTCTCAATTTCAGATTCCTGAGAAAAATGTCTAATTGATCCAGTGATCCAGCTGATCTTTTTGCCAACAGTCATGGAATTTTGGCTGGTCTACTTGTTGACTCCTCTTGATTTAGACACCTGTTCATAGTCCATTCAACTGCATGTGAGAAGAGCATGTCATCTAGAGCATATATGAAATACTATAGATGGCATGGGTAGTATTTGTTGAGTACTTCTTAGTAAGTTATACTCATTTATTCATTCAGGCACTCCACAAATATTTGTAGAATTCTACTCTTAGCAGGCACTCGATAGGTATTAGGAATGTGTAGCTTATTAAAAGCAGGCAAGTTACCCACTGTCCATAACTCTTACAGTGTTGGGAAGAAACGATGTCACTCAACTAAAAGTATGAATACGATAATGGCAGGTAGTGATAAGTTGTATAAGTGAATACATGGAACAGCATGACACTGGAATCAGAAAACTTCTTTAAAGGTTTGGGAAGATTTTAGGCATTGTAAGACATACTGTTAACTGTTGCAACTACTCAACTCTGCCACTTCAAGAGTGAAAGCAGCCATAGACAATACTAAACAAATGAATAGTGTGGCTGTATTCCAGTGAAACTTTTTCTTTAGAAAACCAACTGATGGGCTGTGGCTGGCCTGAGGCCGTAATGTGCTGACATCTATTACAGAGAAAAACACAGCGGTGCTAGGTAGGTGAGCATATCTTTGTAGATAATGCAGTCAGAAGATTCCTCTCTGAAGAAGTAACATTTGGACTAAGATGCAAATCATGGGAAGGAACCAGATGTAGTTGGAACTGCAGAAATGCTCGCCAGGCGTGGGAGCACCGATTGCAAGGATCTTGAGAAGAAGGAGCTTGGAAAGTTCAAAGAAAAGAGGGGAGACCGAAATGACTGGAGTTTGATGAGAAATTGAGAAAGCACTATAAGTAAGAGTTGAAAGGCTGATATATATCAGTTTATGTAGCTGACAAAATTGAAGACAAAACTGAATAAACCGGAAGAATCAGAACTAGGTCGGCCAGAGCTAATGAACAGTCTTCCCAAGGCATTGACATGAATCCGTCAACTATTAGCTCCCTCCCTGTCCCTCTCTTCATGGATCAGTGCCTTGGAAAAGAAGCCAGTCGTCAATGACTAGACACATAGATTGAGTCTACAAGACTGCACAGAATGGAGGCAAGGACGTTTTCCAAAGTGAAACTAAAGTTCTATGAGCAAAAGAAGGAAGGATCTGTGATAAACATGGAAGAACACAGAGAGGTACCCACTGCTGTTACTCAGGGAGCTTCTTCAGCGGCGAAGAAAACTTTTATATCAGTTAATCTGAAGTCAAACTCGGTTGATGAACAGATACAGCCCAAGGGATGATGACCAGAACCATTTTTTCATCAGGAAATGACTTTCTTGATCCCTGAGAATAATGGTAACTTCAAAATCTACTTTGCTTGAAAGTATAGCCATTTCAGCTATTAAAAAAAAAAATTTCAACTTTTATTTTGGACCCAGGAGTGCATATGCAGATTTCTTACAAGGGCATGTTGTGTGATGGGTAAGGTTTGGGGTACAATAGATCTTGTCATCTACATAGTGAGTATAGTGCCTAATAGGTCGTTTTTAGAACCTCCTCCCTCTAGTAGACCCCGGCGTCTATTGTTGGCATCTTTATGTCCATGTGAATCCAATGTTTTGCTCCCACTCATATGTGAAAACATGTGGTATTTGTTGTATTATTCCTGCATTAATTTGCTTAGAATAATGGCCTCCAGCTATCGTCCAGGTTGCTGCAAAGGACATGATTTTATTCCTTTTTAGGGATGCATAGTATTTCAGGGTGAATACATACCACATTCTCTTTATTCAATTCACTGTCAATGGGTATTTAGGTTGATTCCATGCCTTTGCTATTGTGACAAGTGCTTCAATAAACATGTGAGTGCACGTGTCTTTTGGATAAAACAATTTATTTTCTTTTGAATATATACCCATGATGGGACTGCTGGATCAAATGATAGCTCTATTTTAAGCTTTTTGAGAAATTTTCAAACTTTTTTCCATAGTGGCTCGACTAATTTACATTCCTACCAGCAGTGTATAAGCATTCCCTTTTCTCCACAACCTCACCAGCTCTACTGTTTTTCACTTTTAATAATAGCCATTGTGACTGGTATGCGATGGTATCTCATTGTGGTCTTGATTTACATTTCTCTGATGACTAGTGATATTGAACATTTTTCCATGTTTGTTGGCTGCTGGTATGTCTTCTTCTGAGAAGTGCGTGTTTATGCCTTTTGCCCACTTTTTAAAGGGGTTATTTCGGTTTTTTTGCTTGTTGAATTGTTTAAGTTCCTTGTAGATTCTGAATATTAGACCCTTGTTGAATGCATAGTTTGTGCTATTTTCTCCTATTCTGTAGGTCATCTGTTAACTCTCTTGATAGTTTGTTTTGCTGTGCTGAAGCTCTTTAGTTTAATTAGGTCTCACTTGTCCATTTTTGCTTTTGTTGCAATTTCAACTATTTTTTAATCCACAGTAACTTTGTGTAGCTTTTCTTTTATTTACTCATAGATTATTTGTGCCTTTATATTTAAAAAGGGTCCCTTGTGGGCATTCTACATTTGCCTATTTATTTTTTAGCCAGTGTTAACAATTCCTGACTTTTAATTGGTCTGTTTGGACCATTTATATTAACATAATTATTGATTCAGTTGGATTTAAATCTACTATAATCCTTGTTTTTCCTGTTTGATTCCTCTTTTGTTTGTCCCCCTTCTTCTATTTTTTCTTCTTTTATTGAATTAATTTAATAATTGCATTATTTATTCTAATTGACTTATTCAATTAAACAATTTTCCTTGTTGACTTATAAACTATATCTCTTCGGTCTGTGTGTGTAGAAGTAGTATAATGAAAACGTTCATTGTTATTCACACAGTTACCATTTTTAATGTTTATTTCATTGTGGAGATCCAGATTTTTCATCTCAGACATTGTGGGTTTTTTGCAAGAAGTTTAATCGAGGTCTTTTATAATATTAGCCATGTCTCTATATAACATGCTCGTATTTTCCTCTAGTTTTTGGAATATATGAAATATGGTTATAATTTCTGCACATTGGTCTATAAATTCTATACATATCGTTTCTGTGTTAATTTCAATCTATTGACTTCTTTCTCATCATTATGAATTATATTTTGCTATTTCATTGAATACCTGTAATTTTTTACTGAATAACAACCATTTGGAATTTTATCTTTTTGTGTCATGAATAATTTTTGCCTTCCTATAAATATTCTTGAGGTCTATTCTAAGATGCAGTTTTGTTTCTTGGTAGTCGTTCAATCTCTTGGGTTCTTTCTTTTAATCTTTGTTAGGTAGGACCAGGGTAGCATTTATTTTAGGATTAACTTTCTTCTGCTCCTTGAGGCAAAACCCTTTTAAGTGCTCTACCCAATGACCTATAAACTATAAGATTTCTACTCTGGGTTTGGGGAATAGAAAATATGTCTGGCTCTGTGTGAGTTTCAGGGATTACTTTCCTAATCACTTTAGATGGTTCTTTACCTGGACTACAGTAGTTTCCTCCTACCCTTGCACTGATCAGTTTTCAGCTGAAGAGGCAAGAGAGACCTTCTGCAAATCCTCGGTGGTCTCTCTGTCCAGCTCTCCTCACTAGTTCTTAGCCTCGTGTGGTTTAGCTGCATTGGCCTCTCCAGGTTTTGTCTCCTTAACTCAGGTCAGATGCTGCATCCCCTGGTTTCCCGTCTCTGAGTTTTGCCCGGAACTGTCTCCAGGAAATACACTTCAGAAATTTGGGAGTTTATCTCATTGGTTTCCCGTTCCTCTAAGATTTCTCCACTCTAATGCCTGCTGTCCAATGTCTTAAAACTCGTTGCCTCTAATATTACATCTGTTTTTTCATTATTGTAGGAGAGAGGATAAATCTAAGTCCCGTGACTGCATCTTGGCTAGAAAGGAAGGTCCTCAGTTGCTTTAATTTTTTTTCTGCTTTTCTATAAATAATCCTGACACCTTTATTTGTACACAGCAACTCCTAGATGATAATTTATAAGAAATCATCATAATTTCTAAGAAATCTTATAATATGAAAAAATTTAAGAGTTTCTCAGAAATCCCCAAAGGCACTCTGAGATCAGCATTTAGATTCCAAGAGGGGATAAATGAATAAACATGTCATTTGTTGGTAGGTTTGCAAAAATATCACTCCTAGGTTAGTCATTTAAATGATATCTGCTTAGCTAGTTTGTGTAATAATATTTATTGTGAGCCTTTAATATTGCTTTTTTAGATAAAGGACAACAATTGTGTCTTAAAATAAGTACTCTATTGGCCATTGTTTGCAAATGATGGTATTTTCATTACTTGCCTTATCATCAAATTATTCAAATTGATTATGCTGGCCAATAAAGATATACATTTTGTTAGAGTCACTTCACTGTTGGAAGACACCTTCTTCTCTGTCCCCCTCGGAGTCCCAGCACAAAGTGGATGAATGCCTTCTCCACAGAATAATGGAGCTCATTTTTCATGGTCAATCTAAGAAAACCCAAAAGTATCTGAAGTAGTTGAATAGATTTTTAGACTGTTAGAACTGGAAGGTATATCATACAGTCTAGCTGGATCATTGTGATATATTTTACCTGGAAAACTTATAAACCACAATGCAGATTTTAATAATTAAGCAACTGAATTTGAAATAAATTGTTCAATATATCAAAAATGGAAAAATTCCAGTAGAGTACCTAAATAAATTATTGAATATCTCCAGGAATGGAGATTTTAATAAATTATGTCCAAGAATACCCTGTAGCAATCATCATAAGAAAAAAATATTTAATACAAATTCAAAATTTTAAGTTTTTGTGCCCTTATTTTGTAGGCAATATACCGTTTTTTTTAAAAAGGTGATGAAATAATGCTGATCAAGGAGCCTTATTCAAACTCTATTTTGAATGACTTTTGTTTGTGTTGAATACACTTATTTAATATTTTTACCATTTATGTGTCTTTATATCTATTTTATTCTTTTTAGAAAGTCAAAATCAAACTAGCTGGTTATTTTGAAATACCTTATTACTTATAATGTTATATGGGATGCTAAATATGTAATATGTAAAATTCATTTCTCTAGTGGGATTAAATATTCACCTAAATTACAATATTAAATAATGCATTTAATGTATGCATTTTATATTGTGCAACTTATAGATGTACTCAAATTTTTAATTAATTTCATAGTGTTGGACATTTACCTATATGTCAGCTATAACTATTCTATGCCTTTCAGCAAACCATCCCTCAATTTCATAGCTTAATACAACAATCATTTGTCGTCACAGATCTCTGCATCTTCTGAGGTTCAGAAGACACCCTTGGCTCGGTGGGGAGGCTCTGCGGATCTTGACATGACTCAGTCATGCACCTGATACTTAGATATAAATCCTAGGAACCAGGCTGGGCTCCACTGGGGTGATTCAGCTCTGCTGCATGTTTCTCATCCTACCTCTGGAATCAGCAGGCTAGTGTCAATATTCTTCTCATGGCAATGACAGAGATGCAAGACAGCATGTCTGTCCGGGTGTTTCTTCCTTAACCTGTCATTCTCTCATTCTTCTCTTTCTCCTCCTCCTCTCCACCCTCCTCCTCCTCTTCCATCTTTGCCTCCTCCTCCTTCTCCTCTCTCTCTCTCTCTTTCTTGATAGAATGCCAGCATTTAACATTTTTGCTAAATTGACAAATCCAAATGGAGATTATAGCCTTTGGCCTAAGCATTTAAGTACATTTCTTTAAACCTTCCTTCAAAGGTTTAGTGAAGTAATACTTAAATTCATTGCATGATTTATCGAGGGTAACCTTGGCCCCACTGCTCCTATTCCTTCAAAAATAATCACTTAAATGAATCTTACTCTAAACCAATGAGTCAAGCAAGGTTCTGAAGGGACATAAAAATCTCCAGCTTGAGCTGCCAGTAAATTGTGCTTTATGTAGCCGTGCTGACCTTTGCTTATTTGTGTGATATATTTGCTGTCTTTGTTTTTATTTTGTTTTTGATGGATACTAACTACAGCCAACATATATGATGCCAAATTGCTCTTTTTGAAATTGATTTCATTTTTCAAAGACCTAATTGGCATCAGACACTCTTCTTTTTTCTTTCCTACCTCCTTCTCCATAGCACAAGTTAATAGTGTTCTACTGATTAGTGCAGGCATTGGCATTTGTTACTTAATTTTTTATACTAATTTTTATAAAAGCATGACCTATTCTCTATTTCCATTATTTTAGATTTTTCAGTTAATTAAAAAACATATAGTTATATAGTTATATATGTTATATATATATAGTTTTTTATATATAGTTATATATACTTTTATATATATATATAGTTGGCCACATGAAAAACAGATTCCTCATTATAAAAATTTTTACTAACTAGTAAACTGTTATTAACTATATAAATTACTAAGACTTTAGATAGGATGATTTTTCTTCCCCCATTTAATTATCTTGAAGAGTTGAAGTAATCATATGCTTGTTTTAAATTAATGCTGTGTAAGGATCGCTATCAAACTGCTAAACATAATGATAACCCATAAAGCAATTAGTGATCCTTACATAGCATGTAGAGAGACATATAAGTTTATGTCCCTTCAAAATTCATATGTTGAACATTAAACCAGATGGGATGATATTAGGAGGTGGGGCCTCTGAGAGGTACTTAGGTCATGAAAGTGGGACCCCCATGACAGGATTAGTGTTTTATAAGCAGAAACAAGAGGGACTGAGCTTCCTAACCACCTCCCCACACCAGGCCGTGTGGGAACACAACAAACACATGGTCATCTGCAAACCAGGAAGAGATTCCTCACCAGACACTGAACCTGAAGAAGCTTGGATCTTGGACCTCCAGCCTCCAGAACTGTAAAAAAATACATTTTTATTGATTAAGCCATGCATTTGTTGTTTTGTTATAGCAGTCTGAACAGATGAAGATACCCCTTTAATAGAAACCTATTTGAAAACTCATAATAATTTGTTGTTACTTGAGAAGATGTTGTGTTGGTGGCTTTTCAGAGAGGTCATTAAATATCCAACAGCTCTTTATTCCCACACCTCTCACCTTTTGAACAAGAACAAAAGCAAAGTTGAGTGGCTAGATGATATTCTTAAAGTATTGGGGTCTACTTTGAACACCAATACTCAAATACTGACTAATTCAATCAGGCAGAAATGCACTAAGGAATAATATTTTTCACAATTAATTATTCCGTTAGGTATTTTCTAGAACTTAAACATGATATTGTAAATGTAAGTAGAACTTCAATTCATTGTTTGAAAGGCTATTGTTTATTTTCCAGTCCAAATATTAGATTTACAATATAATGAAATGATGTGTAATAATTTATATATGATATGTAATAAATGAATAAATTAGAGCTAATGTCCACCGAATAACCTGCTGCATATTACTGCCTTGCGCTAGGTGTTTCACGTCTACTAATTCATTTAATCCTCATCATAATTCTGCCTACTAAGTGTTCACCTCTTTTTGCAGATGAGGAAACTGAAGATTGGGAAGTCCAAATTATTTGTCCAAAAGCATATAGTTAATATGAAGTAGAGCTAGATTTTCAACCAGATATGCCTGATTCAAAAGTCTGTTTTCTGTCTATTACACACTGGAGCTACAGTGACATTTGCTTCTAAATTATCTTATGCTTAAACAAGAAAACCTCATAGAATATGGATTTTTCGTGGCAAGATCATGAGTTTCAACACTCTTGTCTCTGCTTAAATTTTCTAATTTTAGCCTCAATTTTCTTATCACACATAACTTCCCCTTTCTAGAGAACCCTTCTAACTTACATACCCTTATGAATGCCATTTCTTTTCTTTATTGCTCTTCTTGATCTACTGGGCCATGGAAATTCTGTCCACCTAATCCAACAACTAAGAATAGAATGGTGAGATCCATTCCATCTCACCTAATCTAACAGGTTTTCTGCTCTTCCCCAGAAATGATCACAATTATTTATCCATGGCTCTGTGTCCTCACTGTTCCCTATTCACAGATCTTGAGGTCTGAAAGGTGTTCTGGAAGTCTTAGTGCACGCCATAGGATTTTAATGCACACAATAAAAATGAAAGTAAAAAGCTACTGCTAATGTTAAGGTACTGTAGGTGCTAATGACATTTTTGTTTGGGACTTTGCCTTTCCATTGAACAGAACAAGGCTGCCCTTGCGTTTTCTGCACATTTCAGCCATTCCTGTGGGCCCTGCTGTCTGCTCAGTGTGGCCAGTGCTCCAAGTGCATTGCCAGATTCAGCCATCACAGCCACATCCCAGCAAGTGTTGCTGCCCCCATGTAACAGAGGAGCAAGAAGATTCGACATACTAAGTGAAATTGTCACTGAGCTCCTAAGAACAAGCATGTCTGATTCTGAAACTTAAATTTGTATCCACTGAGCTTTGCTGCCTCTAGAAATAGCAGATTCAGAGATGTTAAATACTGAAAAGTCAGTAGCAATGATTGCAATTCACTCCCAGACCCCTTCAAGGCCAAGAATCTTTTCATTTTATTAAGGTTGACTCATCCCCATGGATGCATGCATAAGGAATTTAGACTTGATGAGCCTGCCTTGAATTATTGTCACAGATAATGGTACTTTAAGGAGCAGAAATTCTTTCTTTCCTTTCCAACTTAGCTATCAATGTATTGCACAATCAAAATGGTTTGGGTTAATGTTGGAAATATCTCTCTGTATTTCATTCCTATGTGTATTTCCTTATGGAAACTCACACCAACCTTAGAAAAACTAGAACATGGCAAATCGCTACAGTTAAGACATTTTGAAACTTCTATTTGCCCTGAAGCCAAAAGCACCATAACTGCTCTCATCATTCACCATCCTAATTGCTCAATTCCTGTTTGGAATTGTGCTATAAAACTCAGTTTCCTACTTGTCATTCTGATTTTGATTCTAGTTTTCAATCATAGTTTTGAAAAGTTGCTTTGATGAAGGGCTTAACTATTGCAGTTATAGAGGTCACCACCTATAATCTCTCTAATAAAAAATTTCAAATGAATCACAGCCATTCTAATAACGTTGCGGCCATGCTACATTGCTCATAATTCAGAATATAACACAGAGCCCTTACAGGTCTTTCAGATAGGCTTCTTTTTTTTTTAATCTGTTTAAAAAGCAAAAAAAAAAAAGTGAAGGCTTCTATAAGGATCAGGATGGACATGCTCGGTTAGGCAAGTAGAAAAAGGTTTTACAAAAAATTGATTACAGCCAATAATTAATGATTAATATATGCATGAACTTCAATATAAACTTTAGGCTTACTTTGTTAATAAATGATAAATCATTTCGTATGTAACATAGATATTAAAACTAGATTACTATTTCCATTAAAATTTCCATACTCTTCTCTATACTTGTTACAATAAGCTTTTTTTTCCAGCAGTCACTTCAAAGTATTTTTTGAGTGCTACTTTTTATATATTTCTTCCTTAAGCTATTTGTGAACAAAGTTGATGATAAGGTTTTTCAATGGTGCCAGCATTTTTCTTACAGTGTTTTAGTGTCTCAATAAAGAACTGTCCATGTTAAGAATACATTTGTTCCTAAGATCATCTCTCCAGAAGCCTGGAGGATGTGCTGCCCACATTGTGTCAGCAGCTCAGCAACCTGAGACTCACAGGTTTTGAGATACCCGTGTTCTTCCTGTGTGTCATTTGCTTCCTGGTGCCATCCAAGCCGTGAGAGTTTCAAGCATCTTTTTTGGGTGTTTAAGGCACAACAAAAGTGAATCAGCTTTGCTAGCCTCATGTCTACTTTAGATCAAGAAAGCAAAGGAAGCTGGGTGGATGGGTGGGTGATCCCAGCACTTTGGGAGGCCAAGGTGGGAGGATTGCTTGAGTCCAGGAGTTTGAGACCAAGTTGGGAAACATGCTGAGACCCTGTCTCTCCAAATAAATAAATAATAAATAGCCTATTTAGCCTAGTGTGATGGAACATGCCTGTAGTCCCAGCCTGGGAGGTGGAGGCTGCAGTGAGCTGAGATCATGCCATTGCACTCCAGCTTGGGCAACAGAGTGAGACTTTGTCTCAAAAGAAAAATTAAAGAAGAAGAAAAAAAAAAAGCAAAAGAGGTGAGCCGATGCTAGTTCCAGCTAATTTCTGTTCCTTTTCATGTCCAGAGTCAAGTCCTTCAGCCACTCCTTGCTAAAATGTTTGAAGAGTGTTTCCTGAGACCCGGTGAAAACAACTATTTAATCAATTGAAATATTTATTTAGAGTCATCTATGTGCCAGTCCTAAGTTTTCTATTAGTCTTGCCTAGATGACTTGTGGAAGACAACTTCAGTTTAAGATTCTACGAAAATGTTAATGTCTTTGGTTAGAGGAAGTGAGGCTGAGTTTATGAGTGAAGAACAGGAGAGAATGAATTATTCACAGTCATGTGTGAGTGTCTGGGAAGACAATGGGACTGTTCACTGGAGGATTTGAGACGCTGCATTAAGGACAAAGCAGACATATAAGATAGATTCCTAAGCTAATGACTTCGTGACCCAAGATTCATGTCCAATTTTCCTACTAAAAGCAAAACTGCAAAGTAGGCAAATTCAAGTACAGATTTCCGATTTCATCTTAGTTTCTTTCTTTGATTGATTCAACCTCAACCTCCTCACCAATATTACATTTTGCTTAAATATTAGCACAGTGATATGAAAAACATAGACTATAAGAAGTTAATGAAGCCATACAGAAAGGCACACATCACGAGAAACATCATCGGACTGAGATATGGACTAAATTGTGTCCCCCAAAATGCCTGTGTAGAAGCCCTAACTCCCAATGTGTTGGTATTTGGAGATGGGGCATTTGGGATGTTACTATTATCCATTCAGATGATGTCATGAGAGTTGGACCCTGGAGATAGGATTAGTACCCACATCTGATCTTGGACTTCCCAGCCTCCAGCAGGAATGTGAGAAATAAATTTTTTTCTTTTTTTTTGAGACGGAGTTTCACTCTGTCATCCAGGCTGGAGTGCAATGGTGCCATTTTGGCTTACTGCAACCTCCGCCTCCCAGGTGTTCAAACGACTGTCCTGCCTCAGGCTCCCAAATAGCTGGGATTACAGTCATGCACCACCACACCTGGCTAATTTTGGGGTTTTTAGTAGAGACACAGTTTCACCATGTTGGCCAGGCTGGTCTCGAACTCCTGACCTCAGAGGATCTGCCCACCTTGGCCTCCCAAAGTGCTGGCATTACAGGCATGAGCCACCATGCCCAGCCTGATAAATAAATTTTTGGAGCTTAACTCACCCAGGTTATGGCAGTCTAAACTGACTAATAACACACTGGGTTAGATACTCTCTAAGAAGACATGTAAAAATCATTCTGGCTGGTTTAGGAGATGTTTTTGTTACAGACAGTCCTATTCATTTTGTCAAGAAGTATTTTAAAAACAACTGTATATGACTTTACACATAATCCTAAAACAGAGAAATTCCCACCAGTTGGGTCAGACTTATGTCCTGCTTTCACGAGGAGCACAGTCTGGAGGAGACTGACATTAACCACATATTTGCTTTCAATGGTGTATCATGAACCGAGAGAAATGTTTTGAAGGGCAAAACATGATCGTCACCTGAAATTGCATAGTAATGAAGGAAATCTACCAAGACAGGAGAAAGTGTCATGGATATACGTGTGTCCTAAAGTCTGTAGGACAATAGGCAATAACTAGGAAATAATGTTAGGATGGTAACTGTGGAGGGAAGAATGGCCCCCTAGTGGATGTGGGCATGAGGTGCCATGGGCACTGAAAGGACCAGTGTAGGAGGTGAGCGGAGCCGTAATGCCAGATGAGGTTAAAGGTAAATAGGAGCCAGAAGTTAAGGATTTGTGTTATCCTCTAAATTTCATAGTAGGTCATCACAGGTGGTAAGTGCGGGGGAGGAGTGTCATGAACAACACTGCGTTTTGGATAGATGCTCGGGTTGTGGAGTGATGGAAGTTTTGGAGACAGTCATGGGTTAGGTGTGAGGAAACCCATTGCCTAAGTTATAGACAGTAATAGTTCAAACTGAGGTAGCAGTAGATGAGATGAAGGAAAGTTGGCAGATTTGAGAGACAGAGAGGAGAAATGGGGAGAAATGGGGAGAAATGGATCGGGACAGCCTTTATGCATGTGGGAAGCAAGGGGAAGGGAATTGATTGAGAGTATTTCAGTTTCTGGAATAGATCTGAAGAGAAGATCCTTAGCATCTGTTGATGTTTCTAATAGCCTTGGTAGCCTTCTCTAACAGCAGTTACCTAAGCCACATTGCTAAAGCTTATCACAGCAAGCATCAGAGAACGGGATGAATGGGTTTCCCTGGAATCACCCAGTCTATCCTGCGCTGAGTATCCCAGTTATCTGTTTTCTTTCCATGTCTAGGACTATCCTCAGGGGGCTGTCTTCCTAAGATATAAAGTAAAGTTTTAAAAAAAATCAGAACCCTTAAGAATGTGGAAGAGTCAGTAAAATCTGCATGTACTTGTTTGTCGTCAGAGGACTGAAAACAATTCGAAATGATGCCCTGATTTTCTCTTCATTAGCAGATACTTGGAACACTGACTTCCGCTTTTGATTAGGAAAAAGGAGCTGGTCTTCAAGGATCCCAATAGTCTTCAGAGGAGATAAGATGCAACCCAAATAAGCTGGTAGTGATTGGGAAGTAATGCTGAAGTTCACAGGCACCAATGGGCTTCTTTGTTATGACTGCAGGAGCTATAAGCAGAGAACTTGTTTCTGTTGCAGAAATTTATCACATCCAGTAAGTATAAAATATCCGAGAGGAAGTTTTTCCCTTTTCTTTTTTTTAAAAATATTTGTTGGGATGACTGGGTATACTGCATATGTATAAATTGTATTCTGAATATGGAACAGGACAAATCAGATAATTTACGGAAAGAACTGCCTACTGAAGAGGGACTTGAGGGGGAATCTGTACCCCTGAGCTCAGTTGATGGCAATCAGGAAAAACAGAAACAGGTTTCCAGGAAGGCTGCGAGAGGCACGTTTTGCCTGGGCCCTCTACATGGGTGTGGATAACATTGTAAAGAATTCTTTAAGGTACTTCTGGCCTTAAATAATCAGGAAGTGAATACCTGTCAAATTCATCAATGAGTAAACATGCCAATTATCATTTAAAACTGAAGTGACAGGCATGAACTCACCTATGGCAACCACAGAGCATGCAGATACCCCAAATAAGAACCGACAGTACCTGAAAAACCACAGGAATCAGAAAGGACTAGGTTCCTGGAGCGGGAGACCTGCCCAAGCGCTTCATTGGGCAGTGATTCTCGAAGGAGGCCAACGGACAAGGGAGAGACCATGGACTGAGACTCCCGCGCTCCTGAATGCTCTGGAAATATGTCGTCCACACAGCAGCCCTGGCTCCTGGGGCATCCCAGGAGGACAAGTGAATCCTGTTCTTCCCATCATCCACAAAGGGAGACTCAGAAGAGGCCAATGGCATTTCTCAGCAACTACACTGCAAGGATTTTATTTGGATCACGTTTAACAACATGACCCAGGTCAGGTGCAGTGGCTCATGCCTGTAATCCCAGCATTTGGGGAGGCTGAGGCAGGAGGATTGTTTGAGCCCAGGAATTTAATATCAGCCTGGGCAACATAGTGGGACCCGGTCTGTACAAAAAGTAAAGAAATTAACCAGGTATAGTGGCACGCCTAGAGTTCCAGCTACTTGGGAGACTGAGGTGGGAAGATGGCTTGAGCTCTGGGAGGCTGAGGCAGTAGCGAACTGTGTTCGCACCACTGCACTCCAGCCTGGTCAGCAGAGCAAGACCCTGTCTCAAAAATCAAAACCAAATTCAATGTGACTATACTTTACACTGAATAACACATTTCAGTTGGAAATAGCCGCATTCAACTCTTCTGCAACCCCATAAGAGTAAGGGCTGCCACAGTGAACAGTATGGACTAAGAACCACCCTGGTATGTGGTCGATGCTTGATAAAAATTAGTTTTTAGTATTTTATTTTGTTTTAGCTAATATGTTTTTGCCTAAGTTGATAAGTTTTATAATATTTTAAACTTCCTATACTTTCCGTTAAAATGCTACATATTTTAAAATTCTTTCTACCACCCTCTCCTGTAAATAAACATATACAAGCCCCTTTAAATAAAAGGATTTTTAAAAATTGTTTATTTGTTTGCATTTTCTTGAAGAGAAGATGAAATGGGCCCAATTTATATGCATCAGTTTTTTAAGACACCAATGTGGCGTGTTATCACAGCTGTAACACTGGATTACAAATTAAAATTTGAGACGTTTCAGAAAATCTAGTCTTCAACTATAGGGAGTTTAAGGTCCCACTTTAAAGAAGAAAAGCTATTTATATAGAGTAACCAGAATTGGCCAAAATTTCAGTAGACATATTTAGCATTTATATATTAGTTTTAAAATATTTGGTTCTAGAGCAATTAAAATGTGCTTGTGATACTTCTGAATGAAAATATCAGATAGGTTGGGTTTTTATTCCTCACAGATATGTAGAAGATTTTTTTTTTTTTTTTACTGCAATAAATATTTTTGTCGTTTGAAAGAAGAACAATTGACACTGGTATCCCTCAATGGAAAGTAGCACAATTTGGATTTTTCCTGCTTCTCTTTACCTGGTCAGGGCCAGTCCAATTTAAGCCCCAAAGGTTACCAAAATGTCAAGGAAAATATGATTTATTCTTATTTGAAGGCCATCTAACCTTAAAGTTAAATGAGAGCTAGATGCTCTCTCTTTCCATACATATAAATTCAGTTAAGTGGCATTTTTTTCAGAATATGAAAAGTAAGCATATGTGTTAGCTCAACCAGAATTTCCTATTTCTCACCTCTGCTTGCAGGGGGCTTGTTAGGTTCCCTGAGTGTTCTGCTGTTTTTGTGTCTGTATTTGTTGGCTCTTCCTGTGATTTAGGATTTGGAATTAAATTGAGATCACTGGTGATGATGTCTCAGTCAAACTGGTGTGTTTCATAATAAATGTTGACACACTGAGTGGAAAAGCTTTGACTCAAACCCACGTCTTCTTCTTTTCAGTAAAGTGTTCATTTCTCGGTCCTCCCAACGTGTCCTGAACTGGGGTTGCAATAATTATTTATTTATGTATTTTGTATTTGTATAAATGCCAGGGATGCAAGTGCAGCTTTGATACATGGGTAGTGATACATGGTAGTTGGGTAGTGGTGAAATCTGGGATTTAGTGCTTCCACCACCCACGTGATATACATTGTACCTATTTATTTATTTATTTATTTATTTATTTATTTATTTATTTTTGAGACGCAGTCTCACTCTGTCGCCAAGGTGGAGTGCAGTGGCACGATCTTGGCTCACTGCCACCTCCGCCTCCCGGTTCAAGCGATTCTCCTGCCTCAGCCTCCAGAGTAGCTGGGACTACAGGAACCCACTACCATGCCCAGCTAATTTTCGTATTTTTAGTAGAGACGAGGTTTCACCATATTTGCCAGGATGGTCTCGATCTCTTGACTTTGCGATCTACTCCCCTCTGCCTCCCAAAGTGCTGGGATTACAGGCATGAGCCACAGCACCTGGCCATTGTACCTAATTTTAACCTGCAACCATCAGCCATGTGCAGCAATATTGATTTAGAGATATGCATATGCACAGAGATGCAGTCAATTAGAAAAGGTATTAAAAGAGCTGTGACATCCTTCTGGCCGTGTGTGTGAGTGTGAGTGTGTGTGTGTGTGAGTGTGTGTGTGTGTCTGTGTGTGTGTGTGATCTGGGCACAGGGACAATGTGAGGATGGGAGCAGCAACTTGAAGGGATAACTTAAAGGGAAAACTTAACTTCAAAATAAAAGGAATAGTATATGTCAAGAAATGGTAAAATTTCTTAAGCTGTGACAAACTCTTAGGATTCATGTTATACTGACTTTTATGCAGCTTTCAATTGTCTTTATCATAATTACTACTGGCTCCAAAACATAATGTAAAAACATGTCCTTTTCGTAATCTTGTGGATCCGTTCAATTTACCTAGATATTTCCAGATAATTTAATTTTCTGAAAAATGAGCAATGTGTATATTTTTATATGTTAAAGTGAACTCAACTATAATATAATGGTGGCCAGTGGAGACACATGTCGCATCGCCCAAGCCTTATCTGATACTTGAGTATCCTAATTTCTTCACTGGGAATAAAAGCTTTTGCCCAGCTAACCAACCGTGTGACTGGGGGAATTAAGAGTCTCCTATGCGGAAGGATGGCAGATTATTTTCAGGGAATTCACAAAATTTACAACTGTAAACGTAATATCACCTTAAGCAAGGAAGAAAGAATAGCAGCTTCCCAGTGGATCTGTTGTGCCCATATATTAGAGTATTTATTTGGCCTTTGGATTCCTAATTGTGTGTGCAAGACTGGCAAAACTTGACGAGAGTTTAGGGAAAAGCAATGAAAATGATTAAGGGGCTGTTTGCATTGATTTATGAAGACACTTTTAATGAATTCAATATGAATAACTCTCCTAAGTGACGACCAGGGAAAGCCATAATAAATGTCTACAAATATCTGTTGGGTGTGAACACTGAAAAGGGAGATGGATGAGGGTACAGAAGCAGATGATAAGGAATAATGAGATGGAATTGGCAGAGTTTGTAAGAAAAAAAAAGTGTATTCATTTTATGCCTCTGAGAAGTGTCCATTAATGAAGAGGCTCGATGCCGTGATGAGAAGCACTCAGACTACAGAGCCGAGGCTGAGGAAGGCTATGGTGAAAATGCATGTGGGTGAGCCAGGGCACTGGCAAGGGCTCTGGGGAGTGGAGCTGGGGTTATTATGCTCAAAGCATGGCCATATTTGGGTCCATATTTCCTTATGGCTTGTGTAGAGAAACAAGTAGAGGCTCAGAACTCCTCGTCCTGGACTCCACGCCGGTTTCACTGTTTTGCCTGTGTCTATGCCTGCACTACTTTAATGAAATACTGAGGCCTGTTGTGCTAAATTAGCAGCTTTGGTGCAAAGGGTAATTTTAAAAAATCATTTTCACTCCTCCTACCCAAGGGCATAAAGACATGATATTAAAACGTCTATGTATTTTTTAAGCTCCATATCCTCTTCCTCCCTCCTTTCCTCTCTGATGTCTGAGTCTCTGTAGGCATAAAGAGAAACTGGGGAAGGAGGGAGGGCATTGTCCCATCGTCGTACTCAGTCATCACTATATAAGGCTTTTCTTTTCAAAAATGGAGAGTGATATGGCTAACAATTAATGAATTCAGCTGAGACAAATGACAATTAAGTTTAATAAAGCCTTAACAATTAGCATTTTAACCATTATTTCATGGGAAGTGAAACATTAGATTAGTTATGCTTGTAGGAAGTAATCAGCTAAGAATTACTCATTTTTAACTAATTGTAATTATCCTGTTCATTTCTATTGGGCTTGTTAGCTGAGTATCATGGCTTTAAAAAGGATAAATGCTACTAAAAGTGTAATTTTTAAAGTGCAGCTGGGAATTCATTTTTAAAATGAAAGAACAATAATTTTTAAAGCAGCCATATTGGTGTCTATTTAAATATCTATAGCTTATGGAGAAAAAGAGTGATGGCCTTACATATCAATCAAGTAAATATTTTGAGTGAGAAAGTGTTATAGATTTTCAATGAGGTCGTAATAATTTTTTGTTCAGATTTTGCTGTCAGTTACAAGCACTTGAAGGAAACTTTGAGTAAGAAAGTAGCTAAAAAATATCATTTACCAACTGGTTCATATAAGCCATGATTAAAATGGAATTCCCTATATAGTGACATAATATTATCATGTAGGAGTTATTAAGTTTTGTATTTTTTTAAATTTACCATTTTTATTTTTATCATTATGTTTCCATCCTTTTTTCCTGCCAGTGGGATAGCAGGATGCATAGTAGTCAAAATCTTCATTTAAAAATTAACTTTAATGTCTTAAGAATGTCAAGTTATAAGAAGATATTATAAATGAAATACATAAATTTTTTTTCAAAGAGAAAATAAAAAGTATTTCAGAAGTTGTTGTGAAACAGGAAAACATAGGAAATCATCTTTACAGAATTAATCCCAGGACAAAACCTTTAGGAAATTTAGAGGCAAATGGATTCTAACATTTATAACCTGACACAAAAGTACAACATGTTTAGCCACTTTGCCATATATCTAGAATTTATATTCAATCAATGATAATCATAATGTTTAAAACGATTGAATACAGATTACTCTGAAACTCATGTGACACAAATTTTGACCTTTTAAATCAGGAAAAATTTTTCTTGCAAGCCAGAATTCTAATTGCATTTAAAAATTGTAGAATAACATGTGCTTATGCAAAAACTGTCCTTTAATTTCCCATGACAATCAAATTAAAATGTATGACTTACATGTAAATTGAACTACATCTACCTTGTAGTGACGTAATATCCTGCTCTGAGCTTTTGAGCTTTAATTCAATATCTGATTATGTTAAGGCCTCCTGTGTGAGTCTCTCTGATTATGTACATGTGTAGGTGTGTAAGGTTAGTGAAAGAAAAGGGAATCTTGCTTTTATAATAATGGAAATCAAGAATTAGTTTTCTAATGCCTTGAAAATTACAGTTCTAAAACGTCTGAGCCCTTATCATTGTCTTTTAGAAGATGGATGATCCCTGGTTTGATACTTTGGATTATAAGATATTATCAACATAAACAAAATTTTTATGGTAATGTTTTAGTGAAAGTATAGTGACCATTCAAGGAAACAATGTTGACTGTCAAAGATGACCTGCTAAAAATACATTGCTTTGTTTTCTAGAAGTCTCTGTATTTCTACTATTCTGTTTTTTTCTTCTCTGTTCTCATCTTTTACATAACATTTGCCAAAATTCAAAGCACTTACTATTCATGAATGTGCATATTGAAACATTTTCAGTTTACTGAAAGATTAGCACATGGGCCATTGCCTTTCAAGTTGTATTAATAATGAATAACCTTTTCTGTCTTACTTTTTTTTTTTTTTACTATTAACTTTGCAAGTGTCCCTTTGGAAGCAAGAAGAAAAGGATATGAATTGTAGGTTCTGTAAAACATGGATCATAAATGAGCATAAGCATTTGTCAGCAATTTCATTATCAAGAAAAATTTCCTGGACTAAGATGTTTCAGCATGAGTCAGAGAACCTCCTTAGTGTCTGAGCTTCTACCCTCACATGAGGCATAGGATTTGCTTGTGGCATTTTGAGACTTATTTAGTATGCATTTTCAAAGTGATGTCTAACTCCTATAAAATGTTCATGAAACAGAAAAGTCACTCACGGGGCTCACAAGTGTGAGGTATTGTGTTCAGCATGTGAGGGTTGTAAAGGCGGGTCTCTGAATTCGGTGAAGGAACTCTAATAGGAGAGAGGGTAGGGACGGCCTGTGTGCAGGCATCAGGTGCTGCATCAGGTGCTGCAGGAAGGAATCACCGGCAGCGGCTAAGCAGAGGCTGCTGAATGCTAGTGATAACGCAGCTTTACGGGAAGATCACAGAGCAGTGAAAGCCTGGCCAAGGTGCTTTGTTTATCTTCCTCTGTAGTAAATGTGATATGAATTGTATAAGCTTACAGACAAGTCACTTCTTGCTGTAGGTTAGATTATCCTGAGAAACAAGAAATTGGAGAATGGCAGAAGGGTAACCCATTGGGATATTTCTAATGAGAACGAGGTAAATGGGTGTTCTCTTGGTTTATCTTTTTGATTTGCCTTGGAAATTCCATTTTGTTTTTGTAAGAATCCTCAGCTCATTCTTAGATTTCTGAAAGCATCAGGATCAGAATCCCAAGCCCCGTAGAGTGGTGGAAGAATTGCCTCAAGCCAAATGCCAGAATGCTCTTAGAGCTTCTGCGCAATGTGTTCTCTTTGTCAAGTGCAGATAAAACTATGCATTGTCCTGTAAAGAAAGGCAGCCAAGGCCAAGTTACCGATGATGTGTTTCTGTGAAAGAAGCTGCAGCAATGAAGGTTGTGGCTTTGATCCTTGAGTCCTAATGGCCTCAGCACCACTTACTTCCAGGTAGTTGACCATCTGGTCACTGCCTCAGATAAAGGAGGTCATATAGGGACTAAAAACAAGACATGTATAAAAGATGCAAGGCATTTACTACTTTTGCTGGTGTAATAAGAAAATAACTGTGGAACAGAAAGGCTATTTTCTTGGATAAAAGCTTTTTTGTATCCAAAGCTCTGTTGGCCATATGGAGTCTTTGTCATCATTGTTGTCCACTCTCGATCCATCGTCCTTCATTTCCAAAGAGCCTTCCATTCTCTCCATGATTTTTCCTTAATTGCCATTTTCAGATTAGTTTTTACTCCCCAAACAATATTTCAACAATGATGCGTGTTTCGTCTTCTCTGTTCACTTCTGCAATAATAGCTCTTTGGACCCTGAATACAACACAAGAACTACAACTCTATGCGTTGGGGAGATGAAAAGGCATTCTCTAAAAAACTGAGCCCTGGAGAGAGGAGGTTGGCATTCTAGGCCAGAAAGAAAAACCAAAGATTTTCTTCTGTCCCTGTGTTGGCCTGGTGACACTCAGAGGCCATTCAAACTGCCTTCTTGTGGAAAGGAGAAAGCTCTTTCTCTTGGAATCAATTCGGATCCCTTGATGTCAATTCCGACAGATATTCTAAGCAAACAGGTATTTGTGTGTGTGTGTGTGTGTGTGTGTGTGTGATGCTCACTTGAAAATAGGTAAAATGTTTGGCTTTCCCATTGTAATACACGGTAAAAAGAACAGAAATGAGAAACATCAAAAGACCATAAGAATAAAGTCTGAATGATAATGTTGAGAATGATAACAAATGTATCTGACTGAAATATAATATCTCATTTAAGGCTCCCCAAGCTTTGTGAGTGAGGGTTAGAATCCACGTGGGGACTGCAGTCATAAACAGCTGGTATTTACCATATGTACATTGTTGTAAGAGACAAGCTCAATGAGTATAGTGTGAGAGGTTCTCACTGAGAAATCTGGCAGGGAAAATAGTATTAGTGATTTATACATGAAGGAGCTGTGGCTGAAAGAGGCTTCGTAATTTGGTAGCCGTTTTAGAAATTCAAAGACATTTACAGTGTAGTCCTTTTACTCTTCCTTTTCCTCCTTGTCCTTTGGTAAATATTTAGGAATTCCCAAGTGTTACTGAAACACTAAGCTGTACATTTTGGACAGCCTAAAACAAATTGTGTGTGTGTGTGTGTGTGTGTGTGTGTGTCTGTGTGTGGGGTGCACCTATGTACACAGATGTTACGAATGCTCACTAGAAACAAACTGGAATAAAAGATCATGTCCAACTAAGTTTTAAGAAATGTTCCAAAAAGGCAGTGGTACTGAACAGAACCTGAGGGATGGGTAGATTCCTCCACTTATTCATTCAACAAAACTTTTTGATGGCCTGCTCTGTGCCCAGCATTTCATTTGTGTCTGCAACTAAGCCGGGCACAGTACCTGGCACTGGGGTGCGTAGGTTCAAGCCCAGCATAGTGCCTTCCAGATTGGAATTGTTGGGTTACTTCATAATGGGTGGCACACCTGCATGTTTGTACACCAGGTGAATGTCCCATGTCCCATGTCAGGTGCTCTGGGAAACTGAGACGTGTGCATGGAGGTTAAAGGGGAGCACTTTTCAGGGCGACATCAGTGAGGGTTGAGAAAGCAGTATTGCACAGAGCGGGAACTGGACAATGATACAAACACAACAAAAGACTCCGCTCATTCCACAGAAGTTCTGAAAAAGAAATGGTTCTTTGGAACTGTTCCAAACTGAGGCAAGGGGCGGAGGCCTTAATACCCAATATTGACCAATCATTGCATGTGAGCTGCAGTCAAAAAGAGGCGTGACCTTCAACAAGCAAAAGAACCTTTCAGAGAGGAACTACCCTCCTCTGTCAGGTGGTCCCGTCTGGAAACAGTACCAATGAAGCAGTGGTGAACTTTATGGGAGTCTGATCCACTCACTATTGAAGTGTGTGCCTGGCAATGTTCTCAACATTATCATTCCCAACATTATCATTACGCGTGTGCCTGGCAATGTTCTCGTTGAATCCCAGAAGCCCTGCGTCTGTCTTACAATAGATTGCTGCTGGGCTGACCCTGTGATGTAGTAGGTCCAACAGAGCCCATCTCATGCAGGATAACCCTAGCCACACAAGATGTCCTCCTCTTAGGTGCTCTGTGTGTCCCAGGACCCGGTAGAATTCTAGGAGTTATTTTTCAAGTGGTATAGAATTCCTCACTTCAGATGGCAGGGACTTGTTTCAGGACTTTGGCGTACACACTGAGCATCTCCTTTCAAGGCTTCTCATAAATGCCATTCAGTATTTTTCCACCAGTGAGGCCTCTTTAGTTATAGGTTTTCTGGGTTATAAGCAGCAGGACCACTTGCAGTGCAGCCCCCACTTTCCAAGCTCTGGGTCTCACTTGAAATGGTCTTTCACACCACCCCGTATACATTTGGAATAGTGTTTCCTCACATAAAACATCTGCATCTGTAACCTAAAGAAATTTACCAGGTGTTATGTTTTCTTATAGGTGGAAGCTATCAGATGATTTTTTCTTCACTTTAAAGAGGAAGGTTCTACATATTTTAGTTTTGTGGACCTGTAAATCTTCACCGATGTGGCAAGCCACTGAATATTCACAGGGCTTTTCCCCTATCCTCTGAAATATAAACAGCTTACTACGTCTTCAAATGTACATGTCAGTTGTGTATCATCTGGGCTGGTTAATATGGAATAATGAATATGGTGAGCCAATGTTACGTTCTGCAGAATGTCCATAAAGTCCAGAGGTCTTAAGGCAAAGATTGGGAAATTATGGGGAAAATACTTCTTGTCTCTCCCAAGAGCATGTAAACTGCTTCTGGGAAAGAGTGTAGCCATTGGATTAATGATGGCCTACCACGGATGCAGGCTGCTCCAACAAAGATAACACATGAGGCACAGCAGTGGTGATGAGAGATTTTTCTGGCTGTTTTGAGGGTTTCTACAGGTGAGTTAAAGGTAAATATCATGGGGCCACCATCCTTTAGGCTTTGGGTGGAAAATGTTCTTTGTTACTTTGAAATACAAGATTCCCCTGGGCTTTCTCGGCCCCCACAAAAGTCCTTCTTTCCCTTGTGAGGAGACAGCAGCCTCACTGTGCCTAGAGAATATGCACCTGTCTCCCCTGAGGGGGATGCACCACAAGATGATAGCTGCCCCCCTCTATATCTGCCACCACTGCCCCAGTACCATGCAGGACAACACTAAAATCATTTTCCAGAATGAGCCAGCTGAGGAATAATGTATCTGGCTCAGGGGAAAGGGGATTATTCACCAAAGCTTTGCACAGGCAGCTCATATACACTGATAGAACATATTCTGAAAGTATTAGACCAGGGTTTGGATTAGGCTGAATATAAGACAATAAGAAAGAGCTAATGGACGTGAGGGAAATTATTCTATGATTCATGATTCGATGACTGTCCAAGACACCTGGTCCTATCTATTTGAGTGTTGTTCTGTCTTCTTGAATTTGGCACAGAGCTATTGAGGTGGGGATACTAGAACTGCTTTGATGGCATTCAGAAAGGAGTAAGATATCTTAGGTAGATAGACATACTAGAAAGGACTTTTTACCTAAAGTCAGAGAATTCTTCAGCTGACCCTATGCCCTGGGAAGATTCAGGGGACATTCCAGCCAGGAAATCAAGAGAGGATGCTGGACTCATGCCAGCTTTGTTAATCAGCTTGGTGTTAGCTGTGCTGTGTGGACCAGTGACGGCAGAGTGGGACTGAGCCCCGTAACATCAATGAGAATGCCAAATGACAGACATACATTGGCAGCACAGGCAAGAGCAAGACAACCGGGAGACCTCTGGCCAAGCCTGATGGACAAGGGGCCATGGTTGTGAGACTGATGGACAGCCAGTTAGGGTGTTGCCTGACCCCTGTAGAAAATCATCAAGAGTAGGTGAGTTAAAGGCTTACATCAGTTAACTCAAAGCAAAATAATGATCTGCAGCCCATTTCCAGACCTGACTCAGCTTCAAATCCTCACAATTTTAGGTGGGCTTGATCTCTTCACGAAGGACCTGACAATGCCCCAGTGTTGAGTATGCTCAATAGTGATACCCACCACTCATTCCTCACCAAGGCATCTATAGCCATCTACTGGAGTGAGTCAGTCCTGGGGAAGGAGATAGACAGATCTCACAAGGGTTGTCCCATACAGAGTCAGCTGAAGCAAGAAACCTCAAATACCAGAGAATCCCAAATTCCAACATGGTTTCCTGTTAGAGATGGGCATCTCAAGGCCAGGTCATGACTGCAGCCCTATTGTGTCCACCGCGTCCTGGAAACAGCCATCTCCAGACCCACCGTGAGTGATCTTTCTGGTCTCTAAGTATATCACTGGGATGAATACACTTAGCAGCTGAAAGATCCCTCACATTTGTTCCTTGATGTGTAGAGTATGAGCAGTTGTCAAAGAAACAACCAAGTGGAAACCTTTGAAACTGCCCCCCCGCCCCACCAAGATGGTGAATCAGAAACAATAGATCATCCCACTGGAAAGGACAGAAATTCACACCATCCCCAAATACATAAGCATACAGGTGTGGTGGTCCTCACTGGTTTCCCCTGTGAGCCATCTCTGGCCCGTGCACGATGCAGATGGATGGTGGCAGATGTTGGGGAACACCATGAACCTGCAAGTGGTTCCCCAGTTGCAGCACTGTGCCTGATGTGACATCCTTGCTTGACAGATCCAGAACCTCCATTGACCTTGGTAACTGGCAAACAGTTTCTTTTCATTTCCTATCCACAGGAAACATTGCTCATTCACTCAGAAGGTACAGCAGTATGCATTCTATCTCCACATGTGCACGACCTCTCCTGCTGTCTGTCACAATATAGGCTGAATGGGACAGAATTGTTTAAAAATCTGCAGAAAGTTGCAATGGTTCACAAAAATGATGGCATCAAGTTAATCAGACCTGGGAGAAAAGTGGCAAGGATTCTGGAAGTTGTCATAAGATAAGTGTGTAGCAGATGGTGAGAAATAAATTCTACTTAAGATTGCAGAGTCCCAGGTGTTGGTAACAGTTTTAGGGCTTGGTGATTGGGAGTGTGGTGAGACAGCCCATTCAAGGTGAAGAACAAGCTAGTACACTTTGTACCTACATCACAAAGAAAGAAGCAGACTACTCTTGGTGGGGCTCTGTGATTTTGGAGTCAGAACCTAGAAAATACTGCTCCAACTCATTTATCAGGTGCCTTGGAAAGTTGCCCTTTTTTTTTTTTTTTTTTGAGACAGGGTCTCACCCTGTCACCTAGGTGGGAGTCCAGTGGTGTGATCACGGCTCACTGCAGCCTTGACCTCTTGGGCTCAAGCAATCCTCCTGCCCAGCTTACAAAGTAGCTGGGACTACAGGCACACACCACCACACTCAACTAAATTTTCTTTTCATTCTTGAAGAGAAAAGTGTCACTATGTTGTCCAGTCTGGTCTTGAACTCCTGAGCTCCAGTAACCCCTTAACTCTGCCTCCCAAAGTCATGGGATTACAGGTGTGAGCCACTCTATCAGGCACAAGGCTGCCTTTCCTTCTTTCTTTCTTTCTTTCTTTTTTTTTTTTTTTTTTTTTTTAGCAAGGGCCTAGAACAAAAGATAATTCTCCATGTTCAACATGGAGTCAAAGTGACCTTTAACCTGGGCTATGTGAAACAGCAGGTCCCATTGAGCTGGAGGTATCCCTAGTCCATAAGAGTGGTGCGTACACATTTGTTAAGCCTCACTCAGAGGGTTGCAGCAGAGGATCCAGAGCCCTGCAGGCTGGCCTTACCATCCGCAGCAATTTCTGGGTATAGCAGTGGAAGTGGTACCAGCAGCAACTGTAAGCATCCTGCCCTGGAGTGGCAGAGTAATGGCTGCAGCCCCTGATGGCAGCAACAGTGGCAGCTGTGGCCTCACTGAGCTGTGCTGCGGCATGTCTGTCCGTGTTTCTGGCTGCGTGGATTCCTAGACATGGTTCTTGAACTCTCCTAAATCTTCTATGGACTCTTCAATATTTGTGCAAATTCCTTTACAGCTTAGGTCATCAGAGTCGGTTGCTTGTTACAAAGAATAGAAACATTGAGCACTGGTAATGATTATCCCTTCCCAGCTGCTAGAAGAGCTCCCAAGAGGGCAGAAATAGAGCTGCCTCAAGACTGGGTCAAAGTTTGCTATGTGTGCAGCCAGAGATTTGGATTAAAGAGGGTAGGGAGCATAGCAAATAAAAAAAAAATCACACAATTAAAGATTTTCAGGGTTTTGTGGACTCTTAGAATCATATTGTTTAATGCCCTCATTTTTCACACAAAAAATGAATCTCTCAGAGATGTTAACCCTTTGCTGATATTCCCATGAGTGCTCAGGGTCTAAGTATAAGAACCATGTCACCTTTTCTCCATGCAAGAGCATTCTGCCCTCCAGCCTCCTGACTCCTGAGCTGTTTTTGTTTGTTTGTTTGTTTACCTCTGTAAACACACAAATGGAGGGGACTTTTCCCTTGATAGTTTTATTAATCTTAGGGGACTCGGTTGAATATTATCCAAATGGATGTCATTCCCCTTATGCCTCAAAGATAATGGTTTTGCATGTTTCTCAGTGGCTATCAGACTCTTTATAGACTACTTGAACAATATGATGAAGGACTTCTAACGTTTTTCAGTAATGATGATTGGGTCAAAGATCTATCAAGGAGTTAATCAGAAAAGTTTATTAATTAGCATATTTCCAGTGGCACTATTGCAACTGATCCATAACATGGCATATGAAGGGTATGTGAAGTTTAAAAATCAATGATCAATCAACAACCATGTTTTTTTCTGGATCAATTGCATTGAAGTTTTACTAAAGGAATCTTAGATTATTAATAATTAGTACAATAGTCCTAAGTACAAGCTAATCAAAGTATGTCATATGTACTTACGAAAAAGCAGCTAGAATCTCCCTATGAAATTTTGTAAATTTATTTCAAAGCATAAATCGTTCTGTTCAAATTGAAATAGCTATATTGTTTAATTTTAGTTTTAAATAGCAAGAGCAATTAGTCCACTAAAGGAACTAATTGCTTGGAAATTTTCATATTTAAACACAAAGTCATTTCTAAACGACAGGCTTGAATGTCATTTTAAACTCGAAACAATGATCTTTCAAAGTAAAGCAGTAAAACAAAGGTTTCAAACACTTCAAGGAAAGAGTACAAGTACTTGATTTTGCTTTATTTTTATAAATAAAACTGTATTACAAAGAGTGTGATTATGATCAATGCCTATTTTCAGCAACACATTTCTTACAAACAACCACAGGATTCTAGACACACATGATAATTCAAAATACATTTGAAATCATTGGGCGTTTTTCATGCAATCTACTCCTAAAGATTATGATTATTTTCAGAGCTGCAGAATTATAAAATAGACTTTTTTTTTTCATTCAAACTCACTCCACAACCACCATTCTATATTTTGAAAAAAATCTCAGGTTAAACATAAAAATAGAATGGATGAACATCCACATACTCAATTCTATTGGATTGCTGAAGCTTCCGAATTCTGAGCATTGCAATTGTCCTTTTGGGTGAAAAGTTGTTCATAGAAGGCCATTCCCTTCCCTTAATCAGATTTTAGAGTTTATGACCAAGAACTTTGGAGCCAGCCAGACTGGCTCAGATTTAACTGTAGTGCTAATTAACTATGTGACCTTACATAAATTACCGTACTCCTTTAAGTATCAGGATCCTCAGCCATACAAATGATATAACAGTATGATCCATTATTCAATATATTCAATATAAGCATATTCAATATCCTTATCTTGTTTAATCCTGACAATAATGATATTATACTTAGGATTAAATAAGATAAGCATAGAAAGTAATTACTCAATTAAAAGGTGCTTAGTATTTGTATTAATATTTTATCATGAGTAAAATAACCATACATTATAAAAATTAGATAGAGGAAAGTAATTTTATGAACCTCTATTCCATGAATCATGGTAAAGTAACAAGTACAAGAAACTGCTAACAAGAGATAGTTAGAATGACCCTATAGGGTAAGCAAGCCTAATTTGCTCATTAACTTCCTAAGAATACAGGGTGTCTAGGCAGAGGTAAACAGTCTTAGGAGGAAAACTAGGCAAAAGGGAACCTTGATCTACTCCACTACTTTGTCAAGACTACTTAGAAAGAGTTGTTTACAGTAGCTAGTTTTTAAAATTTGGTGATGTCAGGCTAGATTCAATAAAAATTGCATTACTTAATGTACAGCATGCTTTGTTACAAATTTTGAACTCATTCTGAAATTAGTCTGAAGATACAGAACTTAGCCAATGCTATGCAATCTGCAAATTCAAATATTGAACGACTTGGTATTTGGAATATCCTTAAAAGCAATTAATTCTTTACAACTTTTTAAAATAAGAAAATCAAAGTTATTTCAATGTATTTTAGGGTTAGAAAAACTAGACATAGATATCCACAGGCAAAAAAAAAAAATTATGGACACAGACCTTCTACCTTCACACAAAATAAAATCAAAATGGATTGTAAATCTAAATGTAAAAATGCAAAATTCTAATCAAACAGGAGAAAGTCTAGGCAACTTTTGATTTGGTGACAACTTTCTGGATACAACAACAAAAGGAAGAACCATGAGACAATAATTGTCAAGTCAGACGATATTAAAAGTAAAAATTTCTGCTCTGTGAAGATGTTGCTAAGAGATTGAAAAGACAAGTCGCATGCTGAGAGAAGAATTCTTGGAAAACATGTATCTGATAAAGGATTAGTATTTGAAATATGCAAATAGCTCAACAATAAGAAAACAAGAAATCCAATTAGCAATAGGCAAAAGATACCACCCCGAAGAAGATACACAACAGCAACTAATCATAGGAAAAGATGTTGGACTTCATATGTTAGTGGATAGATGCAAATTAAAAGTACCATGAGAGTCCACTATACACGTACTAGATTGGCCAACATCCACAGTACAGACAACACCAAATGCTGATGAGGATGTGAAGCAACAGGAACTCTCATTCATTGCTGGTGGGAATACAAAATGTTATAGCCACTTTTGAAGACAGTTTGGCAGTTTCTCACAAGGCTAATCATCGGCTTACTATAAACCCCAGCAATCATGCTCCTTAGTATTTTTCCAAATAAGTTGAAAACTTGTATCCACACATAACCTGCACAAGAAGTGTTTAAAGAGCTTTATTCATAATTAACAAAAACTAGAAGCAACCGAGAAGACCTTAAGTAGATAAATGATAAACAGATATTGGTACATGCAGACACTGGAATATTATTCAGCACTAGAAGAAATGACCTGCATAGCCATGAAAAGACAGGGAGGAACCTTAAATGCATATGACGAAGCGAAAGAAGGCAGTCTTCAAAAGCTGGACTGTATGAACCAACTCTATGATATTCTGGAAAAGACACATCTATGGAGACAGTAAAAAGATCAGTGGCTGCCAAGGGTTAGGAGAAGGCTGGAGGAAGTGGTAGACTACTGAGGATTTGTAGGGCAGTGGAATGATTCCGTACAACACTATAATGGTGGATCCATTGCAGGATGCATAGAATGTACAGCAAAAATAAAGTGAACTTTAATATAAGCTGTGTGCTGCAGTTAATAATAATGTGTCAATATTGCCTCCTCAGTTGAAACACATGCACCACATGAATGCAAGATTTTAATGAAAAAGAAACTTGAAAAATGGAAAGAATGGGAACTCTACTTTCTGTGAAATTTTTCTATAAATCTAAGACTACCATAAAAAATGAAGTCTATTTTTTGAAAAAATAGTATGTTTTTATAGAAGTCAAGGCAATTATGTAATTGTATTCATATATTCAATATGTTATACATGTGACTAACATTGCTTTAATAACTACATACCAATCATTTACATTTTAAAAGATTAAATTAAAGTTATTTATTATGTATTTATTATCTTTATAAAATTTGAACATGCATAAGGATAACAATTGCATAAATTGCATGAAATAATGCAGTCCAATTTTCTTTCATTTCTTCCTATTGGATTTGAAAATTATATTTAGTAAGTTACAGTTTTAGTTTATAAGGAGAGTTATGAAAATGACTTTGATTTTTAAAATGGTATTTAGTCAACCAGAAATGCCAAGGAATGACATTCTTAGTTGAAATCAGCTTTTTAGAATACTAAAAAAGGATTTAATTCATTTTAGTTTTGTATGGTTTTCGTAGGGCTTTTTTAGTATTGTGTAGTTCATAATTTTTGATTATTTTTACATTAGGTAGGAACCTAACAGGAAAAATGATTATTTTATTTCTAAATTGAAACAGAAATAATTTGGAGCTTCTCAACTCAAAAGTGCTTTCAGGTATGTTTAGCAAATCAATTGCAAGTCTGAGCTCTTTCATGCTACTTCCTGATAAAAGCAAGCACTAGTCACATGAACTGTGTGCAATGATGTGCACATAGGACTAACTGGGAATTTTGATAAAATATAGTTTCTGATTTGGTGGGTCTGGGGAGAAGTTTAAGGTTCTGGATTTCTAATAATCTCCCAGGTTATTCTGATGCTGTTGTTCTGCAGACCACACATTAAGAAGCAAAGTGTTGCCTCAAACTTGTTACCATATGGAGAGAAAATAGGAGAAACATGTGAACCATACCTGAATATGTTACTTAAATGTTTATTTATCTGTGTAGACATTTGTATTACTTCTCCCATTAAAAGGAAAGATCCAGATAACAATAATCATCTATCCATCCTTCCACCCATCGTCTATCCATCCTTCTAACCATCTATTCATCCGTCCATCCTTCTATTCATAATCCATCCATCCTTCCATCCATCACCTATCCATGTGTCCATCCATTCATCCATCCCTCCCTCCATCCATCCAAGAAATACCTATTGAGTCTTTTCTGTGTATAAAAGACTATCAGAAGCCCAGGAGTAGAAGTCCATAGAGTAGTAATGGACCTTATCGTAGTAAGTAAAGTAAAGTCCTTATCGTAGTAAACCATAGAGTCTGATGGGGAAAATATAACAAAACGGTTAAATAAAGACATGAAAAAGAATCAGTTTAGAAAGTGATGATTGCTGTGAAGAAAATATATTAAGAGAAAGCAATAGAGAGTGATAAAGACAGTGTATAAACTGCCTGGGATACTGTCTCCAGGACAGGATTTAAATCTGCGTAAACATGGGCAAGTGACTTTGTCAGCCAGAGCCTCACGTTCTTCCTCTTAAACCCTCTTCTTTAAAATGCAGGTATGATTGAATGAGGTAATCCCTGAAAGGACCAAACAATGTGCCTCACATGTTGAAAGCACTCAGTAATTGTTAGTTATTATGATTTTCTGGGGAACTGGCTTTGGAAACCATATCTGGTTGCAGTGATGCAGAGAAAGTCATCCCGAGCGGAGATAAGAATTTATGAAAATGTAAAAACTTCAAATATGCCCAGTGACTAGAGACCAGGGAACAAATCAAGCAATTCTGTGTTTCAGGAATTTGGGATGAGTGTAGCTGGAAATGGGATTTTAAAGGTAGTTAAGATGTTAGAGATGATGCTGAAAGAAAAGTATGTTTCATACTAAGGAGTTTGGCTATTAGCTTGACCGATAGGCCAATGGATGTCAAACTGTAGTGTGCAGAGTAATGCAGACACCTCTCCCTCATGCCAGCTTCTCATACAATCATTTTCACTTTAACAAGATGTTGAAGCCTATATTTCATTGGACAAGAGGAAGAGGAAACCAGCAGGGTTCTGAAAGCAGTGAAATATGTGAATGATGATAGACCAAATGCAATGGTGCTGGTGTAATTATGAGCTATAAGAGCAATTCAGAAATTTATTTTAAATAGAGAACAAACAAAAATTAACTGGTTGGGCTGGGAGAGGGTAGCAGAAAGACATTTTGAGCAGACCAGACCAAATTGTAATAGGAATTTTTAATAAATTACGCATTTATAAGTAAAGTTAATGACGGGGCAATAGTTAAAACTAGCTGAGAGTTCAAACAGAAATTGCCTGGCTGCACAAAGAACTCTGGGAGATTTAATTAATTACCTGGGGCATGTAGTCAGGTGAAGAAAACTGGACAGAGGCACACAGTGTCAGGGAACCCTGTCTTCATCTCAGAAACACCAGAATTGGCCTTGCAACTTTGAAAAATCGATTTCAACTGATTTTCAGCAAATCAATTTGCCAGAGATCTTTTCACCTCCTCTGAAACAGAATATAATACAGATTTCCACTTTGGAAAAACAAATTGTCTTTGGAGAATACATGGATGAAAGAATTCTACCTTGAGATTAGGAATCACCATCTTCTCTATATGTCAACCTTATGAGACACGAATGGATAAATAAGACACAGTGCACATGGAAACATTTAATAAAGATTCCGAATCAGGCGTAAAGAGGCTATTGAATGGGACGCCTGAGCAGAAGGACTTCCACCATCCCTGCAGCTCAACCCACTGTCTGCTTTACCAAGACAAGAATTTGCCACCATTTGAAGTCCTACAATGAAGAACATGTGTGAGCATGTGGAGTGCTCTGATTATAAATATATTTAAATCAGGCTTGGCTCTGTCACTCACACCTGTAATCTCAGCACTTCGGGAGGCCGAGGCGGGTGGATCACCTGAGGTCAGGAGTTCAAGACCAGCCCGGCCAAAATGAGGAAACCCCGTCTCTACTACAAATACAAAAATTAGCCAGGCATGGCCTGTAATTCCAGCTACTCAGGAGGCTGAGGCAGGAGAATCGCTTGAACCCTGGAGGCAGGGGTTGCAGTGAGCCAAAATCATGCCACTACATTCCAACCTGGGCAACAAGGGCAAAACTCTTTCTGTCTCTCTCTCTCTCTCTCTCTCTATATATATATATATATATATTTGATATGTATATCTATATGATATACATGTGATATGTGAAATATATCATATATGATATATGTGATATATGATATGATCAGACTTCTTTGCTCACCAGTATTTCAGTCATGACCTTACACTGATAAAAATAGCATTTCCCATTTCCCATTTTGATAGTGGATACTGGCATTACTGTCTTTGCTTTTTAGGAAGATAATCCTGACACCTAGGGGGTAGTTGGACTGGAAGGGCAAGATCAGTTGTATTGTAATAAAAGAAAAAAAAGTCCTAATTTGTAGTGTTTATAGATTTCATGCTGTGAATACTCCAGCTATGGTCAGTGTCTTTCTTTTTTTACATCTTTAACTTTTGTGGGTACATAGTAGGGTATTTACAGAGTACATAGCATGCTTTCATACAGGCATACAATGTGAAATAAGCACATCATGAAGCACGGAGTATCTACCCCCTCAAGCATTCATTCATTGAGTTGTGAATAATCCAGTTACCATCCTTCTACTCTCTATGTCCATGAGTTCAATTGTTTTGATTTTTAGCTCCCACATATAAGTGAGAACATGTGATATTCATCTTTCTGTGCTGGGCTTATGTCACTTAACATAATGATCTCCAGTTCCACCTGTGTTGTTGCAGATGACTCAATCTCATTCTTTTTATGGCTGAATAGTACTCCATTGTGCATATGTACCACATTTTCTTTTTTTAGCTTTTATTTGCTTTTTTTTGCTTTTTTTTTTGAGATGAAGTTTCACTCTTATTGCCCAGGCTGGAGTGCAATGGCACAATCTCAGCTTACTGCAAACCTCCGCCTCCCGGGTTCAAGTGATTCTCCTGCCTCAGCCTCCCAAGTAGCTGGGACTACAGGCCTGCACCACCATGCTCGGCTAATTTTGTACTTTTAGTAAACTCGGAGTTTCTCCATGTTTGTCAGGCTGGTCTTGAACTCCTGACCTGAGGAGATCCGCCCGCCTTGGCCTCCCAAAGTGCTGGGATTACAGGCACGAGCCATGGTGCCTGGCCCTTTTTTTAACTTTTATTTTAGACTCAGGGACACATATGCAGGTTTGTTACATAGGTAAACTGATGTCACAGGGGATTGATGTACAGATTATTTCATCAGGTACTAAGTCTAGGACCCGTTAGTTATTTTTTTCTGCTCCTTTCCCTCCTCCCACCCTCCACCCTCAAGTAGGCTCCACAGTGTGTTGTCCCTTCTTACGGTCAGTTTCAAGCTAGCACCTGTTTCACCGGCTTACAAAATTATTGAGCATTCAGCTCTGTGCTCTTGCAGGACTATCCAGGCTGGGATCCATCCCCACTGGGAAACCTGTCAAGGGGGCAGGTAGGAAACCACGGACCAACACGAGACACTAAAGACTGTTGGCTAGAGGAAGAGCTAATGCAGTGGTGTTCAAATGCAGCAAAGCATAAGATTTGATAGACATTTTTGAGATTGAGGAAATCTGGCAACTGATTGAATTCTTTTTAACAAAGATAAGTCACGGAAAAGTACCAGTTTTATCACTTGAAAGGTTAACTGGATGATGGTGTCTGTGATTGTGATTCAACAGAAAAGAGCAGACATTTGTGAAAAGAAGAATTCAGTTACATTTCAGCACCCTAAATTCCTTAAACACGGCTGCGGGGCTTGGCTTGGGAGACAACACCAGGTTACAGATGCTCTCCTATATAACCAAGGTATAGATATGTTAACTATTCTACAGAATCATCTACCCAGGAATTTTATAAGCATTTAACAGAACACATTCAATGAAGTATGTCTTTCTTCCTACGGGTAAATTGACCCTATTCTTTATATTCTGGTTTACAATTAATAGTATAATTTTCCACTAACCTCCCAAAGTAGGTCTCGAAGGTGTTTTGGGGTCTTTCATTTCCCAGTTCTCGAACATTATTACTTCCTTTTATTCTGTAAGTAAAATCGTCATGGATTTACTCTCAAGTGTGATTTTAAAAATCCCTCATTTCTGCTGTCACAAGTAGCTGTGACCTGAGTACCTTCCCTAATAATTCATTTTTTGTATTTCTGCCACACTTAACTTCTTTTAAATGTCATGATATCCATCTTTCATAAGTTGTATTATTGGGAGCATGACAAGAATGTGGCCAGAAGGATGAAGCAGCTGGAAATTGAGACACTGAGGAAGGGTTAAGAAATACAAGTTTTGGGCCGGGTGCGGTGTCTCAAGCCTGTAATCCCAGCACTTTGGGAGGCCGAGACGGGCGGATCACGAGGTCAGCAGATCGAGACCACCCTGGCTAACACAGTGAAACCCCGTCTCTACTAAAAATACAAAACTTAGCCGGGCGAGGTGGCAGCGCCTGTAGTCCCAGCTACTCGGGAGGCTGAGGCAGGAGAATGGCGTGAACCTGGGAGGCGGAGCTTGCAGTGAGCTGAGATCTGGCCTCTGCACTCCAGCCCGGGCAACAGAGCGAGACTCCGTCTCAAAAAAAAAAAAAAAAAAAAAGGAAAAAGAAAAGAAAAGAAATACAAAAAGAAATACAAGTTTTGGGCATGGAGAAGAGAAACCTGAAGGGAACATGCGGTAGTTGTTTGTCATCAAGCAGGAAGAAAGTGTTGTCGGGAAGAGTCCTCAGTCTGTGTGTCCCAAAAAGTAAACTCAGAAATCACTAGGGAGGCAATAGCAAAAACGAGTTTGGTTTTGTGCCAGGGGGATGTTCCATTGAAGCAACTCAGATGTGGATGGAGATGCTTTGGTGCTGCAGGCAGGTAGAGCACTGGCCATCACCCTGAGAGTAATTTTAAAAGGAATTCTAGCTGTTAGGAAGCACTGGGCTGGGGGATCTTTTAAAGACCTGTTAAATGGAGGGTTCTATCATTCTCTGAAGTGAATGTTCTCTACAAACCTATCATTCTTCCCTAATGTTCAGTTTTTCCCAATGACTGAGTTTTGCAAGCCAGTAACACTAAACAAGAAACATTTATATTCTCTTTGGCAATAGAGTTATGTCGACTAAAAGGCCTCAGTGCTAACGGAGAGAATATATGCTTCCTACTTTGGTACACACAGAGAACTCATTAGTTCTAAATTTAGAAGTAAGCTTTAGTGTTGGAGGGACTCCAAGTTTGACTAATACATTTGACGATGTCCTTGTTAGAAAAAAAAAAATACCATGATGGAGAATTCTATTTTTCTAGGTTGGTATGTGTGGATGGACAGGGAAAAACACATGCTCTTTTCCATGTGCTAATTCCATCTGTTCACAATTATTGAGTAGGTGTGCCAATCGAATGATGCTCAGTACACAATAGGTATGCAATGGGTGCTTTTAGTCTGATAGTATTTATAGTTCCTACTTGGCAGAGGTAAATCACTTAGCTAATTCTCAGAGCGTCTAGATTTAAACCAACTGCTCTATTTTTCTCCAGGGCAAGCTGCCAGGTAATGAGACGCTGGTCAACCACAAGGTGTCATTTTGTTTTGACAAAGTCTATTGAGCACCTACTAGGTGTAAGTAAACAAAGATAAACATAAAGAAATTAAAAAATAAGTCAGCAAAGGTAACCAAGATGCTGCATTTAAGAATCTGCTCTAAAGGATCTTGGTCTTGGCAGAAAGACACATTTGAATAAGTAACTTGGTATCATTATCAGTGCTCAAAAAGCCTGTTATTTAGCATAATTCTTTTCTAGGAATCTTAAAAAACCACTGCATAGATAGTTCAAAATTCTCTAAACTACCTTGCTTAGAAGCATTCAATAACTTTAAATAAAGCATTTCAGTGTAGAGTAGTGCTTTACCACAAATTTTCTCTCCATGAATATCAAAATAAATAATTAAACATAATTTGACTGAAGCTTTATGTATTTTAAAATTAATAATAAAAATATTAAATGTCAAAGTATATGGATTTAATATGTTTAAAATATTAATTTTTAATTCTATCCCCTCAAAATCACGACAGTGTTTCCTATAGGGAATTCTAAACCATAGCGATGTTCCCGTCATAATTCATTAGGCTAGCTCTCCCTCCACTGTTAACAGCAGCAGGAGTGCACCAGCAGGGAGAAATGGCAATGTGGAATGGTCAACTACACACGTATGCTGTGGTGCCCACTCCTGCACCCTCTGATGAGGAGAAGCTGGGTGAAATAGTGGGGCAGATGACGTTTAGTTACAAGCTAAATAACCACTGGCATCACCCTAGGGTGCCACCATCACATGTTTTCCTCTTCCTCCCCTCTCTGACTCTCTTATTAACTCGACTATAAAGTGGGTGGACATCCCATTATAACTCTGATTTACAAACTGATATTGACAGAAACTTTTTTCACACTGTACTCACTCAGAGCCATGGGCAGTTGTGTTTCAGATGCTGTTAATTTGTTAGAGTTGGCAATGGTGGTTACTCTGGATCACTACACTGAAACAGGAAAAGACACACACACAAAAATCTAGAGATGGGTAAAAAGAATAAATATTCATGTATACTATTTTTTTTTTCCTAAAAAAAAAAAAAAAAAAACAAACACCTAACGATTTAATAGGCCTACATGGAACTGGCCTTCTAGTACGTGGCTAATCATCATTTGATAATACTTAGAAACTAAAAATAGTAATGAATCATTGAATGTTTCTCCATCTATTCAAATCTATAAGTTCCTTTAATACATAAAGGATTTTTCCCCAGGGAGGTTTTTGACTTCTTTCTTTAGTCAATTCTTTAAAAATATTAGTTTTTACCATGAATGCAAATACCTTGTGTATTATTTTATTTTCTAATTTTGTATTGTTAGTGAAGATAAATATTATTAGTTTTTGTAAATTGGTCATTGTAAAGTGACCTTGATAAACTATTGTGTTTATTCTAATATTAATAATTGATTTTTTGGCTTTGTGGATGATATGATCATCCACAAAGAATAACTATTGTAATTCTTTCTTTCCAGCATAGCAGAAGTGATTGTGAACATTTTTGTCTAGTTTCTAGTCATAAAGAAATACGTCAGAAGTTTTGCATATGACAGTTTTATGATATGTAACCAAATTAAGGGATTTCCTAAATCTAATCGTGAGAAAATACCTGTCAAAATCAAATCGAGGGATGCCCTACCAAAGAATTGGCCTCTGAGTTCTAAGAACTGTGAGGGTCTGAGATTTAACTCTGCTTAAAAGCTAAAATTTTAGCTTGCTACAATGTGATGGATGCCGGCAGAAGACGTTAGGACTCCTAGGCCAGAGACAAAGACTTCATTACACACAGCAGTCACAGGAGTAAGAGAACCAGTTTTTGCGTTGGTTTCCTAATATCATTTCCCATAAAGCAGTACAAACAAGACCAGTAACACCTGGTCATGCAGCAGGTTGCGTTACCGTAGAGGAACCCAGAGCTCAGGGAACCTGAATCTTTCATTAGGTTGATGCAAAAGGAATTGCAATACAATGGGCAGTAAGTATGTCCCGAAGGAGAAACTCTATTTATCTTCCAAAACTATTTGCTAAACAATCATCTTTAAAATGATAGTCTGGAACAAAAGTAGTCAGTGTCTTTCCTTGCAAGATATGCAGTAACCAAAGAAACCCTGGAGAACTGTCATCCTGCAGTCAACTTCAGATCATCAAAATCAAGAAAATCAAGGGAAGTATGAGGAACTCGTCCAGACCAAAGAAGCCTAAAGAGAAATGATTAACTAAAATCAACCTGTGATTCTGAGCTGGCTCCTTTTACTATGATAAACATTGAAACAATTGGAGAAATTGGGCCTGAGGGTTAGGTACAGTAATGCGTCAATGCTGACTTCCTGACTTTGAGGATTATGAGTAGTGAGGTTATCTAGGAGGATGCCCTTGCTTGTAGGAAAAAGATACTAAAGTATTTGGTGGTGATGGGCTCCCAGCTGACAACTTTATCGCAGATGGTTCAGGGTAGAAAAAGGACTTTTTTTGGTATCCTTTCAGTTTTTCTCTAATTTTGGGATTGTTTCAAAGTAACGTGGGATTCTGAGGCTTTGGGGAGAAGTAATGTTTTGATTAGCATATCAATGTATGTATACTTTTATTAGTTTATGCAAGCTTCAATGTCTTCCTAAACAATTTTTACCTACATATATTAAAATGTTTATCTATGTAATTGCTGTGTTAAATATATTGTTGTATTATTTTATTTTCATTGTTTCCAATTTTGTTTTTGATGTTATTTCTCTTTTTCCACTATTTGCTTCATTTATTGATATATCCTCTCTTTTTCTGAAAAGATGAGTTTTTGAGTCCTGATAAAATACATTTAGAGGTATCAGCTTAACTTTACTTCTACTTTCACTTATATTTGGACACATAGTGTTTAATTATTAGTCCATATTAAATATGCTATAATTTTTCTTTTGATTTCCTTTGAATCCAATGGTAATTTAATAACATTGTTTTTTTTGAGTCATTTGAAAATGTTTAAGCTACCTTTTATTTAAAACTGAGTCATGTTACTGACTTATTGGAGTTTTTTGGAAAGTTGCTTTGTGGTTATTACATGACTAGTTTTTATAAATGTACGGAAACTTTTTTTATTTGTGACCTCTAGAATTTTACATATATGCCTATTTATACAGTCACAATAGTTCAAGTTTATAAATTATGTTATGTATATATTCTACATTTTTGCTTATTTTTGTCTTCTTAATCTATAAGCTTTTAAGGGAAGAGTATCATAAATTACATTTGTTATTTTTCTGCCTTTTTCTATGAGTCTCTCAGGTCTTGTAAATATTGGTACATGTATTGAAGTTTAAAGTGATTATGTCTTTGGATCTATTTTTTTACCCATATGTAATATTTTTTGTTCTTTAGCTTTCAGTGTTACTTGTTTGCCTCCATTATGTCAAATATTGGTGGATTTTAAAAATCAAACCTGATTTTTCGTTGTTATATTGAGACACATGTTTCTCACCTACTTTATATTTTGCATTGGATGTTCTTTCTTATTCTGTCTTCTTTTTAACTTTGTATTGGATACATCTTTTTCCTTTAGTTTAAAAGTCATAGGACCTATTTTTATTCTTGTTTACCTTTAACATAAAAACTATATTGAGGCTTACATATCCTTAGAATTTTGGAGATATATTGTTATGTATATTTTTCCTTCATTACAAATACGCTAGTGTGTTCTCATGTCAAATTTATTTCATCCACACACACATAATCCCATACCACGTGGCTATACCTAGGTTTCTTTTTCTAACTCCTTCAGAATTGCTAGGTCCCTTCGCATAGGTAGGTAGCTAAGCAGATAGATAGATAGATAGATAGATAGATAGATAGATAGATAGATAATAGACAGATGATAGAGATTTGCCATTTGTTTAAGGGAATTGGCTATGAAGTCTATAGCTTGGTAGGCTGGAAATTTAGGCAAGAGTTGATGTTGCCTTCTTGAGTCCTAAATTCTGCAGGGCAGGCCAGGCAGGATGGAAACTCAGACAGGCTTTCAATGATGCAATCTTGAGACAGAATTCCTCCTTTAGGAAATCTCAATTATCATTCTTAAGTCCTTAAACTGACTTCGTAAGTCACAACCACATTATGAAGGCTAAGTTGCTTTACTTTGCCTACTGATTATAAATGTTAATCACATTTAAAAAACAAAAACAAAAACCTTCACAGCAATATCTAGTCTAGTGTTTATCCAAACAACTGGGCACCAAAGCCCAGTCAAGCTGACATAAATTTAACCATTGCAGGTGTTGTAAATACATTTTTTTAATCTACCTCTTCTTTAGACAAAAAGATAGATTTTAATAAATTTAATTAATCTTATTTTTTGTATTTTTTTGGCTAAATTCTTATAAATTTATTTTTCCTTTTATTTGAAAATGTCTTCGAAAATGTTTCTCAAATTGATTTTAAAAAGTGATATTTCAAAGGTATGGCTGAGAACATAAGTGCTCTGGCTTTATTTTACATAACAATTTGGTTAGCTAAAACATTACAGATTCAAAATTTTACATTTTCCAAGTTAATTTTAAAATACGACTTAATTGTTTTCTTGCATCTAGTGATATCAACATGACTTTTCCCTTTGCAGGCAGTCTGCTCTGTATCTTCGAGTGCATTTAAATGATCCTTGCAGCACATATTCCTCACTTTATTAGAAAGTTTACATGTGCAGTTTTTTCAATTCTCTGTACTACATTTAATCAAATGACTTCCTTTTTTCTTTCAAACAGTGGTTTTCAAAGTTGGTCTCTAGCATCTTCAGCTTTGTTGTAATCACACTCTCCTTCCCCACACCAGATCCACTGAGTGAGAATCTCTAGGCCTGGCAGTCCCACCTGCCTCTAAGTGATGTGGGCACCTTGTTTCAAGTTTGAACACCGCTGTTGTAAAACATAAAACTTTTCATCATGCTTCCTTTAAATATGTCCTCTTCTCTTTTAGTTTCTCTTGTTTTATAGGACTCCTGTTATCCAGATGTGGATGTTTCTGCATGTCAATGTTTACCCTTTTCTGCTGTTTTATCCGAGGATTCCTCAGTTGAATCTTTCTACTCCATCATTCTTCAGCTGTGCTCGTCTTACTTGTTTTTCTTCAGTGTTTGTTTATTTCATTTCAACTACTACACATTATACTTAATAGTTCTATTTGATGGATTATTATTTCTTGTTTCTTTTTCAGATTAAAAAAATCCTCCTTTATCCTTTTAAAGATTTTGTTTTAATTTTAAAATTCTTGTCAATTACAACAATTCAGGTTTACATGTTATATGTTGCTTCATTTGTTGTCATTTGGTCACGGTTGTAATCTGAGCACTACGGTCATTGGACCTGTGAACTCTTTTTCTCTTAGATGGCACCTCTCAGGTCTGGTAATGAGCCTTAGGGGAAGGCCAAAGGACAGGCCCAGGTTTACGTGCTTCTGGTGAGACTAATTACAATGGAGAGGATGTGGCCCAAGCAGTTGGCCAACAAACACAGACCTCTGTTGATAACTTATCTTCATTACTGTGTGCCAGTCTAGCCAGTGTTTTATTTTTAAATTGTAATGGAATGCAGGATTGGCAGGCAATTTTTGATTTTTAGTTTGC
Organism: Macaca mulatta; assembly: GCF_049350105.2. Lineage (NCBI taxonomy): Eukaryota > Metazoa > Chordata > Mammalia > Primates > Cercopithecidae > Macaca > Macaca mulatta. The sequence goes on from NC_133414.1 coordinate 6,091,578, forward strand.
GTTCCACCAGGTTTTGTGTTTGTGTTTAGCAAATGCAAAACCTAACAGCTCTCATCTCTTACCTGTGCCACATAAAACAGCTGCCAAGCGATGCCCAGCTGAGACTCTGTCTGCACTATCACGATGTCACACGCTGATCATCCTGCACACTTGTGTGCATATTCAGGTTTGTCTTCTCAATATAGAATAGATAATCCATGAGAGCAAAGAAGAACTTGTCTGATTTCTTTAACATTCTAAACCTAGTGACAGCCGCAGCAAAGAGTACGTAGATAGTTTTGGAAGCTTTGCAATTGTTTTTTTTTTTTTTTTTTTTTTTTAGACGGAGTCTTGCTGTGTCGCCCAGGCTGGAGTGCAGTGGTGCGATCTCGGCTCACTGCAAGCTCTGCCTCCCGGGTTCACGCCATTCTCCCGCCTCAGCCTCCGAGGAGCTGGGACTACAGACGCCCGCCACCACGCCCGGCTAATTTTTTGTATTTTTAGTAGAGACGGGGTTTCACCATGTTAGCCAGGATGGTCTCGATCTCCTGACCTCGTGATCCACCCGCCTCGGCCTCCCAAAGTGCTGGGATTACAGGCTTGAGCCACCGCGCCAGGCCTGCAATTGTTTTTATTAAATGAATACGTGACAGAACTTTTGCACTATTGTCTCAATACATTTAATGATGACTAGGTTTTATCCTTTGTCTTATCTATTTTATGTTAGAGGATGGTAAAAAATCCAATATTTTGGTTATCTATTAAGGCAAATGAAGATCCCACGAGTGATGAGATATTATGGCTGTCTTATCTCTAAGTGTTCAGCAAAATATCTGATATACAGAAGATGGTTAAAATATGCAATTTATTACACATTATTAAATATTACTTCTTCAATTTAATATTGAATTATTGACCAATAGTCATTACAAATTGTGTTTGTGCAGAGGAACGTCCATGTGCTTATAGGAACATCCATAATCTCTGTGAAGTTTGTTCTTTCTTTAAAATAACTTTCTTGTTTAATATTGTTTATTATATTATCAAGTCCTTCACTTGAGGTTGCTTTGGGAAATGAATGGTGCAACCCTGTCCAGTGCGTGTCACACTCAAAGCAGAAATATGTCTATGGTACTCTTTATTCTTCCTTGTAAAATGTAAGGCCAGAAACTGCTATGTATATTACTGGCTTTGGGTACAGTTTTAATTGGTTCATGAAACCCATGGTTGAAAATATTTATTGTTTATTCAAAAGTTTTATATCTTTCTAGACAGTGACTGAGAAGGCAGATAGGCACAACACACTGGAAATAGGTCCTAATTATCATGATTATTACAACACAAGGAAGTCCAGTAGCTTTGATGGAGAAGACAGCTCTTGTATCTTCCTTTAGGAATTCAGTGGCATGTTTAACATTTACAACTTGTGAGCCACTTTTTTCTTAACATACAGAAAATTCTTTATTGATGCACTTTGGACATAGAAAAGCCTGTTCATATACCTTCAATATGTCGGTGATTTATTGAAAGGAATAAAATACTTATTAATCATTTGAGTTCAGGATATGAAATAATTTTTCAACATGTCCAGATGAGCCTGTCCAGTTAAATTCTATCATCAATTGCAGGCAATGGTAGAGACTTGGCCTTGAGTGTCAATCTGTCTTCAGACAGTTTTAATTTCAGCTTCCACCAGTGTATCAGTGGCTTGACAATGAATTACGAGTTTCCCACTCTTAGCTGGACAAGTCACTCACAACATTTTTTGTAACATGACCCAATTCTGGAGGAATGATTTTAGATAAATGTGATTTTTTTAATGAAAATAAAAATATATTTTATTGCATGTAGAATGAGCCACATGACATATAAAACAGGAATTGTATACATTGTGCATTTCTTTCTTCGACAATCCTGCAATGAATTCTAAAATTCAGTTTTCATCAGTGAAGAAGAAAACTTGTATAATGAAGAAGTATCTTTCTACTAATGATTCCATAGACCAAGGCAACCCTCATAGTCGCTTTACTCCCAAAGTGACAGTTTACATGGTCAGGATGCTCTTATATACACAATATGATCACTTTAGAACACTGAAAAGAGAATCAACTAAATGTGTTGCCCAGGTTGGGTGCAGTGGCTCATGCCTGTAATCCCAGCACTCTGGGACACTGAGGCAGGTGTATCACCTGAAGTCGGGAGTTCGAGACCAGCCTGATCAACATGGTGAAACCCTGTCTCTACTAAAATTACAAATATTAGTCAGGTGTGGTGGCAGGTGCCAGTAATCCCAGTTACTCAGCAGGCCAACACATGAGAGTCGCTTGAACCCGGGAGGCAGAGGTTGCAGTGAGCCAAGATGATGCCACTACACTCCAACCTGGGCAACAGAGTGAGACTTTGTCTCAAAAACAAACAAACAAAAATATGTTTTCCAGCACTGAGAAGGATACAGAAAAATAAAACAACAAGATTATTTTTAAGGAAGGAAATTTCAGGTAACGATGTTTTAATGACTATCCACTCTACTATAAATCAGTAGTTAAAAGTATTTAAAAGTGAAACAATTGATGCTGAATACTGTGAGGAAAGTTGAGGCTATGTCAATGAATACCAGTGTGACCATGAGGCAACAGAAATGGAGACTCTAAATGTGTTTGTGCATTATGCCTAGGTTTATGCAAGCCTCATAGAGGTATTCAGTGTCATTTAGGGGTGAAATTAGATTATAAATGTGCAGAATTCAAGATGTTGTCTTGTGCATTGTAAGTACCCCAAATAGGGGAGCTCTTATTGTAGTTACTGTTGTAATAAATTATTTTAGATACTGTTTAATACCTAGCAGTTCAAGTAACTCCATCTGAAAATGCCTTTGCTGAATATCATTGCTTTATGAAAAGATACTGATTCTAAACCAGTGGGTCTCAACTGAGGCTGATTTTGCCCCTACAGGGTACATTTGGCAATGCCTGGAGACTTTTTGACTTTCATGATGGTTGAGGGCTTGTTACAGGCATCTGGTTGGGGGAGGCCTGGGATGCTGTTAAACATCCTCCAAGGCACAAGATAGCCCCCTCTCAACAAAGAATGATCCTGCCCACGGTGTCAATGGTGCTGAGGTTGAGAACTCCTGTTCTAAACAATTTATGTGATTTTGTTGTTTCGTTTAGTTGTTGTGATAATTGAGAAACAGCAATAATAAAAACTGGAATCTGCCATTTCAGTTCTTCACCTATCCCCTCATCACTGCTGTAGCTAAACAGAAGCTGTGAGCAAGAAGACGGAAGAAAAGAATTCTTACAGAGACAAAGCGTAAGAGGAAAGAAGAGAAGGTAATGAGTAAACAAGATGACTGGCAGAAAAAAAATTGATTAATGTCTCTCATTCCAATTTACTATTGTGAAAGAATGGGTTGAAACTGCTCTTAAAAATTTAAGAAGCTGGCTGGGCGCGGTGGCTCATGCCTGTAATCCCAGCAGTTTGGGAGGCTGAGGCAGGCAGATCACTCAAGGTCAGGGGTTCAAGACCAGCCTAGCCAACATAGTGAAATTCCATCTCTATAAAAGTTAGCCGGCATGATGACAGGTGCCTGTAATCCCAGCTACTAGGGAGGCTGAGGTGGGAGAATCACTTGAACCCGGGAGGTGGAGGTTGCAGTGAGCCAAGAGTGCACCATTGCACTCTAGCCTGGGTGACAGAGCGAGACTCCATCTCAATAAATAAATAGATAAATAAATAAAAAGCAAAAACCCAGAAATACTAATAGAGCTCCACACAAATAGGATGTCACAACCTAGTCTAAAGGAAGGGCGTCTAAAGGAACAAGTAGTCTAAAGGGAGTCTAAAGGAACGTGGAACCCATGGGAATGTACGTGGAACACACAAATGTAGATATCAATGGGACCAAAGAGGTGATTCTTTTTAAACTACTCCTGCCCAAGTATACTATAATCCATTCCACATTGAAGGGAGAATGAAAACTACTTTCCAAGCTCCTCTGTAATGTCTTAGTTTTATAATTGCCCTACTAGAGATTGGGAATTTGCTTACTGACTGTTCAATCATTCTCAATTTTCCTGTTTGAGGGAACAAGTCCCTCCAAGTATTGTCAGAGGTAGTCCCTGTCATGTGAGTAACAATTGGCACGTGGGTTTTTGCCCAGAGCATGAGTAGGACAGACTGGAAGCACTGTCTCTATATGTAATGTTGCATTTGCAAGGTCTGTTCCAGGTCGCTTGTGTAGACAGCTGTCTTAGCTGGGATTTTCCACATTGATTTATAAGGTTGAATACTATTAGCTGCAAGTTAGAACATATTTTTAACAAAGGCCACTTATGTAGTAGGAAATGGTAGACATATAAGAACCAAGAGCAGAACAGAAGCATACAGGTGAGAAACAATCTTAAACCATGTGTAATTGTCATGTCCATGGCCACCCTTGGCTGGAGGCAGGTCGTGTTCATCATCCTACAGAGAAGGAAGTGTGGGCCAGGATGTTCTGGTAAGTCACCTGCAGGCACATAGCTAATAAGAGGCAGATTTCCCTTTGAGGTTTGTGCAGCCATGGCCAGGCTTTGTGTGGCTGGGCCATGCTGCCTTCTCCAAGCAGCATGGACCGAGCTTAGTCCTCTGAGATGGAGAGAGAGACGGTGGCTGAGTACATGGAGGTTGGAGGCTGGAGGAGAAGAGAAGCAAAATCTCCCATCTGAAGTAATTCCAAATGTGGAGAGCAGCGTGTGGCCATCAGAGCACAGGCCTGCAGAAGACCGGGACACAGGGCGGAAGGTGGCCCCAGCGGAGGCGTTTGTGCTGCAGCAGTGGGGCCAGGCAGCAGCTTAGGAGGCCCCTCAGAGAGCGACAGAGACAGTGGGAGACAGCAGCTCATATCTAGGATGAGGGAGCCCAGTTCTGTGGTTTGTGCCTGGGGTACCACTTCCCTGTGCCTCCTCAGAACAACAAGAACAATGTCCACCAGGACTATGGCTCATATCAGTGAAGCCTTAGGTTCAGAGGGTCCAGAATGTAGACACTAGGGTGGATTTTACACTGTGTTAAGTTATGGTGTGGGGTAGATGGGAGAGGAGCCCACGTGGGGGCTTTAAGGATCCTTCAACACAGTCCAGGAAGTTACACTCAGAGGAGCATGGAACTAGGGTCCCCACTCAAGGCCAGAGACAGGGATGGGGCAGGACACACTCACAGGGCCCAGACAGGACGAATGCCCAGGGTAGGGAGGCACCAAGCCTGTGAGGCCGGGAGAGAGACAGGGAGAGACAGAGACAGAGAGGGAGACAGGGAGAGGAAAAGAGGGTGTCTGAGAGAGGGACACAGAGAGGGAGGACAGAGAGAGAGAGAGTGAGAGATGCAAAGAGACACGGAGATAGACACAGAGAGACAGAGAGTGAGAGACACACAGACAGAGAGTGAGAGACACACAGACAGAGTGAGAGACACACAGACAGAGAGTGAGAGACACACAGACAGAGAGTGAGAGACACACAGACAGAGTGAGAGACACACAGACAGAGTGAGAGACACACAGAGACAGAGAGTGAGAGACACATAGACAGAGAGAGAGACATAGAAAAAGAGACAGACAAACAGAGAAAGAGAGAGAGACACACACAGAGAGGGAGGCAGGGAGAGGGAGAACCCGTGGGTAAGTCACTTTATTGGGGGTCAGGTGAAGTGCAACACCGAAAAGGCCTGAGAGGTTTTATCATGCTTTTGAGTGTTACTAGGTCCCAGTGTGGGAGGGCAAGAAGGGGAGATAATACCAGGAAGCACCCCACCATGCTGGGCAGGTGCCTGGTCACCTGGGCAGGGTGCACACGGCCTTATTGTGGAAACGTGGAAGCATTAGGAAAACACAGTTTTAAAATTTACCATACATATGGACATCCACACACACCCTTTCCAATCTTGTCTCTTTCAAAAAAATTATTTGTGCTGGACTCAACAACCACGCCGTGGCCGTCCCAGCAGTGGCTCCGGTTGGAGCAGCACTTAGCCTCCGTTGTGTGCTCTCAGGACTCATACGATGCTTAGGGGAATGGCCGTGATAATAGGAACGGCAAGGGAGAGAGAAACAGAAGAGTGTGGCAAGACGCCCTCCAATTTTCCTCTTTTTTGTAGAGAGGCCAAAGGTCTATAATGTATGATTAAAACTTTAATTAAATATGCTTAAATTCTAGTTCAAAATGTAGTTTCACTATCCATTGGACGCTTTAAATTCTCAAATGAGATGATAAATCTCAGCTGCCATAGAAATGTTACTCCCCGAAATGTTATTAAAAGTAGGTTTTTGTTATCTGGCAAAACTCATTATAGGGAGATTCCTTGTGAGATGAAATAAGAAAGAAGGAAACTGGCATTTGCTGAGGGACTAGGAATGCCCACTGCTGTTCCTTGTTTTGCAGGCATAGTCTCTTTTACTTCATTTCACCAAAATTACAAGTGAGTTTTACCCCTCATTTTATAGTTGAAGCAACTGAAACACAGAGACAAAATATTCTGTACTAGATCACAGAGCTGAGAATGTGGGAAGCACCTAGGTCTGTGGCTTCCAAGCCTTTGAACTCAACATCACGTTCTCTCTCCAATAATCCAGAAGGGAATGCGTGATTTAGCTTCCAAAACAGAGCTTCCAAAAGTTAAACCTACTATTTACTGAGAGTTGATAGGATTCTATAGAACAATAAAATCTCTGAAAAAAAGCATTAAAATGAATTGTAAAAACTACTAAATTTGCTCAGGGCTGTAACTTGGTTTTTTAATTACTGGGAAGCATGACATCATGGATCGACAATGTCTACGCGCAGGCGATTTGGCTTCAATCTAAGGGAGTTGCAAGAGAAAGGAATACTGGAAGTTCAATTTCTGCTTCTTCGGTGGAGAGGTTTGGTTGATTCTCTGCCTTGAGTCCCACACTGTGACATCATTCTAATAGAAACAAAAGAACGACTGGCCAAATTTAGGACATGCATGAACTTTGTAATTTCATACATTTGAAATACATTCAAATCTTTAGAAGTCCATTCGTGAACTATAAAATAAAAGAACATTACTTCCTTTTTCCAAGAAAAGTGCCTCCCCGTGTCTTCTTGGACGTGATATTTCTTCTACAAAATCAGGCTTCAATGAGCTAAGTGTGAGTAAATTAGAAACATATGTACTAAATTGTCTCTGTTATAAACTCTTTTATTAAGGAAACACTCAAATGCTCTAACAATGAATACAACAATCTGAAGATTTGGGTACACATCAAACCTGCTTAAAACTCATAATTCAACACCTTTATGGGAGTATAACTTACTAGTGTGTACCGATTCTAACGTTTAGTACTCATGTCATTAGTTCTTCTTAAAACCAAGTCTAAATGCAATTTAGGATAAAATACTCCTTTGTAGCAGTTCCTCCAAGCAGAAAAGTCACCTCAGAATGAGAAGATAAATAAATAAGTAAATACAAACCAACACAAAAAGCAAAGCTCAAAGAAGGGGAAAAAAATCCTACTTTGATCCGGGCATGTCCATTCAAGCTGTTCTGAAAGGGGAGACAGGTGGGATCTCTTTTCTATTAGAAATGGCTGCCAGAAATTTTCACATTTGTCTTAGAGAAACTGAAATTGATTTATGTTTGATAAATAGCACGCAACACAATGCAAATACGGAAAAAAATCTACAACACATTGTATCTGAATATCAACACTTTATCAACCCCTCAACACATCTCCCAAGGAATCTTCACTCCGATTTATTTTCATATTATTGGGAACTGATTACAATTGTTTTTGTGTGCATTTGAAAATGCTTGTGGTCCCAGAAGATTTATGTTAGAATCTTTACTTTTGAGAAGATTTGGAACGACGATAGCTGTCATTCTCTCTATCTTACTTTTAAGTATACTTTTATGCGTGATCTATAGATCTTAAAAAAATTCAAGAAGTTTTAAAATCCATAATTTATGTCTCAATTCTTACTCCATATATTCTTATATCAGCAGCCCCAGTATATCATAACATCTTTGACAAACCCTGGGTTCTGTTCAGCTTATAAGGCATCTTCTCCAGTGGAATGCAGCCAGTCCTGTGTATTTCATCAACCTTCAAAGATCAACTCTGTTTCAGTGCAGGATGACTGTGTTTTGGCAAGAAGCAATGAACTCTTGAGTGTGTGGAGGATTTAAAAATCTAATATTCCATAACAGCATCAACGACCCTTTTAGTTTTAATGTCCCCAAATAATAAAGGATGGTTGTTAAACCGGATATAATGGGCTGAGCAGATTGTTTTTTCTAATTGGTGTTTTTTTGCATCTGAACTTCAACCCTGGCATTTTCCTTCTGGATTTGAACACAGCATTTCCTCAAGTAGGAGCCAGAGGAACTTGAGAACCCCGGCCTTTGTGCACGGCTGTGCAACCTGGGCTTTGTCGAGACAGGAGCGCATTACCATGACATTTAAGGAGGAAAACAAGCTACTCTGAATTGTGTCAATCTCACTTGTGATCTATTTTTGAACAATGTCCTGGAAAGACATTCCCGTTCACACAGAACTAGTGATTTACCCTCCGGTGGATTCTACCCTTCCAGCTGCTTGGCGATAAATAAAGCCAGAGTGGAGAGAGAGTGTAAATAAAATTAACTGTACCCAGTTGGCTCCCCAGTGCTTTCATTTATGCAAGCTTGTTTGATGAGGTACTTTTCGAGTCTTCTTAATTGCGATATAAAATAAGGCCTCTGGTAATCAAAAGCTCTAAAAAAAAATCTTGCAGTGGGGAGGTTGTCCACCTTGGTTGTCCTCAAATTTTCCTTCTTGTTTTTACACTTCCCAACCTCATTACCATTTCAGTAACTCCTGGGGGTATATGGCACCATGCAAACCTGGCGCTGCCATGGCCAGACAGATAATCCAGGAGCTCTGAGCCTCCCACCAATACCTACTGTGGTGTGGAAACTCTCCTGTGTTTTTTACTGAGCCAAGACAATGTTAGACAGCCTTCAAAGAAGTGCTTTAACAATTAAGAGAGAGAAAGAAATATATATAGAAAGAGAAAGAAACAGAGACATACAAGCAGATACACACATACACACACAGAGGGAAAGAGAGAAAGCTGGACGGGAGAGAATAGACAGGAAGAAATATAGAGAGAGATAGAAAGAGAGAAATGGAGAGAGACAGATACAGAGAGAGACAGCAAGAAGGAATAGAAAGGGAGAAATGGAGAGAAATATAGAGAAGAATGGAGAGACAGAAAAATAGAGAGCAACAGAGAAGGAGAGAAAAGCAAAATACAGCAGCAATGCAGTAACACAGTACAAATTCCTAAAACAGTGTGTAGCCTTCCGTTTATTTGGTCATCACTATGTGCTGGTTTTTGGACGTCTGTCTGTTACTTCCCTTTGTCCTGAGTGGCTGCTGTGGACATAGTCTCTATTTGGTTCTTGGGCTGGTGGTGCTCTCTCTCAGGGAAATTTAGTGGCTCTACCCCTGGACTCTATGTATGTTTAGGGACTTCGGGCCTGGAAGTTGGAGACCTTCCTTCGTTTCACAAAATCTGCACCACATCAGGTGTCTCCTGTCACTGGAAGCAGAAAACAGCTCTTCCTTTTTCTGTGTCTGTGGGCGGGAACTGGCTGCCCTTTCAGTTCCCGTTTCCTGTCTAGGACGTCCTAATTTTGAACAGAACAAACAGCACTTGCAACACCCAACCCATCAGGAAATCCTGTTGTCTCTGCCTTTGGAAGACCCAGAACCCCATGGATTGTTACCATGTCCCTGCTACTCACCATCGCAGCTGCAAACACCGTGCTTTGTCACTGGATTCACAGGCGCACCCTCCAGGTCCCCTGCTCCTCCGCAGCCTGGCTCCTTCTGGCTATTCACAACCCAGCAGCGGCGAGAGGGTCACCTCGCAAGTCAAGCTCAGGTGCTCGCTGCGGCAGCACATCTGCTAAAACCGGAACACACACAGAGAAGAGGAACTTGGCCCCTGCCTAAGCACGACATGGAAATTCATGTGACATTCCATATGTTTATGAATATACTAAAAGCCATTGAATTGTAGGCACTGAAAATACTAAATTTTATGGCATGTGAATGATATCTCAATTCAGCTACTGTAAATAAACAAAAGCAAATCATGCCCATCCTTTGCTCAAAGCCCTGCAATGGTTGTTTATTCCATTCAAAGTAAAATCTATATTTTTTTAAAAAGCCATAAAGCTTCTTGTGATCTAAAACCCCCACCCCCATTATTTACAATCTGATTCTTTCTCTAGTTATGTTTCCCCTCACTTCTGGCGGATGCCAATTTGCACTGTTCCAGGAATGTGCCAGGTACTTCGCCCCCTAGCGGTCCCCTTGTTAAGAACCCCTGCAAAGACAGGGTGGACTCGCAGCCCCAAAATGTAGTTCAATGTTGAGAGCAATGATGACATACACACACACACACACACACACACACACACACACACACACACACACACACTCCAAGACAGTGTAACAAGGTGTATTTACATAATGGCAGAACAGGGCGAACCTCTTAAGCAGGTCTCAAACCGAGTGGAAAGAGCAAGGACAGGTGCATAGCTGGGAGCTTTACTGTGGTGAGCAGGTGGGTGGAGCTGGGTAAAGGTGCCCAGAATGCGGGCTTGCGTGATCTGAATCTCCCGCCAGTGTGAAAGTGGGAGCCCTTGGGCTTTCTTCTCAGCTTGTCCAGATGTGGGACAAGCTGACGAGAGGCCCAGGACCAACATTTGGCCACTGAGGCTTAAATGTTTTCAAGCAGCAAAAACTGAAGTCGGCCACTTTATCACACAACTCTTTGCTAAAACCTCGAGCGCTCAGTAAGACCTATCCTGAATACGCCGTGCAAAATCCTCCTTCGCACCTCATCGGTTTCTCCCCAATCTGCGTTCTTGGCTCGGTGTTGTCTTTTTCACACATCGCTGGCCACCTTCTAATGTGTCCTGTCATTTTCCTAAAATATTCAGAACTTGTTATCAGGGTTCCCCTGGGTCCTCTCCTGACCCGCTAAAAATGAACTGCTTGAGGGCAGGGGTCTTTGATCCAAATGCAGATGAATTCCGATTGCCTGCACCAGACCCGGCACCAAGCAGATGTTCCATAGGTACACGTTGAATGAGTGGATTCAGATACTTAAGAAGCAGTCAGCATCCACTCAATAACCCGGTTCTATAGGTTGGTGCAAAAGTAACTGCATTTTTTTTTTTTTTTGCCATTACTTTTTAATGGCAAAACCGCAACAACTTTCGCACCAACCAATCGTTGCCAAATTCTCTTTGGTGGCTCACTTCCTCAGTAATTTTTCAACCTGAATCTTAGCCCTTGGGGCTATCAGAATTTTACTAGTGGTTAAAGTATTAAAGCAATATCATGCATATGAGAAGCAAATTAGACATTTATACCAGAAATTTTAATTATCTCTGACAGCTTTAATAACTATAATAATTCTAGTTAATTCTAACTAGAGTTACTGTAGTTATTGAAAAATTAGTTTGATTTTGAATGTTTACTCAAAGGTGAGCCATTAAGTTGTAATTGTAAAAATCGATTCAATTTTTAAGTGAGATATGATGACTGGGGCACTGTTCTAAAAGGCCGTGAGGTAAGGGAGGGAGTTGAACTCTACTCTGTTTCCACCACTAATTAACTATGAGTCATTTCATCCACTACATTGAACAATCTGTCACTATAATAGGGCTAATATGAATTAAAACATGAATGCTAAAAGAGTATATTTATTTTATCATATGCAGTGTTAGGGTAACAGACAATAAAAGTACCAAGTTGTCCTTTACTTGGCTTTAAAGCAGAGATTATAAAGGAACCAAAAATATATAGAGAACATGTAACGAAGGTCTTTCGCTTTGATGCATTTAGGACACTTTCTCTCAGGATTTGTATCTTGCACTGGAATAATAGTGGTGACTGGGTGTGTCTTTAACCTTACTTTCTGCTGTCATGGCTTCTCTATGAGGATTTTCGGGGGGGTTGCCATTACAATTGTCTTTTAGCAGTAGAATTTAACAAGAAAATTCCAGGGGCAACACTCTAATTGAAGATCAGCACAATCCCTATACCTGCAACCTCTTCTCAGAATTTCCTTGCACTTCCTGGCATTGACTGCAACCAGGAATCATGATGGAGATTCAGGCTCCTCAGTAGCCATTTCTGCAGGAAGCTGCATGTTTTCCTGCATCCCAGAACCTCAGTTCCAGAGGTGGGTCTCCCGTCCTCCCTGATGCTCAGTGTCACCTTCCACAACGATCTCCAATGCTTCTACTGCTCCTTTGAAGTTATGACATCTGATTGTACAGATTTTCAGAGTTTCTACTTTTTCTGCCATTAAATGAGCTTCAGCTAATTTCTTCTGTTCTTCAAAAACTCATTTCCCTCATGATTTAGATTCACCGTCTCAACACTTCGTTTCGTTCTTAGAGACTTCAGTGCTCTTGCCATGGCTCTCTGAAATGTTCACTATCTCTTCCTTTATGTGCTCACGGTCATGACTTTCTCCACAATTTCTGAGCCACCAACATATAGAAATTACCTGAATTTGAATTTGTTAACACTCTTTTTTTTTTTTTTTTAGACAGAGTCTTGCTCTGTCGCCCAGGCTGGAGTGCAGTGGCGCTATCTCAGCTCACTGCAAGCTCCGCCTCCCGGGTTCACGCCTTTCTCCTGCCTCAGCCTCCCGAGTAGCTGGGAGTATAGGCGCTGCCACCTCGCCCGGCTAGTTTTTTGTATTTTTTAGTAGAGACGGGGTTTCACCGTGATAGCCAGGATGGTCTTGATCTCCTGACCTCGTGATCCACCCGCCTCAGCCTCCCAAAGTCCTGGGATTACAGGCGTGAGCCACTGCGCCCAGCTTCACTAACACTCTTATATGAAAAATCCAGTCATCCCATTCTTCAATCACAATCATCTCTTACTGCTTTGCTTCCTTTGCTTAAGTGCTGCATTAAAAGAAAAAAAAAAAAAAAAGCAGCCTCATACACACCCTTCATTTTCTCTTTATCAATTACTTCCATCTTTATTTCTTGAATTATCTGGTTTATATTGCCTGAATAAATCTGTCGCCTTGGAAATATTCTCATTTCCATTCCCTCCTTTTCCTCCTGGAAACACTTTAACCCCAGATGATTCAGAAATCTGCCTTCGTTGTGCTTATAACGACCAAAACTGCATAACATCAATAAATTTGGCAGCTAAGTGTCACCATATATTCACAAATTTCAAAACAAAATGGTCACTCAATGTTATATTGTAGTCAGCTAACCCTCGCAGGCTTTCCGTGCTATTTCATAATACGTCTTTTTCCAAATTTTCTACTTTTCTTCCCTTACATTATGATTCGTTAATGACTTTGCCATGAGGTCATGAGGTGGGAGCTGTGTTTTTCTTCAGTCACCAAATCTGCAAGTCTTCCTGTACCTGCACCTATTTTCACTTTTATTTTTTAAATGTACAAGTATACAATGCTACCAAATGTGGATTCACCTTCTGTGATGAATTAAAAACGTTCAATAGGTAATTATTACATCCTTCACTTTCTAGGATTTGGGGCATAGCAGTAAAAATGATAGATTAGATTCTTTCACATTGAAATTTTATTCTAGTGGATGAATACACAGATAACTAAGACATTAGATAGTTACAACTAAGGTATTAGACATCTACTTTCTTAGCAAATTTTCAGTACACAATATAATGCTACTAACTTCACTTATTACCTGTTTAATGGTTTACATTCACTTTCTAGACATTCATCTGAGATAACCGCATCTTTTCACCTTTACCCTTGGTCTCCTTAACTCACCATCCCCTAGTTTTCTTGTCTTTTTAGTCTCCATTGGTCTGAGAGAATCTCTTCAGATATATTTGTGTGTCATGACCTTGACGCTCTTGAAGAGCACTGGTCAGATATTTTGTAGATTGTCCCTCAATTTCAATGTATCTGATGGTTTTTCATGATTAGATTGAGGTGATGAGCATTTGGCAAAAATACTCAGTCTCTGGCAGTTCTTTATGGAAGTATAAAACCAAACCAATACACCCACCACTGTGATGTTCCTCAGTTCTCAAGGTCCTGGGTCTGCCTGATTTCTTCTCTGCATTTCTTCTTTAGAATCTTCACATAAAAAAAAGTATATGTTTCAAGATTTTTTATTACACTTAGAAACATAAAGTATGTCTACTCTATTTTTTTCCTGTAAGCAAAATTCTAGATGAAGCAGAAGCCTGTTTTCTAACTTTTAAAAAGTTTTTTTTGATTTTTATTGAGATTGTAAGTTTATAATACAACTTAACGTTTCATAGAATTAACAGGTATATAATGTTGAGTCTTTCTCTTTGAGAATAAGAAGTGTTTTCCTGTTTGTTCAAATCTACATTTCTGTTTTTCATGGATAGTTTTAAATTTTCTTCCTGTTACTTTTGCACATTTAAAAAAGTTTATTAGCAAATTCATTAAGTTTATTTTCAAGGGAGAACCATCGTTATTGAAATTGTAAATTGTATACTCTCTACCGTTGTATCTTTTAAACTTATTTTTTGTGATATGAAAGCTATTATTTGTAATACTTACTAAATTCTTTCATTGTTTGAGTTGGTTTTATCATTGCTTATATAGAATTTTGCAGTTATACTATCATTTTATCTGCATATATAGAATGTTTTGCTTGTTGTTTGTATCAATTATTATGCCTCTGATTAATTTATCTTGCCTAATTTCATTGACTAATACCTCCAGTATGCTGTTAAACAGTAATGCAGATACAGTTTTTCAGGAATGGAATCTAGCTGATACATGAGGAATTAGAATATTGCCCCTGTGAAATCACCTGGCCCTGGTGAGGTTTTAGTTTTTTGTTGTTGTTTTTGTTTGTTTGTTGTTGTTGTTGTTTTGCTTGCTTTGGTTTTGTATAGTTCCTGGAATATGTTCTTCTCTACAGAAATTAATCTATTTACACTTTCTGTGTTTAATGGGACCAATTTGGGGATGCAGGTAAATCATGCACCAAATTGCTTCTTTTGCCACTTGTCTGCTTCTGACCTTGCAGGGATCACCTGTAGACTGCGATATGATGGTGATGACCAATGTTACATGGAGAGTGAGTCATATTTTAGTGAGATGACTACTAATGTAATGTGCTTCTGTGTGCCTGTTTCTAATTGCCCTGACTCTGGGGTTGTGCTTCCTAAACAAAATCTTTGCTTTTCAAGTTACTTCATTATTAACTCAAGCAGTATTACTAAAAATGGGGAAAAAAATTCTTTTACACACATTGCTTACTTTTATTTTGGAAAGCTGTCTCAATAAAATTATTTTACTTAATTCGTTTTTATCTTCTTCTTCTTCTTTTTTTTTTTTTTTTGAGACAGAGTCTCTCTCTGTCGCCCAGACTGGAGTGCAGTGGCGCGACCTTGGCTCACTGCAAGCTCTGCCTCCCGGGTTCACGCCATTCTCCTGCCTCAGCCTCCCAGGTAGCTGGGACTACAGGCACCCGCCACCACCCCTGGCTAATTTTTTGCATTTTTAGTAGAGACAGGGTTTCACCGTGTTAGCCAGGATGGGCTCGATCTCCTGACCTCGTGATCCGCCCGCCTCAACCTCCCAAAGTGCTGGGATTACAGGCGTGAGCCACCACGCCCGGCATTCCTTTTTATCTTGTAAGTGCTTCAATGGTTCATAACATTTTGCTAACATTTAAGATAATTTTTTCTTCTCTTATGCATGAATTCATTTTTCCTGATTTGGATAATATGATGCAATATTTCACAGCTTTCCAATAGCCTTCGCTCTGATTATGTCATCAATATAATGATTCACAAGAATTCCAGAGAGACCCTATATTTCCCGACACATGTCTCCATGAGATAGGAGCAATGACTCTTGACGTAGCCTTGTAATATGTATACATTTTTTTAAGTCTTTGCTGAATAAAAGCAAACTGAGTCTGAAATTCCTTATCAAAATGGAAAAATTCAAAAAACAAGATAGACTAGAGGAGTCTATTTGTGCTATTTATAATCCCAGGGCATTAAACATTTATTTCTGAACCTGGGGATAATATTTCTTGAGATTTTTGCACTGACTCCTTTGACAACTAATGACTGGCTATACCTGCCTATGATTTGCTACATTGTCTGAGTAGCCAAATTAGGAAATTATGTGATGATGCAGTGTTATAATTCTCTTCTTCCTCTTCCAAATATTTTAGGTTTTGAGAGATTATTTTTTCCATCTTTTAGCTGGATTCTACACTTGAGGTTTCAACTACGAATTCTAGGAAGGATCATCAGATTTGTTCTGATTTAAATAGTTCTCATTGCTGGCACAGTTGCATTTATTATCAGAATTTTAGTTTTCTATTTTCAAACACTATGAACAATTCTGCACTTTTCAGACAATTTGTCACTTATGGTCCAGTACAGTTAATGCTAATTTTATGTTGATATTTTGGTTTTTAATGTATCTTTAAGATTGTAAGTCAGAGACAATCTGCTCCTATCCTTATGTTGAAAATGGAGGAAATCAGTTTTCAGATGAGATCACTACTACTCATTTAGTGGTGAGTAGCACAGTGTTTTGAGCATGAACTGAAACTGAATCCCATCCATACTGATTACATTCATGAATACTTGGACATATTGTACATCTCTTCTGGATCTTACTAGCTACCTCTATAAAATTTTACTAATAATTTTAAATTAAAAAGAACTGTGTCTATACCATAATTAGTCTGTATCAATTAACTATATATGCATATATAATATACATAATATATATACACACATTGTGAGAGAGACATATGCTCACAGGTATATGGTTATATGTCTCCCTCTCTCTCATACACACACACACACACACACACACACACACACGCCCATAATTATATTATGTGTATAGACATATACCCATAATTAGTCTTGATCTATCAATCAACAACTTTAAAAATATTAGTAAAATTTTGTAGAGATGGCTAATAAGATTCAGAAAATATATATAATCTGTATATATACACAATGTATATATAATACCATATGTATGTATCTATCTATCTATCTATCTTTAGTCTTCAAAATGGTCATTTTCCTGCATGTTATAATGAAAGCTGGATCCCAACTCCTCCAGATAGACAAGTATATACTGAGAAAGTTAAGAGTCTAAAATGAATGTATAACAGTATATTCTAAAGGTATTAGGCTAAAGAAATGCATCATAATGTTGGATTGGTTCAAATTTATTCATATCAGTGCATTTATCACAAGATTCAGGACTTAACTGTAACAGCAGTTAGCTTTAATAACATCCTAGGTTTGTTATTGGAGTTTGGATTCAGTGGTAGGTCATAGTCAACAAGCCCTCTCATAATCAAGTCAAAAGAAGCACATTTGAAAGTGAATTACATCTCATCCTGTAAGAACATCCTGCAAAAAGGGTTGCCGTCCTCTGTAACCTGCAGATGAAGTTGCAAGAGGCTGCATGGGACCTGGATCTGAAGGAAATAACCCAATCTTGTCGTTGAAAAGGCCAGGCAGGGCTCCTCTTCCATCAGAAGCAAGGTAGATGCATTAACCACGGTAAGTGGAAGGGTCTGTGGTGACGGGAAATTGATAATCAGGTCCCAAGAATGAAATAATCGGGAGCTTTGTTAAGATATATAAGCAGGACCATTTTGAGTCTAATGGGCAGAAAACTAACTCGGTTATTATCATTGTGGGAATTTTCAGACTAGCACCCACTTGACAGACCTGGCACCTTGATCGAAGGCATTTATATGTCTCTTTGACAAAGATCCCTGCAAAACAGCCACAGGCATGTATTAGGACTCTTCCTCTAAGCCTTCCCGGTGGGACTGGCTGTCATGCACCAAACTGTCAGTGTGTGATGCGTAGAGAAAATGCCATGATTTTTCAATGAATATTAAATACTAGCTCTGAACTGATGTTAATACTCAAAGTCAAAACCAAACAAGACACAGTAGTCACCGGTCAGAGCAGGGGCTCACAGAGGTCAGATGAGAGGTAAAGACTTGGTCCAGCATGTTTCACAGTGAGAGTGCAAACCCAAATCAGGAGACTTTGAAAACTGCAGAATCTTCATCTTGGTTTCCGGATCAGTGGAGCAAGTCATATTGGGTAGGAAAAGCCAGAAATAAGCCACTGAAGGGATGCAGCCTATGTGAATAGCAAGTCAAAACTGGAACTGTGTCTTAATAGAATTGCAGAATTAGTGCCACCACCACATACTGGAAAGCTGCAACATTTGTAGTTTTTATAGCATCCATGTTTAAATGATTTGTTTGCTGGGTGCTGATCTTGGAGACTGAATGTAAATTTTTGTAAACATAAACAGGTGGGGAAGTCCATTGCAGCCAAGGTTCAGGATATGGTATGTTTACTAGATAAATACCAGGTATATGGCTATTGACCTAGTAAATACTTTAATTCCCATCAGCAAAGGTATTCAAAAGCAGTTCACATTTACATGGCACTGACAGAGATGCATTTCATTGTCTCACCTTAGAAGTTTGTCAGTTCTCTTGCTCTGTGTTATAATATTGTTTGGGAGGACATTGTTTGCCTTACTACGTAGATGATTGCACCAATCCATTGAGTTCATGGTAGCTATACTAACTGAATCTATTGAACAGGAAGTAGCAAGTGCCCTGCATATTTTTAAGGCACTTGCATGTTCAAGGACAAAAGATCAAACTCAAGGAAATTCAGAAACCTGCAATACTGGTGAATTGTCTAGTGTCCACAGTTCTTGGATATGACAATAATTTATCTCTAAAACTAGACACCTATTGCTTCAATTTGTATAGCTCATGAAGAAAGAAAAAGGAGCTATGCTTATGGGGCATCTGGATTTTGGAGGCAACACAAACTGCATTTGATTCTGTGTACCAATCCATTAACCAGTTTACTAGTAGTACTGACAGTTTTAAGAGAGGCATGGAATGATAAGAGTCTTCTCTTAGAAATGACTCTAAGGTCTAGTGTAAGCTACTTTTCATTTGAGATGTCCATAACAGACACAGATGTTATGTACTTTTCTAAGAAGCTCTCATAACCCCCGGATTTTTGTGTAAGACCATGCACTCTGCTACCAGCAAGTACTCTTTGGGGTTGCTTCTGGCAATTCTAATGAAGACTGAACACCTGGCCATGTCACCTGAAGTGACTTTGATCCTAGAACCAATATCATGAAGTAAGCATCGTCTTATGCAATGATAAGGTTGCATGTGCACCGCAGAATTCCAAGTTTCAATGGAAGTCATATGTATAATGCAATCTGAGAACAGACATTAAAGACACAAGTAAACCTCATAGCCTGGTGCCTGAGTGCTCTCATGATACCTGTGCCTTCCCCTTTACTGCCTCTTGCTCCCTCAACCATTACACCGATTCAACAACCCAAAGTTAAATGAGAACTAAAATAGTTAAATACTTAGGAATTTCATTGCCACTTTTGTCCAGTTGCAATCTTTGGCATCACAGGGAGTTTCCAATGATCAGTTAACAGAAAAGGAAAAGCCCTGCTGTAGAGATGGCTCTACATGTTATGATGATACTAGCAGAAAGTGAATGTCAAATACAACTTCAGTTAAAAGTGGCACTCAAACTGGTAGTGAAAGGAAAGCCTCTCAGAGAGTACAACTAAAGATTATATATCTGGTTGTGTATTTTGTGTATAAAGTTAAATGACTTGAAATAATCTACAGTGACCCCTAGACCATGATTAATGGGGTAGTCATGTTACTATAGTCTTAGCAAGGATAAGAAAACTAGCAACAAGAAGATTTTTGGAAGAGGTAGCTTGGTTGGCCCTTTGGAAGTGGGAGAAGGATGGAAAGAAATTTGTGTTTCATGCAAATGCTTAACAGAAGGGATTTTCTGCAGAGGAGTTCTCAGTAATCAGGTGGAAAAGGTAACACAGAATGTACCTGTCAATCAAAGCTACCCACAATTACATAATGGTTCATGAACAAAGTGATGATGGCAGCTGGATTAGAGGCTTTGTGTAGGGTCAACAAAATAGAATGCTACCACCAAGGTTGTTGGGTTATTGCCCCTGCTTAGGGCTCAGCTTTCAAAGGAGAAATGGTTACTAATTATCCTGTATAGCACTATTCCATGAAGAACCAGCTATCTACCTGGCAGTAAGTTGATTACAGCAGATTCTTTTAATTATGAAAAGAGAAGTCCTTGGTTTTACATATGTTAATAGAGATTTTCCTTCATTTTCTGCAACACTTCTACCAGAATTACTATTCATCGACTTTCAAAAAGTCTTGTTAATTACTACTAACAAATACCTCATTTTATAGCAATAGAAAGTGCAATAGGGGACTTACACACATGAAATTTACGGGTATTGCCAGGTATCTGGTCACTGTGGAACAGCTGGCTTGATGGAATAATATAAAGACCTACTGAAGGCTGCATTGTAATGCCAGCTAGGAGACAACATTTGTTGCTTTTGGGTTGTTGTCTTAAGGAATACTGTTTGAATCTCTAATCCACAAGCAATATATTGTGCTAGTGACATCACAGTAAGAACTGGGAAACACAAGACAGAGGTAGGATCAGCCCCTCTCATTTTCACCTTAATAGACCACAGAGGAATGTTTTCCTTCCTATTCCTAGAAGCTTGAGCTAATAGAGTTTGAAGGTCATAGTGACCTAGAGCACAAGGCTTTCCCTAGAGAATATCTCCATGGTTTCATCGAGTTGTGTACAGGGCAGCCCACATGGGCCGTCTGGGCTCCTCATACTGTTGAAAAAACAAACACTAAATGTATATGTACAAAATGTTTTTTGTGGGTGTATAGTATAGATATATGCAAATGTAAAAACAGATGCAAATTATATATTTTGCATATATATAGTATAAATATGCCTTAGAAGAAGAAAAAAGAAATGTGTCCATATGAAGCCATTTGATTAAATAAATTTTAAGAACAAAAGACATGAAATTTGACCACACATAACCTGTATCCCAATGGATTCTACAGTTTGATGTGGCTCTGAACAACTTACCTAATCACTTTTTAACTTGGTTTCCTAGACTCAAAATGGGCCAACAATCATAGATATCTCATACACATATTAAAAAGACTAAAGGGCATAATTTATATAAAGTCATAATTCACGTTAAGTGCTCAGCACCTCTTTCCAAGGAAATACTCAATAAAAATGATTTATTATGCTCATATATTTATAGAGATATATTTATGCACATGTATGCATATACATATCAAACATAGATGATAGATTAGACAGAGTGACCATTTATCATATATTTTTGAATATTTTATTTCTAGGAAAATCACAGTGAAATTGTAAACTGTAATGCTTTTTGACGTAAAATTTACAGTTTAAAAAATGACAGTCGTGAAAGCAACAAATTGTTTTGTACATATGTAATTTATTGTTTGAACAATGTCAAGAGAAACAACCAAATACATTAATGTTTAAGGGATTAAAATTTTAAACCTTTAATATATGCTTAACTATTTTATATTCCTTGTATTATTCCCAGAATGATGTTTTATTCTGCTCTCTGGATTCTTGTGAAGTATTACTAATGATGCTAAAAGTATCGTTCCTAAATGGTTCCCTAGGTTATACATTTTGTCAGCACTCAGCTTTCAACCACATTTTCTCGTAGGCTTACAATTTATAGTACAGAATTTGCTAGGAATGCGTCTGGGACCATTTTTCTTAGTACTTAGATGACTTGTTTTAAAATTTAGGTTGAAATCGGTACAGATTTTGTTTTAGTAAATCACTCGCCTTAAATGTCATTACTAGGATGACAACTCTCTCAGCCCCAGCCTCTAACTCACAGACTGCCTTGATATGGGGATTATAGGGCTATAATTAATCCTGAGGCAAATTGAAATACCCATGATCATTTCGTGGGATGTTTTTTAGCTGTATAATTCCTCCCACACTGGCGCTCAATCTGTGCATTTTCCAAATATGCTTGCCAGAGAAGAAACACTGCTGAAAACAAGCTCGAAATAGACAAGGGAAAGGGAAAGCAAGAGAATTTAAAAGTTTAATGAGATCCAAAATAAGTTAATGAGGTTAGGGAATTTTTTTGCCAGTTTTTAGCCAATTGCAATTAATCAACTTGGCTATTAATAAGACTGAGAAGAAAAAAATTTATTTGGCTCCTTAAGGGCACATAAATACAGAAAGAATTTTTCCAGGAGTTAAAGACCATTAAAACTGAAAGAAAACTTAGATATTAAATGATATAACATATTTACTGGGTAGGTGTAAATACTAAAAATTAAATACATGAAGATATTGTTAAAAATTCTTTCCAAGTTATTAGTAAAATAAGGAATAAACTCTGGTTGTTTTCTTTCCAGTAGGCCACATGATGTATTACATGACAGATATATATTCTGGATTAAATTAACTTCAAAGAGTGGTAGTGGAGATGAATAGCCTTATTTGTGATGTAATACCTACTAATAAATGTAAAAGGAATGATGGAAGCAGTAAAATCACCATTTAGCAAGCACAATAGTAATAATTGATTTAGGCCAAAGTCATCAGCAAATATTAAAACCATTTGGTACAAAGTCTGATGGGAACAGGATATTTGAACAGCCTCAAAGTATTTCTCCAAAGATTGTTAATTCATGACACAGAAAAAAGGTGAGTTTACAGTGTAGAAATCTGACAGATACCATCTGTCCTAATCCACTTTGTGCTGCTATAACAGAAGACCATAATCTGGGTAATTTACAAAGAAGTTTGGTACATGGTCCTAGAGGCTGAGGAGTCCAAGAGCATGACCTTGGCATCTGGTCAGGGTGTTCCTATGGCAGAAGAGGGAAGGGCAAGGGAGTACGCGACACAGAGAGTAAAGGGAAGGCAAACTTACAACTTCACCAGAAACCCACGTCCACAATAACAGTATTAATCAGTTCATGATGGTAGCGCTCTCATGACCTAATCACCTCTTAAAGGTCCAACCTCTTCCACAGCTGCTTCGGAGACTAAGGTTTCAACACATGAGCTTTGGGAATACATCCAAACCATCAAGCCATAGCACGACAATAGCCCAGCGATTAAAGTTAACATTCCAAGAATGTCTCCTGATGTGGTGGGCTGAGAGCGCATAACTCACAGAGAATTTCTGCCAACAATAAAGCAACGAAAACTTCAATCTAGTCATAAGGAAGCAATCAGAAATCCACAAATGAAGGGACAGTTTGAAACTACAACAGAGGTGTACTGCTGAAAAAACATACATGTCATAAAAGACGAAGTTAAGATTGAGGAGGTATTCCAGAAAATGGTTAAGGAGACATGGTAGGTTAAAAAAAAATAGTGATATTAGATTGCACCTTCAGTTGAAATTTTAATAGGATATTTAGTGAAATATGAATATGGAGTTTATAATATGCAATACTATTAGATCGTGATACATTTTCTTTTTAATTTTTACAATGTGGCTGAAAATTAATTGATTGGCAATACAAAAAGAAGAAGAAGGAATTTCTCTTGATAACCAAAAATTGGACTTTGTGCTGTGAGCAGTACTTATCTAGAAAATAGTATCACAACACTCTTAGGATTAATGAGCACAAGTCCATTAGTTCAATGTTTTGAACAAAGTAACTTAAGAAAGCTAATTTAGGGAAGATCTATTTTATATATGAATGTTATACAAAATAGAATGACACAATATTCAAGAGAACTTGCATTTATGATACATTTTCTGAATCTGGTACTCATATTGTAGATGGTTATGATGATGGCCTTGTTATTAGGAGACTGATAATGAAGTCTACACAGTTGGAGGAATTTGCTGTCTGCCACTTACTTTCTAATGAGTTGGCAATAATGAAACAATGAGAATGATACTACGCAAAAGGAGATTAAGGAGGAGGAAGGGGAAGAAAAGAAAATTAAAAACAATATTCAGAGAGAAAGAGAAATAAACAATACATCTAAATGAAGGATACACAGTGGTTCATTGTACCATTTTTGTAACTAGTCTGTACTTTTGAAATTTCTTTGATAAAAAGTATACAATTTATTTTCATCATTATAATGAGTATTCAACTAAAAATGTCAACTGACATTACTATACATAAATATTACACAGATGGCTTCTGCTCTCTACCTACCACACCTCACTTGCCACTCACTGCCTGGAAGAAGCTAGTGCTAGAAATAGAAAAGGAGATGCTGCCATTATAAAATCCTCACTGTGCTGGGAGTTGGAACGTGACGTACTTGTTATAAATCCTATAAAGTTGGAATGATCACATTGTTGGCCAATTTAACCTAAATCTCATTAACTATCTAAGTCACTTGAGATAGAGTCAAATCTGTTTATAATGATTAAATTTTTTAAATGCCAGAGAAATCAAAAGAAAGAAGACAAAGGGAATGGGTAAAAGAAACCAAAGAGGAAATAATAAAGTTCAAGTGTGTTTCTAGTGACATCAAACTGCTTTCAATCTTGCCAATGTGTTGTTCAAATTAGCCATAATCTTCCCAGGACTAACTACCTTTTTCAATTCATATGGAAAATACCCAACCTGTTTTTTATTCCTTCAGAGACAGAAATATTTGTTTCATTTTTTTATCTTCTATTTATTTATTTTTTTTTAGAGGGAATCTCGGAGTGCATGCAGTTGCATGAACACAGCTCACTGCAACCTCCAGCCCCTGGGCTTCAATAATCTTCCCACTGCAGGCTCTGGAGTAGCTGAGACTACAAGAGCATGATGCCACAATTAGCTAATTTTAAAAAAAATTTATTTATTGATTATTATTTTTTTTTAGATATGGGCTTTCACTATGTTTTCCAGCCTCATCTTAAACTCCTGGCTTTCAGCCATCCTCCCGCCTCAGCCTCCCAAAGAACTGGGATTACAGGCATGAGCCACCATGGCTGGCCAGACACAGCAATCTTGATTTTAAAGAAACAAAATAATTTATTTATTCATTCAGCCAATTTTTATTGAGTATCCACTCTGCACCTGGTACGATGCTACATGTCAAACGTGTGTGTGAGCACTGCTTTAATCAAAACCCCAGCGCACTGGCAGACATGAAGTTTGAATAAGCAAGAATTAGACAAGATTACAAATCAGGGATGGAGTCAATCAGATTGAGTAGAGAAAGTGGGATACAATCCTACAGAAGGAGTTTTATGTGGGCAAGAAAACAATAACAGGCCTCCATATTTGGAAGACAGGGAGGTGGGGGTAATGGACTCAAGTGATTCTGGAAAAGTAGGTCCCACTCCCAAAGACTCCAGCCACACTACCAGAGCATTATTAACTACATTAAGCATAGGATTATATCCTAAATACAGTAAGTATCTGTTAAAAGTTCTGGGGTAGCCTAACGAGATGAGTGACTATGAGTATATTTAGAAAGCTGCACAATGCTCCGTGAAAAAGGAGTGAGAGACGCTCTATGGAAACAAGAAGGAGGTTGCTAGGGTACAGAGAGAAAGGTGACATGGAATGGAGAGACTGACAAGGAAAGTTAACTGACAAG
Organism: Macaca mulatta; assembly: GCF_049350105.2. Classification (NCBI taxonomy): domain Eukaryota; kingdom Metazoa; phylum Chordata; class Mammalia; order Primates; family Cercopithecidae; genus Macaca; species Macaca mulatta. Next base: position 6,117,136 of record NC_133414.1, read on the forward strand.
AAATGTATTTTGGAGGTAAAATAAAGAGAACTCAGTAAAGTGGAAGGCAGAAAGGACGACGATGTAAATGGCTTCCCAAGAAGGGGTTGAAAAGGCATTGCATGTCTAACAATACCTCTGTTCTCTCCTCATTTGACAGATTTGGTGAGCAGAAAATTCCAAGATGAAAAATATTTTCTGGCTGGCCATGGTGGCTCATGTCTGTAATCCCAACACTTCGGGAGGTCGAGACAGGAAGACTGCTTGAGTCCAGCAGTTAAAGACCACCCTGGGCAATGTAGTGAGACCCCATCTCTACAAAAAATAAAAATAAAGATAGCCAGGTATGGTGGTGGATGCCTATAGTCCCAATTACTCGGGAGGTTGAGCCTGGAGGATTACTTGAACCCAGGAGGTTGAAACTCCAAAGAGCCATGCTTGCACTAATGTACTCTAGCCTGAGAAACAGAACAAGACCTATCTCAAAAGAAAAAATATATATATTTTCTCTTATAACTTGAAGGACATTTTCCATTGTATTCCGGCTACCAGTGTTTTTGAAGTATAAGGAATATGAATTAATACTTGATTTCTAATTTAATTCTCTTCCAGTTTAAGTGGAGGTGAAGTATGAATTCATTTTTTATTTTTATTTCTTTGAAGGAAACTGCATTTTATTTCTGTAAGCTATTAGAGTCTTATTCATCCTCAGTATTTTCAGATTTCAGAAAATGTGCTTTTATTGAGATCATTGCATTCATTTTGCTGGGTTCTGGATGCACAGTTTTATTATGGCATTTTTAGGTTATTCCATTCTAGCAATTTTATTATACTATGTTCTTGATTAATTTATCTCCTTAATTACACAAACACACAAGTAGGGTTTTGGATATAATAGATCAAAACTCTTATTTTATTATATTCATACATTTTCAGCATTTTCATTTCTTTTTATTTTTATACTAATTCATACAGTTTTTCCTAACTTTATCTTCTCACCCTTGTAATGAGTCACCAATTCTGCTATCTTTATTTGAAACTCCCACAGCATCTTTTATGTGCTATGATTTTTTTCCTACTCTTGCTATCTTGTTTTTATTTGGTAAATGCAAAGTCTCCTCTTAATCTGCTGGGCTTATCAATTATAGATTCGTTTACTCTTATGGTTCTCATGGAGCCCTGGATTTTATCTTTAAATTTTCTAGCTTCATTTCCAGTCCTCAAATCTGTCTGGTACCTTGAACCAAGGAGGCTGTGGTTTTGCCCAGCACTACTTTTCTGCAGCTGTGGCTACAAAAGTTGAGTAGAAGTGTCCTGGGAAGTCACAACTTTCATCTCTTACTTCTTCCAAAATCATTTCTCAAGTTCTAAGAACTTGAGAAGTTGTCAAGTTCAATCTCCCATCTCCTTGCTTTAGGATATTTATTACACCTGTCCATCTACATAGGAGTGTGTGTGTGTGTGTGTGTGTGTGTGTGTGTGAGATAGACAGACAGATAGATAGATAGATAGATAGATAGATAGATAGATAGATAGATAGATAGATAGATAGATATAAAGGTGCTATCTATAGTATCTTCAAATAAGTATTTTTACAATGTATTTATTTTGCAATTGTTCACAACACTACTTCACGTTTCCACCATCACCGGAAGTCTGACATGCTTTTGAAAACAGATAATCCACACTTTTGGCTTGATTTTCTAGTCCTCTTTGTGAAATGACATGGCAAATAAAGTTTAAAAACTCTCCACCAATTGGTGCTATCTATTCTTTGAAAGGATGAAAGTCAAGAAGGAAAAATGGGTTCTTATTGAATTCCAGCTTGCTCTTTGCCTGGAGTCATCTGCCAGAAAATAAATTAAGGCTGAATTAAGTAGTATTTAAAGGATAAATTGTTATCGAATATCAGTGAGAGGATTGAGCAGGTTAAAAGTCAGTTGATTCTTTCCCATAAAGATTGAAAGTGTTTTCATCTTTTTTTTGTGTTTTGTGTCACGCTATCAGGGCTATGATGGGAGCACGTGGTGTGTTTAATCCATTGATACGAGCATTTGTCAGATGGAGAAGTCAATGTTTTATGTTTAGTGAGAAAATCAGGTTACAAAATGTTTCCCAGAATGGATTTCACTAACATTATTCATCATATTACTCAAGTGTTCCCCTGGAAACGCTAGATATCTGTGTTTCATTTTCTTTTATGACCGGTCTTCCATTTTGTAGCAAAGAACTATTACAAATTGATATTTACTTGTATTTTGAGGATTTATAGAGAACGTATAATCCCCCAATAAAAGAAGATGAGCCACTTTCATGGTGTATTTTAGTCTGTTTTCCTAATGTTTGAATTTCAGACAATATTTTAAAGCTTGACGACTTTAAATTTTTTCTTTGTCTTAACAAAAAAACCCATTTTTTTAGTCATTAAAAGTAAAACAGTTTAGTATGTATATTTTCTTCTGGGCTAATCAGAGCCATAATTACTCAAAATAGTGGGATTACTAACAGAATTTTTTCTAATAAAATGTTTCAAAATAATAGTCATTTTTATTTTTGTATTATTAAGTGGATATCACAAAAATTTTAAAAGCTGTTCGAGTTGTTTCAGCTGGCAACAAATCTATCATTTCTGATCTCAGTATTTCACCCTATGTGGGAACTGCATCGTTCCTGGCTGTAGTCCTAGGTTCATGTAATTTAAAACTTTATATTAATTTGCTAATCATCTGACTTTTTTTTAGTATCTCCCAATCATATATTTGACTTCTTTAAACTAAGACATTCCTAGTTTATTTTAATGTGCATTTTTAAGTCCTAGTTTTGCTTTTGTTTTTAATATTATTTTGTTTCAGATATGTTTTTAATTTCTAGGTCCAAACTAAACATTAGAAACATCTAATCTATTTATTTTCACCCAATTTTTAAAAAGTTATACCGTCTTGAATCACTTCTATTTTCTTCTTTTATTTTTTGGAATCATCAAATTTCAGAACAGAGGTCATCTTCGTGACCATAACGAATCAGGAAATATCATACATGTGACAACACATATGTCAAATCCAAACCTCCAATCTGTGTTTTGGGCACGGCACATTTACTGTGTTATCAGCATATACATATATCTTATCAGAATGATGCCTAACGAGAATTTCTTGCAGGCCATACAGAGATCGGTATCCTATGGAATGCCATGATGCCATGCTATATGCTGCAAAGAGTGAGGTAAAATGTGGCTCCAGGGAAGTGGAACAAGCCCGTGCATGCATGTCCCTTCGGAGTAAATAATTCAGTCAAAAACCCAGTCTGTCCACCGGCAAGTCCTGAGCTCACAGCCCAAGAAAACAATCTTCCAAGGATTGCATCACCTGTTTTCTAAGAAAAGCTAGTGTCTTACTATTTGTTGGTTTGTTAATCAAAATTTTAATTCACATATTCATTTTTTGTGTAAAAGAACAGATTGTAGGGCGGAGGGTCAAGGTAAGAAAGTGATACAGAAATGTGTATTAAAACTTCTAAAAAATGTTCTAGCAATGGAATATCTCTTTGACCTAAGAAATACAGACGGATCCATTAATCTGTCAAACTCTATGTTGCATGAAGAGAAATAAAAGGATAGCAACCATCAAGACTGGCTTGTAGGCTGAAAGAAAATGATGACCAGATTAAACCCCACCACTGAGGTTTACATTAACTTCTAGGTACCCTGGCAGGCCACGGCCCAGGGCAAACCTGAGTAAATTCCTACTCTCTGAACCACCTCTCAGGTTTTGTTCACGAAGAAGGCTGCACTTAGCCCCTGATGCCAGTAAAATGGTATACAATTTATTTGACTTGTGTTTTGCCCATGCCCTGGTTTGTTATAGTGATTATGATGACCTCTAATGCTAAAACTCTATGATTCTAAAAATAATTTTAAAAATGGAAGGAGGCTGGTATGTTAGCTCTTGCCTGTAATCTCAGCATTTTGGGAGACCAAGATCGCAGGATCGCTTGAGGCCAGGAGTTTAAGACCAGCCTGGGCAACATAGTGAGACTTCATCTCTACCAAGAAAAGAAAATTGCCAGACATGGTGGTGCATGCCTCTAGCCAGTCCCAGCTTCTCTGAAGGCTGAGGTGGGAGAATCACTTGAACCCAAGGGTTCAAGGCTGCAGTGAGCTTTGATGGCACCACTGCACTCCAGCAGCCTGGGTGACAGAGACCCTGTATCTTTAAAAAAAAAAAAAAAAAAAAAAAAGGATTCAAGAGAGTATGACTTTTAAAGAAATTGATACAAGAAAATGAATTAGATGTTTCTTGGTTAAGTTGGACCTAGAAATTTAAAACATGTCTCAAATTTGCTCTTACCTGCCAACTATTAGGAAAAAAAATATATATGAGCTGGAGAGAGATTACCTGCGGTGAAACATGCTACTAGGGGCTACAGATTTTTTAATCAATATTAGTGGTATCTTAGACAAAAAGTATCTGTTGCCAGGCCTTGTTAATTAATGATTTTTAAATAGCTATTATTCATCATTCATTGTCTCAATAACATTTGGTTTATGTTGATTTATATTAAAATTTGGTCTCTATGGTTGGAGTCCAAGTAACATAACATACCTCTATGTTTGTAGTGTAACGAGTTTTAGAAGAAGGTGGACATTGGCTGTTTCTGTGTGTTTGAACCTAAAATCAGAACAAAATGTGGGTATGCCTTGGATAGAGATGTTGCCTATGCTCTTTTCCTCCTTACAATGTACGTGGTAAGGAAACATGACTCCAGTCTCAATTCCCAGGGAAGTTTCTGTATAGGCTGAGAAAACCAGAACCACCTCTTTAACTCTACCAGGTGTGGTTCATAAACTCAGGCTATGCCAGGTGATGCACAGCCATCTCTTGGTGTATCTGATTGGTCCAAGAGTGGACACGTGACCTACATTGGCCTAAACTATCTGAACAAAAAGACTTTCATTCTGTGGTTAGGAGAAGCAGTTTTCTCTCCTCTGATTGTTATAACTTTTTATACTAGAAAAAAATCTTTCCACCTTTTTGGTTTATTCATTTCAGATTTTTGGCACAATTAAGAGTTCCAGCTAATTGTTTTTATAAAATGTTCCACGTTCAGGATCTGTCAATTATTTCTCATAATTAGATTCAAGTTTGTGTTTTTTTGGCAGCAGTACTCCATAAGTAATCCTGCATACTTCTGTAGAGTTAGGGAGTCACCAATACCACACTCAGATTTGATAATTTCCTAGAAGGACTCACAGAACTCGCTAAAAGCTGTGATACTCAGAGTTACAGTTTATTACAGCAGAAGTATATGGATTGAAGTCAGCCAAGGGAAGAGGTGCATGGAGCAGAGTCCAGGAGATTCCCGTATGCAGTTCCCAGTGGCCCTCTGCCAGTGGGATTGTGGGCAGTGCTGTCTCCAAGAAATGATGGGTATGATTTACATGGAGTATTGCCAACCGAGGAAGGTCCTAAGCCTTGTGTCTGGAGTGGCTACATACACATCATCGACCAACACCTGCTTGACTCGTCTTTAGAGTCCAACTCCTCCCAACATCAATCTGACACTGCACGGCCCAAAGCAGCACCCAAAATCACATTGTTAGACAATCTGGTGTGGACCAAGACTTTCAAGTACAAAAGACAGTTTTATCAGAAAGGACATTCTAAGGGCTTGGAGAAGACCCCTTTGTGGCAAAGGCAAAGGACAGGGCTCTCTTTAGGAAAGGCTGGTTTTTTGCTACTCCCCATGGCCCTTGGCCAAGGCCCTCTTACAACAAAACAACCATATCTCTTTGAGCATCTACATTTATTGTAACATTTATGTCAATCGTATCCATCTGAATATGGCTAACGTTTGGAGAAATCAATATTGGGCAAGAACAGATTTGTAGAAGCAATTAATTCATCCTAAAAGCCATGGCATAAATTTTTGTTTTTTATGCTAGTTTGATAACTCCTTGTTCTTCTCTACCTATTGCTATTTGAACTTTACAACAAACTCGTTCATAATTACTTAAAGTAGAAATTAGATGATGGTTAGCAAAATCCAGCTTTTCCCCATGCCAGTCATTTTTCATTGGTATTTTCTCCTGTGAAGGCTTTAATTCTATTTCCCAATACATTTTATTGTCAATATCTGTATTAGACTCTTACCAGCAACACCAGTGTTATAATATATCACACTATGGTAGTAAATGTAACTTGAAAAGTAAGTCAAAAGCTACTGTTCCATCAGTAGAGTCCCACTCCACCGTTAACAATCACTCCAGTTTCTCGTGATATTACATAGCCACAACGTCTCCCAGAGGGATGCCACCCAGATTCTAGGCTTCCATTTCACCTTGTCAATTCCAGGATCAGGAGTGCTCTTGACAATATATAGTCTCACCTTTTCAGACATCCAGTATAATTGAGCTAAAAGACAATATCATCTCGTGATCAGAACCTCTCTCAGGAGACATCAATATAGTATTAGATTTGCCTCACTGCCAAACTCAGTTATTCCTCCTTTTCTCCTTTATCATTACATTTACCCAAACATCTGTTTTTGGAAGTATCACTGAATTTGATGACTGTGCTGGTCTAGATTGCCTGCAGTAATTCCAATCTAGCAAGTCCACTCAATTCACGCTCAGTGGTGTACATTAGGGTTACAGAAGTACAGAATTAGCGAGCTATTTCAATCAGACAATATTGCTATATTCTTTGTCAATCCTAGTTTTCCCAGAAGGGATCAATGCACAGTCCACCCCATCAGTCCCTTAAAATTCTGGTATAAAAGAAAAACATAGTTTCAGTTTTTTGCTACAGGATAATCCATGCTGCCAACATCCAGATCTGCAGCCCTAGTCTCAGGACCACTGCATTAGGTCGAAGAAAAGAAAGTTGAGGTGATGTGGGAAATAACTGTATAATTATTGCAGCCCTGTTCCCAAGATCACCCACAGAGTTGGAGGGATCTCTCTAGTAGGAACCTTCTCTTCCAAACACTTCATGTTGAGTGTGAGCACACACTCAAGAAGGCATGTAAAGCCAGCCCTGCATCTCCTTCTGACAATCTCACTCGTGACACCAACTACAGAGTTAAGGAGTTTCCAAGAGGACTCTCACTTCTGACACCAATTGAAAAATGTGGGGGTCACAAGACCTTCTCACATCTTACAAAATTTGTAAATTTTGGGTACTCAAGACCACCCTTAGGGTTGAATAATTTCCTAGGAAGATCCACAGAACTCCCTGAAAGCAGTTACACTCATGGTTATTATGTACTATAGCCGAGTGATCCAGATTAAAATAAGCCAAGGAGAGAAGCTCATGGGACATACTCCCAGAATATCACCGGTTCTTGTCATTGGGATTGCCCCACGGAAAGATTTTTAAACTTTCCTAACACACTAGGCTCTCTTCCACAGATGAGAGAAAGTTTGAAGCTGGTACCTGAATTTTCTACTTAAAACATCTATGAGAAAGAGTAGAGCCAGATGTTTTGTAATAAGTTCATGAGAGTAGACGGAAATAGCCCAATACAGTATGCAGACAAACCAAAGGGCACATGTTAAGACATTTAACACTGGTGGTTGTGACATTTCAGGATACAGAGAATATTTACGGAAGATATCATGACATTCAGATGAGGAATTAAGGGCTGTATCCTTAAGTGAGAGGATACTGCTGTGAGGTCGTGAGTCAGTCTCAGCTAGACAGTCTTATAACATTCTTACTAGCTAAAAAGGTGAAGCACAGATGTTAGTGCCACAGCTGTTGACTTAATTTGTCTTGATGTCTTTAATCCATGTGATGATTGGTGAGTAAGGAGGGAATTCACTTACTCCCAATGAAGTAACAATCATATACATATTAATTGGTAGTTTAAGGTTGGGACTGGAGAAGGAGTCAGTGGGGAAGGAATAGATTGAAAACCCTTCCTAGCAAGTATTGACCCAGAAAGTTATAGAGCCTGGAAGGACCCCTACCATGGCACCAGGAGCCCAGGACTCCACCTACAGAACTTCATCCAGGTACCTCAACTTTCAAACCAGCATGACATAGCAATTTATCCAGTATAAGACTATGTCTGCAGGCATCTTGAAAGACTAGATGGATTTCCCTTACTGTGGAAGACCTCAGCATTGAAAGCAAAATATGAAATAGATTTTAGCATAGGGCATTAAGAAGTCTTTCCAGTTTCATTACTGAATCAAAACAATTTGGACTTGCCTGACACAGACAAACTCAATGTGTCCAGATAAACAGAGAATAATGGTATCTCAGCACCTATCTACTCAATCATGTCTGACATTCACTTTTGCTTAAGCTCAGTTTTCCATGAAGTGCAATATCCTTTTACCTGATTTAATTTCAGCTCAGATCTTGTTTGTTGTTTTTTTCTAATAATAAAGGCCATGTAGGAGACAGATAAAGAAAAGAAAAGAGAAAGGATTCATTAGTCAGCTACAGTCATAATAATGTGCAAAAAAAATCCCCACAAGATTGGCTTACAACAATAAGCATATGTTTTCATATTGTGGGTCTTCAGGTAGAGCACTATTTGATCTAGCTCATGCCTGACTGGACAACTCTTGTCTGAACTGCCGGTTCGAGGACTGGCTGCAAGCTATGGACCTGATTCATATCTGTTCCATGTATGTTAGTGGTGCATTAGGGCTGAAAGTGGTGTAGTATCCAATTAGACATTTTCTTCCCATAGCACACCATCAGAGCACAGGAGCCAAGCCATACCATGCAAACACATGTACATCCTCTCCTTACACCACATCTCCTAATGCTGCATTGGCCAAGGTAAGATACGTGGTCACTCCCAACAGCGGTCTAGAGAAGTATATTCTGCCCAGAGTGGAAGGTGCCAGGAATGAACATTGACTGCACAATAACCAAAATTATCACCAAGGAAAAATGAGAGTGGAAAAACATTGAATACTCATCTTAAGTAGGTCCCAAAGCTGGCCATCGATAACAGAAAAGCAATGTCCTGCTTTGTTCCTTGGAAGAGATAGGAGCATGTTCATTGTTAGCTGCTAATAAAATTCTTTTGATAAAAGGCAGTAATTTTATGCCCTTTCAGGTATTATAAGATCTAAAAAGGGGAAAATCCAGGGTTATATCTGTTTTATCAATAGGCTTGAGGCCTCTGTGAGTTTCAAGTGGTGGTTTACATTGAGAAATGTATGATTTGATTTTACATTATTAGAAACTAATAGGATACTATAATTTTAGCAGATGCTCAACTACCAAAAAAAGGCCTTACTTCATTTAGTGCTGTTGGGTTCATCTTTCCAAATTGTACAACACCTTCAGAGACAACATAGGTCCTAACATAGATTTCTTCCACTATTCAAATTCCATTTATTCCTCATCCTCCTGCCAAATATCATTGGCAGTAGTATTTTTATATTTAAATTATATTTTTAAGAATATGAAAACACTATATACTCATAGTAAAGTGTTAAAAATGTGGCATACATTAAGAAAAAATATTAGGTTATGTAATTAGTGATTTACCACTTGTGTTTTGCTATGTTCATTTCTACTTTTAGTTATATAGACACACACACAAACACACACACACACACACACATACACAATTTTTCAAAGCTTCCTGGCTCTCAGTTGGCTATTCAGCCGAAAAATCATTTATGTTTTAAATTCTGGAATATTTTCAAGCATGTGTTTTCTTTCAATATGACTCCTTGCCCACTGTATCTATTATCTCCTTCTGGATCTCCTAAAAGGTATACATTGGATCTTTTTAATTTTTTCCCAAGTTTCTCTAATTTCTTGTTCATTATTTCTGTTTGTTGTGCCAAAATGACCCTTTATGGCACTCATTGAAGTTTGTATTTTTGTAGTGATACTTTAAGATTTCCAGCTGGTATTTTTTCTTTTTTTTCTTTTTAGGAGGAGTCTTGCTCTGTCACTAGGCTGGACCACAGTGGCACAGTCTCGGCTCCCTGCAACCTCTGGCTCCCAGGTTCAAACAATTCTCGTGCCTCAGCCTCCCCAGTAGCTGGGACTACAGGCACATGCACCATGCCCAGCTAATTTTTGTATTTCTAGTAGAGACGGGGTTTCACCATGTTGGCCAGGATTGTCTCTTGACCTCGTGACCTACCCACCTTGGCCACCCAGAGTGCTGGGATTACAGGTTTGAGCCACTGTGCCTGGCCTCCAGCTGGTATTTTTGTATATAGTTGTTGTTGTTGTATTCATGGTTACTATTCTTTCCTTTACATCTTTGAGTACTATGACTATTCTTGACTTAAAATCATTTTCACATTTTTTCATTGTTTCCATTCAGATATACATTCTGTACTGCTTTGGACTGTGGGCTTTATTTTATTAAACTCACTAAGATATTTTATAATTTTTATTTTATGACACATATCACAGCAAAAGTGTTCCCCTCCCAGTGTGCTCGATTTTATTTAGGGTGATTTTAGAAGGGCCAAACTTTGCCCTCTACAGTGCTGGTCTCCAGTCAGATCACGCAACAGAGGTTCCTCCTAGCTCTTACTCTGGGCAGTTACAACAACATTGGATGTTCCCTGGGATCCGGAATTTCCTGGTACATTCATAGTTCCCAGTGAGTCACACTTCTTTGCATCCTTGCCCTTCTGCATTCCCTTCCAAAACTGACACAGCCCTAGTATTTGCTTTGGCAACAAGATATTAGCAAATGTGACACAAGCAGGCATTTGAAATGTGCTTGTGAATTGTGGCATGTTTTCCCTCTTGCTGCTCTTGAACCTGACCATCATGATATGAAGCCAGGCCCAGCCTGCTGGAGACATGTAGCCCAGTAGACCGACAGCACCTTTATTAGAAACACAAATGTGTACCCCTGGTCATTCAGGCCCAGCTGGGCATCTGCAGCCAGCTGAGAGATACCAGTAAGACCAGAGAGATGTCCACCTGAGCCTACTTCCAGATGCCAGATACTAGGGTGTTGCTTTAAGCCATGAAGTTTGGAGTGGCTTTTAATTTGGTAACAGATAAGGGAAGCACAGCGCTAACTTTGATGCCTTTATCACTCTCAGAAGCTACCCATGGCCCTGTCAATTCAGCCCTATTCAGTGTCAATGTTCCTCTCCTGTATTCTGCTCCATATAAGTCTTCCATTTTGAGTTCTGCAACAATCACAACAACAGACATGCACGTGTGCTGTGAGTGTGCATGTGTGTGCATGTAGGTGTGAGCATGCATGTGTGGATATTCACTGTGGAGAACAGTTTCCTGGTAGAGCTCACTTGACATCTTGACCCAGAAATAATTTCACATGTCTAAAACCAAACAATGTTATGCTCCACATAGTTTTTAATCCTGGTTTTTATTGTCACTTAGCATAGTTAATACAATTTGCACCAAAGAATTGAATAGTATTAAGATGGGAAGTGTAATTTTCAACTTCTAGCTAATTACATGATATGTATTAACATTTCCTTTTATTTATTATTTCTCTGTTGTTGAAAGTCAAGTTTGCTTCCAAGCTTTTCTTATTATGAGCTGTCGTCTCTGAGACACCACTTTACATACACGGAGGTGCATTTAGGAAGCATTTTTTACTTTACTGATGTTAAATACTTGTTCATGGGGATTTTCTCTGGTTTCCTCCCCACCTCTGTACTCTAATGCCCTAATATTACCATAATGTCCAAAGTCACTTAGCCTTGAAAATCCCCACCTACAACTGATTTCAACACTTGATGCTTAGCATTGACTTCTTTAGTCACTTTATTAATCATCATCACTAATTTGTATACAATAAATCTTACCTGTCATATTAGATTACAAACTTAGTGAGGGCATTGATAATGTCATATATACTTTCATATTCCTTGTAGTCCTTGAAACAGCTGTATACTACCTACCAACTGTTTAACAAATATGTAGTGTATCCTCTGCTTCCTGAGCACACCACTCTGTGGAGAAGAGTATTTCTCTGACTTTCACCCACTTGTCCTGCAGGTCTCCCTCACATTTTCCTACAAAGTGTCATTTGAATCCTTCAGAGATATTTTATGTTACAGATATGTTATGAGATTACAATGTAAACTACATACAACTTCCTCATAAGCCTTGCAATTATAGTCTTCCATATTTCCTCATTTTATTCTTCTCAATTTAATGTTTGAAGCCATGTATTAACCCATGGCTTCCAAAGCATGTTCTTTGGGGGAAAATAAAATCACGGTTTATTATAGTTACTTACAAACTTTTCTACCATGAGTTAACTACTTTTTTTGGGTTATAATAACTTTTACATAAAATATTTCAGAGAATTTAAATACAAACATACACACTAAGCACTGAGTAATGTATACATAATATATAAATCATAAAGAATATTATCTATAATACTCTTTGTTAAGTACTTTGCCTATTAAGAACATAGCAAAATTCCTATATTGTTCCTCATTATTTCAGATAAATTTACCTTTTCTTCTTTCTTCCCCAGTCCTCCCAACTCGATCAATATTTTTAATGAAATTTAGGAATAATATCATTTATTACCAATTGGAATAATAAGCATATTTTAAAATAACATTTTTGTGTGTCTAATAGAAAACATTCAGTGAAAAGTTAAATTAAACAGACATTTTATTTTTCATTCTTTCTAGAGAAACAGATCCCCTGAGTACTAATCCATGCAAGAAAACAAATAGAAGTAAGTGTGGAAATAAAAGGGATGATTCAAGTTAAGTCACCCATCCGCATTTTCACTGAACTATACAAACTGATGAGGTTATTCGTTTAGCTGATATGCATGTAGCTACTTCTGATCAAGCTAATTAATCTAACAAGCAAAATCTCTTTTGTTATGTTATTAAATCATGCTCACTTGCTGTGGCATAGTCTCTCCTACTTACCAATACTTTTTTTTATATCCCAAGTATAAATATTACATTTTAATAAAAAACACATGTCAAGAAACAAGCTCAATTCAGAGGCAACTGGGATTATCAGGAGATACAGTCATAAGTACGTTCCTGGTAACAAATCTAGTAAGGATTCTCAATCAAATCTGGCTTCTTCTACCACAGACACCTTTATTTACACAATATCTTAATTTATTACTTCAATTTATTTGCTGGTCTGTTTTATTTGTAGGCTTAGTCTAATTTTAACACTGTCAGGAATAATTCACAGAGTATCGGGTGAGTCTGCTTAGAAGAGGGAACCTACGTTAATCTTTTCTGACATTAATAGAATTAGACCTTATTAATTCTGACATGATTTATTTCATATTGTGTAAATACTAAATGCAAGCATCATGTTCTCATTGAAACAAGTGTTTTACATGCTTCATATACTGCAATTTGAAACATGAATTGAAAGTGAGGCTTGAAAACCATTTGAAATGACTTAATTCTTGTCAAACTTAGAAAGATTATTACTGCCAAATGGGAAACATGAAATGCAACAAACAGTGCTCCATGACGTCACTGGGAAGAAAGAGAGCAAAGGCGTGCACAGCCTGCAGGGCTCACCAATATCATTCAGGCAGATATTCTTATGGTAAACGAAAATTATTCCCAGTGGAGATACACCTGCATAATGCATATTTATTTTTTTATTTTATGTACAGAGAACTGAAGTTCCAATACATTCATGTTTGAGTTTTGTTGTTGCTTTGTTTTGTTTTTGTTTTTGTTTTTAATTGGGGAAGATATTTTCTAGTATAATTGTCAGGGATAATGCAACCTGGGTGTGCTTGGAGCAGGTAAGAAAAATGACGCGGGGACTTGGATGAATCTGGAAACCATCATTCTTGGCAAACTAAAACAGGAACAGAAACACCAAACACTGCGTGTTGTCATAAGTGGGAGTTGAACAATGGGAACACATGGACACAGGGAAGGGAACATCACATACTGGGGCCTGTCGGGGGTGACGGTAAGGGGAAGGGGAGGGAGAGCCTTAGGACAAATAACTAATGGATGCGGGGCTTCAAACCTAGATGACGGGTTGATGGGTGCTACAAATCACCATGGCACATGTGTACTACCTACATAACAAATCTGCATGTTCTGCACATGTATCCCAGAACTTAAAGTATAATTTTTAAAAAAGAATTAATTAAAAAAAAAAGAAAATAAACCCACCTAATGCCTCTACCTCTGTTTACCTGAGTTGCAGTGCATGTGTCCTGTCATTTGTTAACTCATGAAAAAGCTAAACGAGGCTTTAGATTGTTTGCCTAGGTTTCTCATAATTTAGGTGACATTTTTAAAAGAAATAGCCAAAAAGAGGAAAATCATTATTGCTCTTACTAATTTGGGCTGATGTCTTCGGTCGGTTAGCCAGATGATTTAGGACCAACAGTTGGTTGACAGTCCTTCGGATAATTTTTAAAGCATGAGAATGCTAGGATTGCATTTTTTAGGGGCCTTGGTGTATCTACATCTAAGTTGCAGATGTGTGGAAATCGTTTGAACTACTTTCTAAGTACTATAAAATGAAAAGGAAATATTAATACTGGCTTCCTTCAAATGTGACTTGATCTATGATGCAAAGGACTTTTTTTAAGAAGCAGAAAGGATACTAGGTCTTTGTTCTTTTGAAACAAGAGCAAAGATGGCACTTCTTTTAAGTCTCAGTTATTTATTTACCAGAAACATATGGGGAATAATATTAGACAAAGGTTTCAGATTTCTAGAACAGTTCATTTTGTAGCTGTCAATTGGGGTGTGAATTACGTCGCTTAATATAGTACATGGATAACTGGAAGAAAGTGAGAAAATTTGCTGCATTTGTACATTTTATATAATATACATTATTAACTTGAACTAAAATACTTAATTCTTGAAACAGATAACAAATTCAAAATTATTTTTTTGTAAATCATGGTTAACTTTCAGAAGTTTTTCTAAAATAACCATTCCATACAGCAGTGACAATTTTAATTTTCCTAAATTTGGTGGGAGTAGTAATGTTATGATGATGTAGTAATAACACCAAAAGCAGAAATAGCTCACCTGTTAGAAAAGTGATATCTGAAATTGTATATGTACCAATGAGAGCTATTTCATTGGAAGATCAATATTTTAAACCTTACAGACATTTCCAGGACTCACAGAAACCTAACATCACATCAAATGCCAGGATGGTGCAGTGACTTCCCAGGGCTATGCACCTGGATCTGCAGCCTGATTGTGAGTCTATGACAGCATATCATCCCGTGAAACATATCTGAAAACTCTTCTTGCATATTTTAGGTCTATTCAGTGGGATGAAACTATGTCTTTAGTATATTTCTCTTAAAAGCATTTTGTTTGTTGGTGTG
The DNA here is from genome assembly GCF_049350105.2 of Macaca mulatta. Classification (NCBI taxonomy): domain Eukaryota; kingdom Metazoa; phylum Chordata; class Mammalia; order Primates; family Cercopithecidae; genus Macaca; species Macaca mulatta. The sequence goes on from NC_133414.1 coordinate 6,132,412, forward strand.
TTCATTAGCATGTGTCTTCTTCAAATTTATGTTTCCATGCTTGATGCTGTCTTTTTTTCCTGTATTTATGTATCATGTCTTCCCTTTATACCACCGTTTCTAAAAGTCATTGATTTCCACCACATTTTAGAAAATAGTTGATGAAAATCAAGAAGACCTGAGGTGTCTCTTATTACAGAATTTTAAATGACCCTTTGAGGTGCTGGCTTACATTGCAAAGTTTAAGTGACTCTGAAATGTTGGTTTCTATATATTGAGTTTGGTTTGTTTTCTTTTAACTTAAAGCTATAAGTCTTAGAGTAGACATACGCTTTCATTTCCCTTGGGTAAATACCTAGGAAAGGGATGGCTAGGTCATATGGTAGGTTTGTGTTTAACTTCGAAGAAACTGCGGAATGGTTTTCTGGGCAGCTGCACCATTTTGCACGCCCACCAGAAAGCATTGAAAGGCTCTGGTTAGTCCTATCCTCATCAGTATGTGGTGAGGTCACTCTAATCTTAGTCACTGTACTGGGTACGGAGCTGTGTCTTATTGTGGTTTTGACCTGTTTTTCCATAATGACTAAATGTATTGAACACTTTTTAATGTTTTCGTTAGTCATCCATATATCTTCTTTGGTAAAGAGTTTGTTAAAATCTTTGCCTATTTGTTGTTGTTGCTGTTGTTGTTGTTCAAAATTACATGTCTTTTTGTGGTTGAGTTGTAAAAGTTCTTTGTATGTTCCAGATACTTATCTCCTATTGGATATATGTTTTACATGTATTTTTCTCTACTCTGTGGCTTGCCCTTTTTTTCTTATCAGTGTCTTCTGAAAAAGCATAATTTTTATTTATTTTTATTTATTTTATTTATTTTATTATTTAATAAATTTAAATAAATTTTATTTATTTATATTTTTAAAATTTATTTATTTTTATTTATTTAAACTACATTTAACTGTCTGTTTCCCCAATTTGTGATTCTATCTCTTAAGTAAATCAAGGTTCTACTATGTAAAATAAGTTAGTCAACAAAAATACTGAGTATAAAAGCACTATTAATAAATGCAGTTCTGTACCCAGTCTTATTTTCTATTTCATAAGTAAGAAATATTTGCCAAACAAGGGACATTAATTTTGCCCCTATGTTTTCTTTCAGAGTTTTTATACTTTCAGCTCTCACATTTAGATCTATGAATGTTCATCGAAGCTTTATTTGTAACAGCCAAGCGGGCAGACAACCCAAATGTCCATCAGCTGATTAACACACAAATCAACTGCATGTGTTTCACATGAAATCCTACTCAGAAACGGAAGGAAGTGAATTATTGATACACGCAATGAAACAGACAAACCTCAAAATAACTGCTCAGTGAAAGAAGCTGGACAATAAAAAGTATGTACTTTATCATTCCATTTCTGCATGTTACAGGAAATGCAAGCTCATCTCAAGTGACAGTTCACAGAATCATGGCTGCATGGGGAGGGGTGAGCAACGCAGAAGGAAAGGATGTATAGGAGGAATTAGAAATGGGCACACAGAAAATGTGGAGGATAATGAGCAAATATGTTCATGATCTTAATCACAACAATGGTTTCACCATCTGCATGTGTGTGGTTATTGGACTAGCAACTTATTAAATAATACTGTATTGATTTCAATACATAAATAAATACAATCATTTCTTCAATAAATAAATAAAGCTTCAATAAAGCTGAAACAATAAAGTTTCAATAAAGCTATGAAACATAAATGGTAAATAAATATACATGTAAACAAAAATTTAAAAAAAATCTTAAAATTGTAATGCTCACCTTGAAAGGGAACCCAGTTACTTTGTATGGCAACTTTTTTAAGGAAGAAAACTGAGATTTGAGGACCTAGCATATTACAGATGCTATACTAAATGCTTTCATGTGATTTGTCTTGCTTCTCACAAGTATCCCATACAATAGGGATTTTTAGGCCTCAAAGATTAGCACTGGAGAGAGTTATTGACTCTATGGCATCAAACAGTCACGAAACAGCAGAATTAGGGATGACGAAATAGAGTAATAGGGTCCATTTCACTATGCACCCCTTAGTCCTTACACCCAGTATGAATACCCCATATGAGGGAGAGATAAAAAAGTAAGACGTAGGGTGTCTTGAATGTGAAGCTCTTACAGCTGTGCCCGTATTATGCTCAGCAGTCCCAGCACAGTGTACTTGCCACTCAAGAAGTCCAACATGACTAGTCAAGGGCTAGCGTCCACAGAGCATGCCTGCCAAGACAGCCATTTAGCTTAGCCTTGCTTGTGAAGCAGGAAGCTTCTGGAGATAAAATAAGTCTGGCAGGGCAGCCTCAGGAATAGTCAATTAGGAAAGGCCTCCAGGGAGACCACGTAGGGTCAGAAGGGCTGTGCCTGGCAGTGGGACCATTTGGGGCTTCCAGACAGCAGCCGGGAGACCAGTACATTGCATTTCACAGTGGCCTCGGGGTGGTCTGCATCCCCATGGGTCTTGGACTGCAGGTCCCTGGAGAAAGCTTTTCAAGGCTTCTGCTGCAAAGCAAACATGGGGTCAGGTGCACGCTCATGGCACAGGCTCAGGCATGGGCATTGTCCTACTCCTGAAAATCTTCTTTCTGAAAGTAGAGTGAACATCAGAAATTTGCAGAGGTAACATGTGCTCAGTGAGGACCCTCAGAATTCAGACGAAGGGGCTTCGAGTTACACACGACTACAAAGTGCCAGAACCTTCAAGTCAGGAACAAATGAAGCCTACTGGTCAGAATTAAACAGGCTCAAACTCAGTTGAGGGGTAGCAAGAAGCAGTATTCAGGGATGGAAAATGAACAAGGTGTGGAAAAGACATAGGGGAATATCTGATGGTCTGTCTTCTTCCCTACTTCTCATTTTCAGTAAACTACATTTAAAAGGTTCCCCAATGTGTAATTCTCTCTCTTAAGTAAATCAAGGTTCTGCTATGTAAAATAAGTTAATCAACAAAAATACTGAGTATAAAAGTACTATTAATAAGTGCAGTTCTGTACCCAGTTTTGTGAAAATATACAATTTGTAAGCCACACAATGATTGAAGTCTAGGACCACACAGTGCCAGTGGGGGGAAGTGTGCAAAACGAATGATTAAATAACGACAGGCACCATTTGTGAGCTATCTCTATTTTCCAGATGAGAGGTTATAGCAATTAAATGGTAGATACGACAATGACTATGATCCAGACAGATCCTGGAGGCCTTCAAGGAGGAGGTGAGTTTGAGCCAGGCCGTGAAGGCTGTGAAGGCTCCAACTAGGCACACAGCAAGTGGAGTCGGTGCCACAGAGGCTGAGTGGGAGGCAAGCACCCAGAATTCCAGTAACGCGGCTGACAATTCTGATATGGGTTAACCAAACATCTTGATTCTCAGCAGCAGATATCATTATCTACAGCTGATGGAATTGGAGGCATCATCGGATTAATGTTTTCATTTAAATATTAATCTCTTAAATTCTCAGTTATTTGAATTACAAATCGGAGCCATGTTATATTTATTAATAAGAAAGGCCTTGATTCTTGTTAACTGTGTCCTAGCCACGAAGCATTTGTAGTACAAAGAACTGAAAAAAAAAAAAAAAACATCAGCCAAAACTCAGCTTTCACACTGTCACAAAATTATGTTTCAGAAGGGAAACTTCTTGGTAAAAATGCTGCTAAATTATCAAATATCTCCACTGCCAAATGTAAGCATATTACCTGCCTCATCACATAGGCTGGCCTGAACCTTGAAGTGGCAAAAGCTATGAATTCTTGAAAATAAGTTAACGTTTTAGTCAGTGCTGTCTAACAAGGCAAAAGGAAGAAAAAAATAGAAAACTGACAAACGTAACATGTGCTAGGGAAAGGCTATGCTATGAAGATTTCAGCCTCAACCCCCTGACTCGTTTCTGGCTAAAGTTTATTCTTATACCATTCTTCAATAGGTGGCTGCACTCCAGCCTGGGCCATGGAGTGAGACCCCATCTCAAAAAAAATAAATAAATAAATACTAGGTGAGTGTTTTCCTATGTTCCACAGAGAAAAAAAAATAATGCCCAGTGAGTAATACAATTTGGCTTTAAGCAGCTATTTTGCCAGAATTTTGGCTTTAAGCAGCTATCTAAGCAGCGTGCCAGAAATTGGAAATGGCTTTGATTTCGGTTCACAGTTAAGTGCGATGTCTGATGGTCTCTGATGGAGACCCCCTTTCTTCTACGAGTTTGACCACAAAGTGAAAGCAGAAGTGCAGCTGGTACTAGATGCAGTCACCATTCAAACCTACACTCGATCCACACCGAACGAAGAATGAGCACAACTCTTGTATGTAAGTGCATTCTGTAGATGGCATTGTAAAAGGGAATGCTGAGCTCTCCCTTAAAAAAAAAAAAAAAAAGTCTTAAAAGTCAAGTATGGGCTACATTAAACATGAATGATAATACAGTCGACAGATAAATGACAACTGTGTGATTTATTACTTACTCTGCCAGTATCCACTTACACTTCCACATAGAACAAAAGCTGATAGAAGGAAATGAAAGTGCTGAAGACTGTTGTGAAGACATGAAATAATACGAGCATTCATTTAGTATTTGCATCTGAGAGTGACCTTTTGTTTCTGAATGTTCTTTAGTTCCTCCCAAATCTTCTGGAAATTTTAACTTCAGAGAAAGACAGCAAACGAGAGAGAGGGAGAAAGAAAAAGAAAGAGATTGAGAGAGAGAGAGAAAGAGAGAGAGAGAATATGTGCTATGCATAATGTGTGACATTTGGAATAGATAAATGAATTTTAGCAAATTCTGCTTTAGTAAACAGCTGCTTAATGTTAGCTGAAGTGACCTCAGATAACAGTTTTAGAGGTGTTGGAGTTTGGCTAGGTAAAAGTGAAATTCACTTCAAATACTGAATATCCATGTAGATGTGTTCACCAAGGGGTATGTGAAGAGAGGCGTGATTATTGAAAAGAATTTGAAACCCAAAGAAAATATTTTGTAAAAATTGGCCGAGCGCGGTGGCTCAAGCCTGTAATCCCAGCACTTTGGGAGGCCGAGACGGGCGGATCACGAGGTCGGGAGATCGAGACCATCCTGGCTAACACGGTGAAACCCCGTCTCTACTAAAAAAATACAAAAAACTAGCCGGGCGAGGTGGCGGCGCCTGTAGTCCCAGCTACTCGGGAGGCTGAGGCGGGAGAATGGCGGGAACCCGGGAGGCGGAGCTTGCAGTGAGCTGAGATCCGGCCGCTGCACTCCAGCCTGGGAGACAGAGCGAGACTCCGTCTCAAAAAAAAAAAAAAAAAAGAAAATATTTTGTAAAAATTATATTTGAACAAATTATATTTCAATGAATATTTTGTAAAACATCTTTTCTATCAAAGAAATCGACTTCCAGGATCTTAGAAGAAAAGAAGTGAGGGAGTCGTTAGGCTGTAGAGTCATCTGCTTGTGTGCACTGAGTTTTGTGGGACAGAACACGTTTGTTGGAACAGAACCTTTACACTGGACACAGCAGATGTCGGTATCAGGAAGGTTCCCTCAGCTCCTGAGTGCCACAGTGAGAAATCTCAACTTGTCCTTGTAACTAATTGATCACCACATTGTAACCAATTTAATCAACCAATTGATCAAAGCTTTTGCTGTTGAGTGACCTTGGCAAAGGAGGTGCCAGGAATACCATTTACTCAGTCTGATGTGCTGCTTTTAGTGTTTAGACAAAACCAAATAAACATTACTGCAGTTGCCCTTCTTCCAGCAGCAATGGTGGCAAGAAATGCGTGCAGACTTTGGATAGTTTCAAATGATCTATAAATAACATCTTAAAATAAGTTATTTTAAAATCAAATTTTAATTAAAATACAGTAGAGGAAGTAATATTACAATTTTGAATTTACTTGGATACCTACTGGAACAAGAGTAAATTTGATCAAAGATCTCTGCCAAAGTCTAATAAATATTCACCTGAACGTAGGATTTAGGTATAGAAAGAATATGTAGTAGGTCCTAGAATAATGGTTTTCATTCAACGTCAATTCCTTATAACACTGATGAGAATAAACATTAATTCCCAGCCACATCCACTGCCGGGAGTTGGCACATTCTTCCCAAGTCCGTGTGTGTCTTCTCTGGGGCACTCTGGTCCATGTTAGGTGAACTGGCATGTCTATGCAGTCCCAGGGTGAGTAAGGGCGGGTGCAGGTGTGAGTGCACCCTGCGAAAGGATGGCATCCAGGCCAGTTGATGCTGAACTGGAATACTTGGGTAAATAATTCTCTCATTCATTTTCATTGATCTTTCTTAAATCTATGTATAGCTCACATTTACTTCAATATTTATTATTAGATGTGTTTTGATCCTTATTTGGAAATTTGGTCATGTTTTTGTAACCAGAAATAGGCCATAGGAACTTAACTCTCATTTATACCAATTAGCAAACTTGTGATACCTTTTTCTTAAAGTCACAGTTTCCAAGAACCTGTTGATGGTGTTAAGTGAGAATTTACTGTATTTCTCCCTGGAACCAAGAACATTGGTAGAGAAACTGAACACCTATAATAATAATAATAATAATAATAATAATAATAATAGTAATAGTAATAAATTCCCTAACATAACTTAAATAATCTGAGGAGCAGACAGTGATAGCATCCTGATTATTAAAGATAAAATCTGGTTTTGAAAGCTATGAAAAAATGTTACTTTAAGACACAATTTAAATGTGTTACAGTTTAATCAATTTTATCTACTATATTAATGAATTATTTGTTGGAAAATGGTATAATTTCATTATCAATTAGAAGTTGCAAAACTTGAAGAAAGTTAGATTTATTGAGCGTGAAGAAATGGTAATTATTTTATGAATTAAAGTAACATCCTAAATGTACCTTTAAGCAGACCACTAATAAATTCTGCCACATTAAAAAAAAAATGATTACTTTCAGCTGGAATCAAAGGCGTGGAAGAATTTTAATTGCTACATTTTTAAACAGTTGCAGCTGTTTCCTATCAAATGATTTTCAGTTCTAGTTGATTTGGCCTTACTTAAGTCATGAAATGTAAACTGCAGGAATGGCTCACTCTTGTTTCAGCTTACAAACAATAAACTTAAAATTATCATTCCCAAATTTTGTAAATAAATAAACTGAGAGGCATGACAGAGCTGCCTACTTGAGTGAGCAGAGTGTAGAATTTATTTTCCACTCAATTTATTGCACAGATTTTTTCTCTTACATTTTCTTAACACTCCTTCCTGTGACTGGCATCTAATACTTCTTGGTAACACTGTAAAAATTTACTTAATTATATAATCTTATTATCATAATATTAGCCATTAACTCTATAGCTAGGGTTTTAATAAACACTGGAGCTTATGTAAAAATATAAGAAATACCTTAAAATTGTAACAATATTCAGATGGCTCTCAGTTGGCTGTAATCACTGAGACACAGTACGCAACTTACAAGTACAAAGATACTTGTACTGAAACACACATAATTGCTTTTATATTGAAAATACCTCTTAAGACTAAAACACTGAAACGAAGTATGAAAAAAAGAACTTGGAGTTAACAACCTAATTCAGAACGAATCGCTTTGTACCCTAACTGTTGTAGCTTCTTCTAACCCATCGGAAAAGCGTGTTACTCTTCCAGAATTTCATTATTTAAATGCCTGTCTCCAAATTACTCAGTATTTCTCTGGAATTGGCTTTCAAGCTATGTTCCTCTCATGTTTAGAATATTTCTGAGACTGTGTGTTTGCAAAAATGTTACAAAGCACATTCTCTAACTTGGATTTCCACCGACACTTGGGGTCATAGTGGGTCCCTGTGCAGGCTGCCATGCCTGGCTCCAATGCCTGGGCTACGGCTGAGTCACCTCTTACCCCCTGGTGTCTCAGCCTCCAGGGACACGTGAGCTTCCAGGTTCTACCAAGTGACAGTCATACAAGGAGTGAGCCAAAGATTCAGCACCAGAGTGCCCAAGAGACCACGTCATGCCACCAGGGTACACGGGGAAGCTCCCTGCACTGGCAACAGGAGGTGGAGAAGAGGGCAAGTAGATTCCTTGGCCTTTCCGATCTTCCCAATTCAGGAACTTTTCCAAGGTAAGGGATGCTGGAGGATGTTGACCCCCCATTCTTTTGCAAAAACAATTGTCTGCCTTTTGATGTCAGTAGCCTCTCCCGATGGCCTGCCGTTGCCGTCATGACAGCTGTAGCAGGGAGGTGCAGCTGGGGCTGCGTGTTCCACGGAGCTGGCAGCAACTGGGCACAAGTGGGACCCCCGCCGCTTCTGAGCTGGGGTAGGAGCTCTCCAGGTGCCACTGCAGCTGCCCAAACCGGGGCTGCAGACCCAAGGCCCCTGCACCGTGGAGCAGGCAGAAGCCCTGCACCCCAGGCACAGCTGCAGCTGCCCAAACCACAGGGGCAGACACAGGCATTCCTGCACTCTCGGGGGTCTGGGAAGGCCCCTGCCCTCATGGACTCAGACGTGCCTGTTCATGCTGCCTGGCTTCTCCCTGCTGTTGGCACCTGCTCTGATTGGAACAAAGTTGGGGCCAAGCCTAGATGCCATGAATGGCAGTAGGAAGCAAACAGATTCCTATGTGGAAGAGGGTGGATCCCCAGTGAGGCCCCACCTTGAGGTCAGGGAGGGCCTGAAGACTGGGGGCTGGGCTGCCAGTCCTGTGGACTGGAGTGGGAGCTTGTGGCGACTTTTCGGGGCCTGCTCATGGCTGTCCATGGACCAACTGGCACTTTCTCCCCTCTGCAGCCCATACAAGCTTCGGGCTCAGCCAGAGCTGCTCAGACTACTCGCCAGTCTCCTGTGAGCTGTTCCATTGCTCAATAAAGCTCCTCTTCACCTTGCTCACCCTCCACTTGTCTGCATACCCCATTGTTCCTGGTCACGGGACAAGAACCAGTGCCGTTTGCCACCAAATGGCAAAGCTAAAAGAGCTATAACACAAACAGGGCTGAAACATGTCCCTTGCTCACCACACTGTGAGTGAAGAGAAGGAAAAGAGAGCTTTGGCCCCTAGGGGAGTGCAGACCTGGAACTCTCAGAGCCAGGGCTGTGACTTTCTTTGTGGTCTTGCAGTGACTGGCATCTCCAAGCTTCTGGACACCTCTGCATTCCCGGGTGCCAGTCAGGGAAGTTGCTTGTGGTGCACCTGGTCCAGTCACAGCCCCCCAGAGAGCCGCTGCCTGTACCAGCACCCACAGCTGCCCACCCTGCTGCAGCAGTCGGCATGTCTGATGGCGCAGTGGCTGGACCTCACTCTCCCTCACAAACCCCTCACCGCTCCACACCTGACTCACCCTTGGCAGGCATGGGATCCCGGGTAGCAGCATAAGCTGAGCACAGCCTTCCAGGCCAAGTGGGTGGAATAAGCCCAGTAGGCCCAAGTAAAACTCGGGAAAAGGTGCCACTGGCCAGAGGTTTCAGGCCAGAGAAGCAACACCCCAAAGGTCCCATAAAACCTTCACTAGGTTACCATCTTGGGGATGACAGTCCTCTAATTTAACAATGAGAACTCGGATTGATACGCCTTTATGTTTAAATGCCTTCTCGTGGAAATAGTAACGCTGAAATATATTGGTGACTGTTGCTTGGTTAAAAGAGTATTAAAAATGTCTCACATGTCTAAATATTTCTAATCCTCCTAAATTAGTAAATGTAAGAGGATACTTACTCCCTCCACCCCATCATTAGAGAATCACAATAACAAGGCGACAAGATCACAGTCTCCTTCGGTAAATTCCCTCTAAGCATTTGACAATATTGTTTAGTGACCAAGCCAAATAATGTTCCCTCATCAGATTCAGTCCTCTTAGACCTGGGGCCAGAGAAGCCACATGCTTTGCACAGTGCAGTGCAAAAACACAATGCCCATCCCTTGTTCAAAATGAAATAAAAACATGCCATTAAATTGCCAAAATACAGGTTTTCTCCTTTTCCATGGTCTCTCTCTCAACTTGTCATTGCATTTTAAACATGCTATTTAATGTCATTCTAACCAACAAAATACGAAAATGTAAATCACTAGCATGAGCTTTGCCATTCATCTCTTGTGCAATGCCACTTTAAAATACGAATAAAAGACATTTAAGCATTATGCTCTTTAACCTGCAATTTTGGTATCCCTGAAATTATACAGTGTGCTGTTCATAACTTGTACATGCATCTTGTTCTTAGCAGAAGAGAGGAAATCCTTCACAAAACAAACTCAAGGGATTTTATTTTTTTATTTCCCTTTTTGGTATGCACACAGTCTGCCAGCATTATCTATGATCGACTTACTGATGAGTGAGAAAGTAGAATAAAGAGGGTGCTGTGGGCTTCTTTGTCCTTTCCTTCTACACCATCATTTCAGCATCAGTGAGAAGTAACACTTGTTAAGAAAGCATATGGAAGGGCCCTTGATTGTTTGTGATTCCTGCATTGCTATGGTCTTTCTGCATTTGGGATACTCGGTTTGAATAAAGATTACAGCCTCCTAAGGTGGCCAGTTTCCCCACTAACGTTTGCTTTGTACTCCAGTGGATCCTGCTGAACCCCCACCCATTTGCAGGCCACCAGAATCCTGTGCTTGTGGATCATTGCAATACTCTGTGCAATCAGGGATTCGGAACAAGAGACAAACATATTGCCCATATCTGCTCCACTCACGTGCATGGTCTATTGTTCCATCAAATTTCACCTAAAAAACACAAGTTCTTAGGTAAAATTGTTATACATTACTTTTCCCTTCCTTCCTCCCTTCCCCCCTTCCCCTCCTCCCCTCCTCCCCACCTCCTTCCCTCCCTCTGTTCCTTCCTTCCTTTCTCTCTTTTTTTCTTTCTTCTTTTTCTTTCTTTCTTTTTTCCTTCCTTCCTTCCTTCTTTCCCTCCTTCCTTCCTTCCTTCTTCTCCCTCTTTTCCTTCCTTTCTTTCTTTCTTTCTTTCTTTCTTTCTTTCTTTTTCTTTCTTTCTTTTTCTTTCTTTCTTTCTTTCTTTTCCTTCTTTCTTTCTTTCTTTTTTCCCTCCTTCCTTCCTTCCTTCCTTCCTTCCTTCCATCCTTCCTCCTTCCTCCTTCTTTCCTTCCCTCTTTTTCTTTCTTTCTGACAGAGTTTCACTCTCTCACCCACGCTGGAGTGTAGTGGTGCAATATGGGCTCACTACACCTTCCGCCCCCTGGGTTCAAGCCTCCTGCCTCAGCCTCCTAAATAGCTGGGATTACAGTCATGGGTAACCAAACCTAGCTAATTTTTTGCATTTTTAGAAGAGATGGCATTTTGCCATATTTGCCAGGCTGGCTCAAACTCCTGATCTCAAGTGATTCACCCTCCTTGGCCTCCCAAAGTTCTGGGACTACAGACGTGAGCCATTCGCCCAGCCTGTAAATTTTAACATAGCAAGAACAGAGCGTTAAACCAAGCTCAGCATCCTTCAGATAATAAGGCCCGGTATCTAGGCACAGTTTGCACGACTGTGAAGCTGGTCGTCCCTTGGTTACATCCGTCTAGGGCCACTCCGATGCCCTCAGTACCTGGCCCCCTTTAGGTGTTCAGTAAGAGATGTTCACTGAGCCGTCAGCCTCCGTGCATCTTTGGATAGCAGCACCCAATATCTTTTCTTTCTCTTTCACATTGCTGCTCCTCTCCTCCCTTCCTTGCTTCTTCATCCCACTCCTTTCTTTGTTCCTCATTTTTCTCTTTCAGTTCTGGAGTTTTCATTGTGATTAAATGGTCAAATAGATGAGGCATTTGACTAGGCTTTAAATATTCTTACTATAAGTCAATTTTTATCAAATGCTCAAGTGCCAGAGTGTTGGAAATTTTATTACTCGCCTTGAAACTAGCAACATTCAACATTTGTATTCATTTCCAAAGTACAGCTATGACTGAGATGAGAAAAATCAAATCACTCATGCCTAAGAATAAAATTTGTAACATGACTTTAACACTTAACTGGGATGTCAATCAGTATGACGTCACCAAAAGTAGAGCTGATTAGGCAGTTTCTGGAAGAAAATGTGAACAGAACCACCAAAGATAACTCCACTTGCCTTATAATTAAAACTATGATCAGGTCTTTGAAGGTACTTTTCCCTTTCTCTGGATTTTCCTCCTTTAGTAAGAGGCGGTTACTTTCACAGATGGGGCTCAGAGGCTATTTTCTTTGAAAAAAAAGTTATTTTAAATTCCGGGATATATGTGCAGAATGCGAAGGTTTGTTACGTAGGTAAACATGTGCCATGGTGGTTTGCTGCACCTATCAACCCATCACCTAGATACTAAGCCCCACATGCATTAGCTATTTATCCTGATGCTCTCCCTCCCCCTACCCCACCTCTTGACAGGCCCCGGTGTGTGATGTTCCCCTCCCTGTGTCCATGTGTTCTCATTGTTCAGCTCCCACTAATGAGTGAGAACATGCAGTGTTTGCTTTTCTGATCCTGTGTTAATTTGCTGAGGATAATGGCTTCCAGCTTCATCCATGTCTCTGCAAAGGACATGATCTTGTTCTTTTTTATAGCTGCATAATATTCCATAGTGTATATGTATCACATTTTCTTTATCCAGTCTACCATGGATGGGCATTTGGGTTGATTCCATGCCTTTGCTATTGTGAATAGTGATGCAATAAACATACAGATGCATGTTTCTTTATAATACAATGAGTTATATTCACTTGGGTAGATACCCAGTGATGGGACTATTTTTTGCATCCTCCCTTAGCCAAGGCCCCAGGGCAATGCTGCAGCTCTCCTCACTCAGCTCTTACCGCACTGATGCAAGAGACTTGCTGCTCCTGGAAGGCTCTGCCTCTAAACCTCCGGAGGGGACAGGGGGAACTCCTACCCTTTGCTGTCTCTGTATCTCCAAGCAACAAGCAAAACACCTGTCACAAAGTAGATGCTTAATAAATATTTGTTAAAATCAAATGAAATCATGTATACTGCTTCCCCTACACTGAGGCGGAAATGAAAAATGTGCTGTGACCAGTGGGGGAATATAAGAGGAGGGAGCTCAAATGCTCAATTCTGTGCTCAGTCTTCTGGAATGAATCTGCCTGCTGTGGGATAGGTTCCCCACTGTCTGCTGTCTCTTCCCAGCTCCTGCTTTGAAATGTGAGAATTGTACATTCCAAGGATCTGGTGCAAGGAAGAGTATAAAATTGACAGCAGCAGAAAACAACTTGGTTTACTAAAGATCAGCATTTTACAACAAAATACACAGATCAGTAAAATTTCTTGAGCAATGCTACCACTATCTTTGAAATTTAGTAAACGTTTTTTTGTAGCATAACCTTCCAACTGCTGTTGCATTTTAAATCTAAATATTTAGGAGATGTGAATTTTAGCTAATATACTTGTATAACTAAAAAGCAAAGAAAGATAGCTGAATAGATGAAATAGACAGTTTTCCCTATATACCCTGCTAAGTATGGCTAACACCCTGGGTGGAATATATAAAATAAATATTAAAAGATTCTGAAAAATGGAGAGAAGATGGCAGATCAGCCAGCGAACTCAGGGTTTGAGGGAAAAGATGGCGTTGGGTTCCCTGGGCTTCCTTCTTGCCTCACATATCCAGGACTGTGTGTTAGAGAAGCTGGCAACTAGGAAAACCAATGAGTGTAGACAAAACATCCCAGGAAAGGTGTGCTTCTCCAAGAAAGGACCAGAAGGGGGCAACTACATAAGCCAGAAAACGTGTAGGCAGTAACTGTAAAATTATGGGTAAATACAAAATATTTTCCTTCCCCTGTTCACTTCAGTTGAGTTTTTAACATTAGAGATCTAACAATGCAATAAAAAATTATGGTGCCAATATCTGACATAATAAGCAAACTCTGGGTGTTGAGTCAGAAATTGGAGCCAGTGTACGACTGGAAGTATCATTCAACCAGAGCCTACCCCCAAGAGGTTCCGATGTTGCAGAGGACACACAACAGAGGCACAAGGCTGGGGCACATTGGAGTCTTGGGGACCCCAAGAATGGAGATCAGTGTTAGTAAATTTCCTGGTTTGGGTTTGAGACTTGAAGAGACTCTACCCTAGAAATAAGAGTTGTTTGTAAAGATACCAAGACAGCTTCAAACCACAACTCTCCCTGGAATTGAAAAATGTGATTAATCTGCTACCAGAAGCAACGAGCAGTTCTCTGCAAAGAAGGTAACATCATAGCCCTCCAACTATTCTGTAGTTTTTCAACATGTCTCACAACCTGTCATGGTAATTAATAGTTACCAGGCAATGGGGAAGGAAATAAACAATCATGCATGCCACAAAACACAACAAAAAATAGAAACAGACACAGAGAAGACAGGTGACAGATCTCTCACTCATAGGCATTAAAATAATCAGTTTTAATATGTTCAGAGAAATAAAAGACAGGATAAAGAACTTGACCTGACTACTGGAATCTACAAAAATGTACCAAATGGTAATTCTAAAACAAAAAATATATAATTAATAAAATTGAAGACTCAAAGAATGAGGTAAAAGTCGAATAAACACAGAGGAAGATTAAAGTATGGCAAGATAAATGCACAGAAAATATTTAGAATGAAACACAGACGAAAAAGAATGAGACAGAGAACAATTTGAAGAAATAAGGGTTGACAATTTTCTGAAAATGACAGAAGAGATCTAGCTACCAGTTAAAGAGGTACATGAATAACAAACATAATGATACAGACTTTAAAAAATTCTTCATAATATCACGGTGACATAGCTGGAACTAAGGGGAACAAGAAATCATAAAAGTAACCAGAGAACAAAACACAGATTAATTTCAAAAAAGCAATGATAAAATGGGCAGCTGGCTTCTAAGCAGAAACAATAGAAGCAAGAAGAAAGTATATTTGAAGCTCCACATCCAAAATTATACATCCTTAAAAAATAAAGATTAAATAATTATAATTTTATAAGTAAACTTAACGCAGTTTGTCACTCTTAAATTCGCACTAATGGGTGTCTTTCGGGGAGAAGAAAAAACACTCCCAATGAAGGTTCAGAGACACAAGAAAGAGTGAAGACAAAAATAAATATTTGGGTAAATCCAAATAAATATTAACTACATAGAACAACAAAAATATATTTAAAATCAAAATAAACAACAACAAAAAACATTAAAGATGGGCATTTCATAATGATAAAAAAAGGACCAATTCACCAAGAAGATGTAATAATTATGGATTTGAATCCATCTAGTGGCATAGGCTTAAAATATAGAAAGCAAAAGAAAAACACCAAAAGAGAATATAAACACATCCAGCACTGTGCAAGATGTTAACTAATAAAATAAGCAGACAAAAAAAATCCATTACGGCATAAAAGATATTAGCACACCAGACCAAAATGACATTTCTAGAATATTATTTCCAATATCTACAAAATACATATTGTTTTGTATGTAGTACACATAAAACATTTACAAAAATTGATCCTATTCTGGGTTATAAATCAAGTTTCAAATTATTTCTAAACATTAAAATCATATAAAATATACTTCTTGAAGACAATGGAATTAAGCTAGACATCAGAAAACTAGAAATTTATCAAACATTTGAAAAATACATAATATACTTCCAAATAACCCACAAATCAAAGAAGAAATTACAATAATTTATAATTACAAATTATAAACTTCTAAAATATTTTGAATTGAAAGTAATTTTAAAATAGTTTGCACATTTCAAGACCTATGGATTTAGCTAATGCCATGGGTTTGGTTTTTAAATTGTAAATGCATACATTAATTAGAATAAAATGAAGCCTTAAAAACAATGTACCAAAGACACATTTCTTTTAAGAAATTAGAAAAATAACAGCAAAAAAATGCAAAAGGTGGAACAATGAAAAAAATAGAATGTAAAATTAACTAATAGAATAGTAAATCACACAGAGGATCACCAAAGCCAGAGGTTGGTTTAAGAGACTCATAAAACTGACACATTGTTGGTGAAATTGGTCAAGAAAAAACAGAGATGGAACAAATAACTATTATCAACCATAAATAAGAAACATCACTATAGATAATATGGAAATACATTTAAATAAATGGTATTATTAACAGAACAACCTGTGGCTGTCTGGAGAAAACACAGTGTGATACGTATTTCACGAAGTTCACCAGATTACACTTCTAAGGGATAAATGACTTGAATATAAAAATTAAACTCATTAAAATAACTTGTAAAAATAATAATTTTTCTTTGTAAGTTTTAAGTGGGTTTTTAAAACTATTATTCAAAATCCAGTGGAAATAAAAATGATACACTTTTTTTTAATTTTAATTTTTTTTTTTGGGAGAGAGTCTTGCTCTGTCACCAGGCTGAAGTGCAGTGGCACGATCTCGGCTCACTGCAAGCTCCGCCTCCCGGGTTCAAGCGATTTTCCTGCCTCAGCCTCCTGAGTAGCTGGAACTACAAGCATGCATCACCACACCTGGCTAATTTTTGAATTTTTAGTAGAGATGAGGTTTCACCATGTTGGCCAGGATGGTCTTGAACTCCTGGCCTCAGGTGATCCGCCCGCCTCAGCCTCCCAAAGTGCTGGGATTACAGGCATGAGCCACCGCTCCTGGCCTTTATTATATTTTATAAACTTACTATGTTAAAAAGAAAACTCTTCATTTTCTAAGGTAAAACCATCCAACAACTAAAATAATACATTCGGGTTCATACTTTGGAGGGAACAGAAAGAAAAGAATCTTCCTAATAAATTAAAGTTTACTGAAAAACAAAAGTCAAACAAATGGTAAGAAAAATACTAACAATCTTAAAGAAAAATGGGAAAAGAGAATGAATAAAGGGTTCAAGGCATGGGAAGTAGAAACAGCCTTTAAATATAAGAAAAGATGCCAACCTCTACTGCTAACGCTAGAAATGGAAATTCAAATTATCTGTAGCACCACTTTTTGCTATCAGATTGGGAACATTCCTCATGTGATGTAACCATAGAGGGTAAAACTTTGATTTTTACACAGCCTTTTGGTCTGTCCATACCTTCAACCCCTACAGAGGGAATTTTGGCAATACTAGCAAAATAAAAAATGCACACCTTTCCTTTGAACTGGCAGTCTACTTCTCATGATCGATCATGTAGCTTGACTACTCACTGTGTAACTTACAAATGATTTTGTTAATTGTGGTCTTGAGGTAGGAGATCAGCAGGATTTATTTTCAAAAACCAACCACCAACCCTCTGACCAATACAGGATGCAGTAAAGAAACCAACAGAGGCCAGATATGGTGGTTCACGCCTGTAATCCCAGCACTTTGAGAGGCCGAGGTGGGTGTATCTCCTGAGGTCAGGAGTTCGAGACCAGCCTGACCAACATGGTGAAACCCTGTCTCTAATAAAAATACAAAATTTAGCCAGGCATAATAGTGTGTGCTTGTAATCCCAGCTACTAGGGAGGCTGAGGCAGGAGAATCACTTGGACCCGGCAGGCAGAGGTTGCAGTGAGCCAAGATTGTGCCAGTATGGGCGTCGCAGAGAGACTCCATCTCAAAAAAAAAAAAAAAAAGAAAGAAAGAAAGAAAAGAAAAAAGAAAAACCAGTAGATGGGACAAAAACGACCTCTAGTTGTTCTCACTGCTTATTAGCATAAAGACACTCCCACCAGCACCGTGACAGTTTATAAATGCCATGACAATGACCTGTAGTTACCTTATATAGTTCCCAGAACTTCCCATTCCTCTTCTAGAAAATTCTGAATACCTCACCCCTCAGTTAGTACATAGTTAAGAGTGGACATAAATAAAGCTAGCCAGCAATTCCTGAGTTTCCCTCTAGGCTGCTCTGCCTATGAGAAAGCCCTGCTCTGGCTATGGAGCCGCCATTTTGCTGTGCCCTGTTGCTCTGATAAATTTGCTTTCTTTCTCTGTTGGTTCATTCCTGAATTCTTCCCTGGGTGAAGCCAACTGCTCTCCTGAGCTGAGTCTCTTTTGAGGGTTTGCCTATGCTGGTCTTGTTTATAAGAGCAAATCATTGAAAACAAGCTCATATACGTTAATAGCAGGCTGGTGAAACAAACAATGGTCAATCTATAAAGTGGGAAGTTTGAAAGGCTTGAAAAAAACAGTATTCATGAAAAATGTCTAAGTTACATATGTTAGTTGAATAAAACAAGTTACAGACAATATGTAATATTTGAAAACTTAATTTTAAAAAATGTTGAAAATATTCTTAAATATCCATCTCTAAATGAAGACGCATACAATTTCGAGAAGGATACAAAAAACATGAAGACCAATGTGTAACCTTTCGGGTCACATTGCTCATATCAGATTCGAAGCGAATAGAAAGCCCAGAGCCCAGCTTCAAGGGGAGCTGTTTCCTTCGAATCCCCTGTGAATAGGTTGTGAATGAATCCACTCAGATCATGTACTGTAGCATGCCTGTTTGAGAACCACATGAAATATTGCATATTTGAAAAAACACAATAAGAATTTATTTTTAAATAAAATAAATGTAAAATATAAGGATCAGAAAGGAAGGTACCAAGCACTTCTCATTTGAAGAAGATACAATTGCTTTCATAGAAAAGACCAAAGAACCTACAAATACTGAGTTAATGCTCTTTCAATTTGCTATCACGTCTAACAGGAACACATTAGCTGCCATATTTTTCATTAAATCCATCCAAACTAATCCAATCTAAGCTAACCGAATCCAAGCTGGGTTAAAACTTTTGGAGTTCTCTGAGTATAACTCATTCATTTTTAACACATTGCTATGTGCTTCCTTGAAGTATCATTGAGTGGTTTTATGAGTTAGTTTGATCGATTTACTTGGATTATAACATCCCAGAAAACAGGGACCAATATTTTGTTTCATTCTTAAGGCCTGTGCACTGTCTTGTCATGTGGGCAGTTTGTGGACAATAAATATGTTCATTTTAAATAACACTTGGAATGAATAAATAAATGCAATGGAGCACAAAAATTCTAGACTTTTTGAGTGATCCACATTATGCAATAGTCTAGGACAAAGTGTGTTCTCCAAACCAGCAGCATCTGCATTACATGGGAAATCAGAAATGCAGATACTTGGACCTCAACCCAGATCTAATTACTCAGAAACTCTGGGGTGGGCCCAGAAATCTTGCTTAGGATGCCCACCAGGGGATTCTAATGCAGCTGGTGTTGGAGGGCTAGTGTTCTTGGAGTTAAAGACTATGTCACCAAATAAAGAGATAAGGAGACAGAGCTTCTCAAACAGTTGATGATCGGGCATTACTGTTTGGGGGCAGTAATTGTTTGCACCAGTTCTCTGTTTGACAGCCTTGTCTCAATTTGATTATTTTGTGAAAAGGTGCTCTTGACTCTGATGTCTAACTTTTAGAGTTAAAGGCACATATACTTTGAGTTGGAGAATTCCTGTGGAGCAGGACTTTTCAAACTTTGCTGTCTGTAAACTTTCACACGAAGGATTTGCTAAAAAGTGGGCTCTAGTCTCTCTCAAAATGTAGATTCACTGGATCTGGAGTGATTCCTAGCATTCCTGTATTTTTTTTTAAAGAAGCAGTCCTGTGAATCTGTTGCAGGTGGATGATGGACCACATTTGAGACTCACTGCGCTGCAACCTTGTTACTCAAATTATGATTGCAAGCCAGTGGCACTGGGATTGGCTGAGAGATTATTAAAAATCCAAAATCAGGCACCCCATCCTTGACCCAAGGAATCAGAACCTTCATTTTAGCAAATTTCCCGAGACATTTGTAACGCATATTAACATTTGAGCACTGTTGCAGAAGTTGATGAGAACAATAAGTTATTATATGAGAGGACACTGGCTGAAAGTAAAGAAAGACAATTTCCAAACAACTTATTCTCCATGGCCATCCCCAGGATTCTATTAAATCCCACCATTTTTATTCCTCTTCATTTCTGATTGCACTTTTCCTTCATAACTGCAGGTTTAGGGGGAAAAAACCCCTGATATGTAGTATGTTTATTATAGTGTGTATTTAAATAGCTCTCATTAAAGCTCAATGGAACATATAGAGCACTACAAATGACACTAATGCAATTAACAATAATTTATGTGGGACCCTGTATGTTTTAATACATAGAGATCAATTACTTGATTATAGAAAATTAATAATTAATTTGTGATGCTTGTGGTAAGATGTTGACCCAATCGTGTATTCTGTTTCCTTTCTAGATTTTAATATTTATATAATTTAGATGTTACTTTTAAAAAGGGAATATTTTAAAATCGTATAATTGTATCTATTTCTATTAATTTATAGTCAAGAGGCATACATTAAGGTAGAAAAATATCATTTACATTGAATTAACATTTTACCAAGAGACAAAATGTCTTCACCATTAGTATAAAGGAGCTTATTAGACTTTGAGTACATAACTTTTCAATTTAGTTTTGTATAAGCAAACATTTTCACTTAAAACAATATGGCTATTTTGATGGTCATCTACTATTCTTACTTGTTGCCATTTTAGTTATTTTCCTTTTATTGTTGTTAGCCTTAGGGACAGTCTGATAGATCTTAGTAGTACGCAAAGACTAAAAATGTCTAAAACCTTAGAATATGTACGCTAAAAGCTGCAGAAGACTTGCCTTAAACATAGTCAAAAACACTGGCTACAGGGTGTGGAATGGCCACAAATCCTTTGGAAACAAGAGGGATATAAATAAGTATGTGGATAAATATTTGTGGCTTAATGGAGGCGGTAACAGGCAGGCCTATTGGTCCAAAATTATCCACATGACTATCGCACATTCCCTCACCAGAGAGATATGGTTAAACAGAAGACTGCACCTTCTTGATTGCAAATACTGCTGGTGGGGACACGCCTGAAGCGCTTGGGAGTGATCCTCCCTCTTGGTCCAGCGCCAGAGAGTGTGAGGGGAAGGCATCTGTGGGAACAGCCCAGGACCCAGAGCAGGGAGGCAGGAGCCCAGCAAAGCCATGTTCTACCCCTTTATTAAATTTCCTAACCTGGCGGTTTTAAAGGGAAAGACAAGCAAAGGCCTTTTATTGACAGAGAAATGTGTTTCTTAAATGTGTGTGTACACAGATGGAGAAGACCTGCACATCTGTGTTGTTTTCAAATGAAAGGTCCACGGAAGAAGCTCCTGTTGAATCTGGGAACCACCAAGGACATTGGCTGGTGTGTGGGCACCACTGGGAGGGCAACCAGGGTGTCCACACTGCTCTGCTACTAGGTAATGGTTTGATTTGAGGCACTTGCTTCATCTCTGTCTGCCCAAGTTTGCTCATCCATAAAATAAATTGGACTAGAAGATCCCTAATATCCCCACCGTTGTCTTTTTTTTCCCAAAGAGCAATAACCAGTGAAAAAGAAAATGAGTAATTTATATTTTCTCAACTAGTTTTAAAATTACAACCCTAGGTTTATGGCACTGCAGTTACTTTCTATGATTCAGTTATTTAGAAAATAAAACACAAAAATATTGAGGAAAAAGGGAAAAATGATTTAGGCAAAGAATAAAATCATGATTTAACACTGAAGCTCCAGGGTTCGTGGGCGTTGAGTAGCATTAAAGCAGGGTGAGCGTTACATTTCCCACTGCAATCTTCACCCATTCTTTACAAGAAGCAACTTCACATCTTGCAAGGCATTACATTAATTTCTGACATCTTCCATGCATTATAGTCATTATATCATTAACTGCACACAGATTTTATTTCAAAAAGAAGGAAACGAAACCATCGTTAGGTTCTTGACTGAAGACCTGAGAACATCCTACTTGAATTGGTGAGTTTCATTAAGATGAATTTCATATGAATTGCACACGTGAATAATAATTGTTGATAGAAATGAAATAAATCTACTTGGTTTAAAAGTGCTAAGTGGTAATAATGAATGAGCATAATTTACCTGGATAAATGTACCTAGAAATATGATTACCAATCATTTAAAAATTTAGGTTTTAGAGAGAATTTTATATTTCAAATAATGATCTCTAAACAAATCATATTTCTTTAAATATCCCCAGTATCAGTGGTTTGTTTTTCTAATACCTAAGGCTTAAAGATGATAATGGTGTCTGGTCATACGTAGAATGAGTGAGTGTTACTCAGTGAGATAAACGTAAGAACATTTAGAAAATAAGATGATAAAAATTAGGTCTGTAATTACAGTGATGCCACCCAAGAGATCCTCTCTGTATCTAGTAAAATGTTATCGATTTGTCAATCAATAGTTCATTATAATAATTAAAACACCTAATAACATTTTTTAAAGAGAAAGGTTGTTGCTGTGTTGCCCAGGCTGCAGTGCAGTGGCACCGTCATAGCTCATGGCAGCCTCCACCACCTGGGCTCAAGCCATCCTCCCTTTTCAACCTCCTGAGAAGTGGGGACTACAGGTATGAGTCACGTAATGAAACTTTAAATGGACTTTTGGGTCTACTATTTTAGGATCTGGAAGATAAGAATCTTCTGAATTGGCCAGAGTTTCTTTGAGAACATTTCAAGATACTAAGGGACAGAAGTTCATTGTGATGGTTTGTGCAGCAGCAATACTAGTAAATTTGAGATGTTACTTCCTCTGCTCCAGGCAGACTTCCTCCCTGACCTCAGCCGCACACACACCACAGGCTAGCTTTACCCACTTGAGGGGTGGGCACAGGGACTGGCCTTGAACACATAGCTCAGCTTTATCAAGAGGACCAGATGACTGCTCTCAAAATGTGTGTGGCGGGTGGGTCACCTGACCACATTTAATACAATTAATCACATTGATCGGTCACAGAGGACACCTATTTGCAAATCTTATTTAGTTTGAGGCAGGTACAAAGGTGGCATGCAATTGTAACTCTCTTAACTTAATGAGGCACCAGGAAACTTTAATTTCCAATGTTTTCTAATAAAAACAGACAAGTAGAATAGAATATTATACCGTCTAACAAAGAGGTCCTACAGATTTTACATTACTTCCTTTTTTAAATAGAAATCTTCTGAAAAAGAGGCACATAGATCTTGGAATAATTAACCTAAAAGCAATAAATAATACTCAAAACCTCTTAATTCAAATTTCAAATATTTAAAAAGGAATGTTGGAGAGGATTGTGAACATGTTGGTCAAAAGATAAAAACTTTCAGTTAGACGGGAGGAATAAATTCAAGAGATCCATTGTATACCACGATGACTGTAGTTAATAATACTTTATTATGTACTTGAAAATTGCTAAGAGAGTAGCTTTTTAGTGTTGTCACCACACAGAGATAATACACATGTTAGCTAGCTTGATTTGGCCATTCCACAATGTATGTGTATATAATGTTGTACACATACTTTAACTTTTGATATTTAACTTTTCTCAAATAAATAAATAGATAAGGAATATTGTAACCTGATAAATATCAGGCTTGTTTTGAACAAAATGACAAGATGCTTTTGTCCAGGCTTGGTAATAGTCCCTTAAGATATCATCATATTACAATGAGATCTTATACTTCATATAGGTGTGTGTATATACACACATAAACACATACATATACTTTCATGAAAATGAGAATAAAAACATTTTAGGATGACAGAAACAATGTATAGCGAAATAAGTTAGTATAAGTAAATGTTTATTGAAAATTTATCTCCAAATTACAAGTGGTGAATCTTAAAATAATTTTCAGGCCATGCCTAACATAGCCTATGCACAAATGTGTCACATTATTTTCTTTTCTTTTGTATTATATTGAAGGGTTATTTGTGAGAACATCCACTTCATAGTTGGGAGCCCTCCCTAGGAATTTGTATCCCTCAACCTTGACATTCTAATTTCTACAATGAAATATCCAGAAACAGCTTCATATGGTTCAGTGAAGAGGTTTGCAGTTCAGGGTAACTTGTGGGCCATTATTTTTCCAGTACAGAAAGAAAAAAATGAAGAATATAATGTATTAACCTTATTGTACAGAGTAGCTAGAATATTAAGAAGTAACCTCTGACCTTAATTTATCGATAAGGGCTTGCCTTTGAGTTAAAGAATTTAGTAGACCTAAAATGTATACAGAAATGAGGGCTTAAGAGAGCCTGGCAATCTGATAAAATTAAGTAAACTTTCTTTTGCTGAATGGGCAGAATCATAAATTAGTTGGTTGAGCGTGTCCACAATAACTTTTCTTCCATGGGAGAATTTTGGAGGTTGACTTGGCAGTTAATAAAATTTGCTTTAGAGATAAGAATCAGACATTGCAAAGGTCAGATAGAATTTCTGAGCAGATTCTGCAGTCATGAAAAATTCAGCCATTCCTCTTGATTTCTTCCCTCGCACGTTGTATGAACATTCCTGCTTGCTGGCAGGTGTGTGCCTGGGGCCAGGTATTGGACCCACCTGATTATTTCCTGGTGTATCCTGTCCTTTCCACTTAGCTCCCTGCTGCCTATTCTAGAAGCAGCATACACAGATGCATGAACCAGTGGCTGTGGCTTAGTGCTGAGCCATTCTCTTCTAAATCCCACCAGTAGTCCCATTCCAACTGAGAGCCAAAGACAGGTTACAATAGAGTATTTTCAGTTTCCACAGTTTGTGGCTTGTATTTATTTTTGTTTTGGTTTTTACTCGTTTGATTGATTTGGGGGGATTGGGAATTATCAAAATGCTTTTGCACAGAAAATACTTCAGGATCTTGGTTTCAAAGGACACAACTCATACCTATCACAGGGATGCACCCATTCACTTAGTGGTCTGTAATGTGACAGTGTGCTTCATGTGATCAACACTGAAGCCACAGTATGTTGTATTCTGTGCCATATGTTCTCTGTTGCATGGGCATTCTGGAGCAAGGGGGAGGTGAGGCATCTTCAACTAGAAACTAACATGTAAAGAAAGAACCAGAGCTTTGCATTCTTGGGGAGTTGCATTTAGAACTTGATTTTGATGTCATCTTGCTCCATAATTTCTTTTTTTTTTCAAATTCACCCCTTCCCCAGAGTGACTTTTCAATATGATTATAATTAAAATATGGACAATTATTGTGCTGGCTCTTAGATCACTGAATGCATCACATTTATTACATCCACCACTATGTCAGTCTAGAACTCTATCATTTCTTGTATTCATTAAAATCTACCATATTTCTAACAGGAAAAAATAGTCATTTTAAATAAAGGTCTCACTTTTTACAAAGCGTGTATGAGACACTCTATTATACAGCTGGGAGCAAACAGGTATGAGGAGCTTGCGGAAGGCAGTCTGCAGTAGAGAGAGAAGCAAAGGCAGTTGGCACATACGCACTCAGGCCTAGATTTTGCACACTGCCGCTGAGTGATTGTGGCAAATCACGTATCTGTTCTGTACTTAAATTCTTTTCTTTATAAAATGGTAGCAAGCTGTCTTTAAAGTGTAAAACACTAACATGTCCTTGGATTAGGTTGCAACGTACTCCTGTAGCTCAAAGATCTTCATTTCTATCTATATTCCGAATCCTATTTCTGTCATCTGAGCCATCTCAGCCTGGTTCAGAACCCTTGCAGGGGAGGTGATGTGGTCATTTGGAGGAAAGAAGTTCCTGTAACTTTTTGAGTCATCAGTTTCTTGCGCCAGTTCTTTCTCATTTTTGTGGGCTTATGTTCCTTCAATCTTTGAGGTTGCTGACCTTTGGATGTTTTTTGTTCTTGTTTTTGTTTCCTATTGGAAGACCTTGAGGGTTTGATTGTGATATAAGATGGATTTGGCAGACTGATTTCATTTCTGGAAGATATTAGGGGGTCAGCTCTCAGCTCCTAACTCCTGGACTGTGGGCTCTAACTCTGAGGACTTATACTGGGCCCTGACTTTGTTCTCGGGCTCCTCCTGTTTAGGAATCTACTGTGCTGGGTGTGGCTGAGGTGCTCCCTGACTGCTGGTCACTCCACTCCAAAGGGTAGTGTCAGTCAAAGCGTTTCAAGTGCGGTGACGATGGGATCTGCCCATGTTTGCACGTGCCAGGAGCAGCAGTAGCAGCAGCTCCAGGGGGGTGCACACTTGTCAGTGGCAGTGGGGTGCTGGCAGGTACCAGGGAGCCTGCCGCCCTGAGGGCATTCACGACAGTGGCAGAGGCAATGCAGCTGGGGTGGAGGACCTGCTGGCAGTTGTGGGTGCAGTGACACTGGTGGTGTTGGCTGCACACACAGTTTGGTGTTGGCTCCAACACTAACATTTCAAGCCTGGTGGTATATATCTATCGTCTATAGTATACATTCATTTTCTATCATGCGCAAACACTGTGGTTTTAATTTTTAGTCACCTTAAAAACAATCTTCTTGTATTGCTTTGTTTTGATACAAAAACAATTAGGATTGTTGTAAGTATCTCCATTTTCGAAGAAGAAACTGGATGCCAATGCAGACTGACTTCGCCAGGATTGCGTGACCCAAGGTCACAGTGCAGCAAGGACAGCAGCTCCCATCAGACAAGAATCTCTTCAACTTACTGATGAAAAATTTACATCCCTGCTTGAATCGACCTTCCTTTTCTTTCTCTCTCATTTTATTGATCTCTGAATGCCATTTTCTTCACCTTCTTTGGAACCCACTGTTATTTATTTGCATTGTCCACTCCCTTACTATCTTTAAACTCTCCCTCTTGTGACTGTCACATGCAGACATTCAAATATGCGCAGTTCATGGATATTTTAAAAATACAACAAAACTAGATACTTAAATTACCTGGATCCATCTAGCTTCCAACACACCGTTATTCATAGCCAAAACACATATTCTTAACTTCTGCACCTGCCAGTCATTACTCTACCGATTCCAATCTAGATCATATGTTTAGAAATTTTCTAGATTTAAAAATGTAGCTAAGAACAATGGAGATTTTTAGCTTACCTCAAAAATCTTCTTTAATCCCCAGGTTATTTAAAAGTGTATTTTTTAATTTCCAGATGTTCAGGGAATTTACCAGATAGCTTTATGTTCTCAAATTCTAGTTTAGATCTGTTATTGTTTTAGAACCCACTTTATTCAATGTCTGTACTTTCAAAGTTGTTAATGTTTGTTTCATGACCCAGAATTTGGTCAGTCTTCTTGAATGTTTCATTAAAAAGAAGGTACATTCTACTCTTCTTAGAATGTTCTATAAATGTCTATTAGACATTATTGGTTGGAAGGATATGGAAATGTGACCCATATCCTTACTGATTTTTCTGTATATGTATTGCAGAAAGGAGTGTTATTAAGTTGTTACTATAATTATAGATTTATCTGTTTCTCTTTCCAAATATATCAGTTTTAGCTTCATGTATTTTGAAGCTCTATTTTTACATGTACATACATTTAGGATTCTGATATATTTTTGGATCATTTACCACTTTATGTAATATTGTATTTTCAACTTTTCTAAAATTAATATAACTACTTTACCTTTTTTGAAGAGTATTAGTGTTTCTGTGGTGTATCAGTCTTTATTCTTTTGCTTTTTTGGCTATGACTTTACCTTATAGTGGCTTTACTGACTGAGATCTAATTCACATGTAGCACTTATCCTTTAAAGTGTATAATTCAATGAGTTTTCATATATTCACAGACACATGCAACCATCATCACTATGTAACTTCAGAACTTTTTATCATCTCAAAAGGAAAACCCGTGTCAGCTAGTAATCATGCATCTGTTCTTTTTTAATCTAATTATATCTTTGCACTTAAAGTGGATTTCTCGTAGACAGCATACACTTGGGTCTTCCTTTTTCAAATCCAATCATGCAATCTGTCACCTAACATAATATGTTTAGACCTTCAGATTTAGGGTAATTATTGATATGGCTGAATTACAATCTAAGATCTTGCCATTTTCTAATTGTTACACTTGTCTTCATTTCCATTTTCTCCTTTTTTGGCCTTTTTTTGGGGTTATTGAGCATTGTATATATTCATTGGAATACTATTCAACTTTAAGAAAGGAAACTTTGTCATTTGCAACAACTTGCATGAACCTGGAGGACATTATGGTAAGTGAAATATGCCAGGCATAGAAAGACATACACTGCAGAATCTCAGTACTGTATGGAACGAAAATACTTGAATTCTTAGAAGCAGAGAATAGAATGGTGACTTCCAGGGGTGGAAGGTTGATAAATGGGGAAATGCTGTCCAAAAGGTACAGGGTTTGAATTAACCAGGAGGAATAATTTCTGGGGATCTATTGTACAGCATGGTAAACATTACAGTTTATAATGTTGTATTTTATTATACTTAAAAATTGCAAAAATTTGGATTTGAGTGGTCTCATGACACACAAAACATAAACACAATCTAACTATGTGAGGCAATGGATGTGATAATTAGCTTGATTATGGTAATCGTTTCACAATGTATTCATCTATCAAAACATCACATTGTACACCATACTTACATACAATTTTATTTGGCTATTAGACCTTAAGAAAGTTGGAAAATGTAAGAATAAAATACATTTTATTTTATATTTATTTATCTCTTTTCAGGGTTTTTTACTTCTTTGTGAAGATCCAAATTTCTATTCTAATTTTTTAACCTTAAAGAACCCCCACAAATACTTTTTGTATTGAAGTTCTGTCAGCAATTTATTCCTGTTTGTCTGAAGAAGTCTTTATTTCTCCTGCAATTTTGAAGGGTATTGTTGCTTGATATGGAATTCTGGGTAGATTTAATTTTCTTGCAGCACTTTCAAGATATAATTGTGTTTTTTCTAGCTAGCATGGTTTCTGATGAGAAGTCTCCGATAATTGCGTTCTTGTTACTCTTCAGTTAATGCATCTTTCATTTTCTGGCTACCTTCAAAATTGCTCCTTTTCTTTGCGTTTTAGCAGTTTGAATATGATATGAACTTAGCAATGCGTGTGGTGTGTATATGTGTGTATGTGTGTGTGTGTGTGTGTGTGTGTGTGTGTATCTGTTTTGTTGTTTAGTGGGTATCTTGGATCTGTGGTTTAGTATCTATTCTTAATTTTGAAAAAGAAAAAAAAACTCAGTCATATTTCTCCCAGTATTTATTTTGCTATAAATAGCAAAATAAATCTTTTTTTTAGTCTCTTTTTTTAGTCTCTTTCTATTCTCATTCTAAAATTTCAATTATACATGTGTTAAATCGTTTGATGTTTTTCCACAGCTCTTGAATGTTTCATTCTGTTTTCCTTTTTTATTGTGATTTATTTTTCTTTTCGTGTCAGTAATTTCTATTGACCCATACTCACTTTCACTGACTATTTTCTCTACTGTGTGAAGTCCACAAATTAGCCCATCAAAGTCATTTTTAATCTCTATCACTGTGTTTTTTTAAAATTTATGGCATTTACATCTAATTCTTTTAGTTCCTACCTCTCTCCTGAAATTATCCACATGGTCTTGCATGTTGTCTCTGTTTTGCTACAGCTTTTACAACGTTATTGTTTTTTAAATGTCCTGTGTGATCTTGCCTGGTGTATTGTTTGTGTCATGTTAATATCTAGTGTTAATGATTTCTTTTTGAGGGAAATTTTTTTCTTGAATTTTCATATTTATTGAAAGCCAGACACTTTATGTAGATTGATAGGAACAGAGGTAAGTAGATTTTGTGCTTGGCCATCACTTTGTCTTTTTTTCTTAAGCTTTCATGTGGCCAGGACTCAGGTGTGGAAAGCAAGGCACCAGCCTCAGGCTAACTTCATCTTCTCTGCCTGAACTTTGTGAGGTGTGTGGAAGAAAAGTCTGAGAGAGAATGTCACACCCACGCAAGACCTGCAGTCCCTGGAGCTACACAATCTTGGCATTTAGAAACTATTAGAGTCTCAGCTTATATACGTCCTTTGACATTTGCCCATGGTAAGTAAATGTTTAGGTCCTCATAGTTGATGGGTGCCCCACCCGTTTAGTCAAGGGTATTTGCCTGCTGCCTGAACCTTAAAGGCCAGGCACTGAGCCAAGGCCAAAGGGTTCAGCGGAGGAGCAGGTGTTCCTAAAAACCTAAACACCCCAGAGAGTATCTGAGAAACTACCAAGAAAAAGCAGTCTCATTGTTTACATGCAGTAGGCAAAAAGCTAGAAAATCAGCTTAAAAGTGGTTTGAAAAGAAAAGGTGGCACAGACCTCGACAGCTATCCTGCTGCCATCCGGGAATGCCTCATACATAAATCCAAATACACTCATCTACTCACCAAGCTGGACTTGTCTGAGTCATTATTTGGTCTCTCGGATCCCTCTCAGTTTGTGGAAAAGTTTTTTTTATAGAATTCCAGGCTTTTCTTGTTACAGTGCTGTTTCTTTCAGCAGGCACCCATCTCTCCTCATATTCCCAGCTGCGTGGTTGTCCTACAGTCACCGTTTTCTAAGTGGGTTCAAGAAAAAGTCAATAATACGCTGTTTATCCAGCATTTTTTGTAAGGGTAGGTGTATCTGTGTTCATCTTTCTTTGTCTTAAAGCAGACAGATATTGTTTGGTCTTATCTTATATACTCTCCGTCTTTTTATTAAGTTTAGGTGCTTCTTTCTTTCGGAAATAATCTCTTCTTCTTCCCCCACTTCTTCAGCCTCTCCACCTCAGCATCCTCTTCAGGATTGCATTTTTCTGTTCACTATGGATGTCTTGCTTGGAGATCCTCCGTATCCTACATCATCACCACTTCCATTTCTTTGGTAATCATATACATCGTCATTTCTCTGTCTCACACTGCTCTTCTCAGTTCTAAAGCCATATATCCATTTGCAAAATGTAAATTTTTTCTTACATGTTCCATGAGCCTCTCAGACTCAATACGCCCAAAACAAATTCCGTATCTACCACCTAAAGTTAGTCATCTTACGATGTCCCCTCTATCTTGGTAAATTCTCACCTACTCCATTGCCTAAGCTAGAAATCTGGAAGTCGTGGATATTTTCTTCTTTCTCCCTCGTATGTAATCCTTTATCAAATCCTGTCAGCTCAATAGCATATTTACTTATTTGTTTCCACTTCTCTTCCTTCCCTCTCTATCTAAACTATACAAATCACTATTGTCTCCTGACAGAGCAAAAAACCACCTCCTAACTGGTCTCAGATCCACTCCCCATGTTGTGAGCCATGTGACATATCCTAACCATGTACATATTATGTCATTTTTCCCAGTTGAAACCCTTCAATATTTTCCATTGTTCTAAGAATAAATCCAAAATATTTAATGTGGTCCTCTGTGACCTGGTGCCTACCTATTTATCCAAACTTCTTTTCTCCAGGCTCATTGGTCTAGCTGTTCCAAAGGTCTTCTTGTGCCGCTTCACCTTTGGTCATTCTCTTCCTAATTTTTAGGAGAATATTTGTTAAGTTACTGAATAAATTATAACTCTATGCTTTAATTACTTTAGTCACTATAATTCGAATGAGCTAGTTAATGAAAAGTATTGGTTGCCGGTACTCTAATGGGCACTGGCATTGGCCTGAGGCAGCTGTTCATTTATCTTCTCGTTCTTCATCCAGTAAAACAGTTAACAAGACAACAGGTAAATGTGGCTTCCCTAACAAGCTCACAGGAACAGCAGCTCTGATTCTACTTCACGTTTTCTATGCTAACCCCGTACTCTTCCCTGTTTAGCAGCTGTCTCCTCTTTGTCTTTCTTAATGTCTTCCCAAGTTGGCATTTGAGTGACCTTTGCCCTTACTCTGATCTCTTAATTTTTGTATTAACTTTTCTTGACAGTTATCATATCCTATCAGGTTTTATTTAACATTCTGCATGTCTTTTCTCACAGCCTAGATTGTGTACTTTTTTTTTTGGTGGTAAGAGGATGGAGTTTTGCTCTTGTTGCCCAGGCTGGAGTGCAATGGTGTAATCATGGCTTGCTGAAACCTCCACCGCCCGAGTTCAAGCGATTCTCCTGCCTCAGCCTCCCCAGTAGCTGGGATTACAGGTGCCCAGCATTATGCCCAGCTTTTTTTTTTTTTTTTTTTTTTTTTTTTTAGTAGAAACAGGGTGGTTTCACCAAGTTAGACAGGCTGGTCTCAAAATCCAGACCTCAGGTGATCTGCCTACTTCGGCGTTTCAAAATCCTGGGATTACAGGCATGAGTCACTGCCCCCAGCTAACTGCATACTTTTTAAATTTACTTTAATTCAAGTATTTCTAGCATCTGTTTTATTTCATGGCCTTTGCTAGATGCAGAAGATAAATTCATTTGGGAGGACAAAATGAACAAGAATAAATAAGATTGACATACTCCCCATTCTTTTATACAAGCAGGTAAAAAAGATAATTAGAGAATGATGTGGAATGGCCCTGGTGGAGGGGTGAAGAGTGTCATTTAGAAGAAACAACAGGCCCATAGATGGAGGATTGAGGACAGCTTCACAGAAGAGGTGGGGCTTAGGCAGGTCCTGCTGAATGAAATATTTAAGTCAAAAGGGTCCAGTTTGAAGATCAAAGGCTTGACAAGATTGGGAGACCGCTTGAAATTGCTGCTGAGAAGGGAAGAGGACAGTGGCTCATGACTTCTAAAAAGACTGATAGCTGTATCAAGGTGTGTGTTTATAAGGCTGCTCCCTTTCAAAATGAACACAGAGCCTTTGAGCAGGTGCTCCAAGAGTTTGGTTATTGATTGTTAGTTGATTGTATTGAATTCTTTAAAGGCTGCTACTCCTCCCAGCCTTTTAGACCATGCAGGTCATGTCCAAATTGCTCCTAAATTATTTAGCAGTAATAGGTTGCAATTGTATTAAAAACAATCTCTAAGGTACATAGCCATCTTCTGATTGCAAAGTGTTTTCAAATCCATTCACTCCCTAATTTCTCAAAGTGTGAAAGATGTTTGTTATTGTATGACTGAAATAACACAATTTGTTGTATTTTAACATTGCCAGCCACTCATGATACCCCTGTAAGTCTCAAAATCCATGTGAACAGTGTATTCACTCTCAGAACTGATGAAAGCATACAGTGAAGAGCATAATTACATTACTGATTAATGATTCCATA
Source organism: Macaca mulatta (assembly GCF_049350105.2). Lineage (NCBI taxonomy): Eukaryota > Metazoa > Chordata > Mammalia > Primates > Cercopithecidae > Macaca > Macaca mulatta. The sequence continues at coordinate 6,165,279 of NC_133414.1, forward strand.
GCTTATATAAAGACACAAACCATCTATTTTTGACCTAAAACTAGTAGTCCATGGAATGACATTCTTAAAATGTTTTACTTATAGTGCTCTGAAACAGTGTCACCAAAGGAACATAGTCATGTGGATTTTGGGCCCTTGCACCTGTTTTTGTAGCTTCAGAAATGATTTTCAACAAAGGGGAAAACATATTCAAGATAATGCTTTTCTCTGTCAAATCAGCTTATTATATATTTGAATATTAAGGAATCCTTTATAATATAGTCTACTGATAAAATGACTCAAATTCATGTAACATTTATGCAATTTTATTCAGAACAATGTATTATGGTTTATTTTCAAACTACCAAACTGTTGGGATGGTGTCTGGGTTTAAATGCAAACAGGCCCAAGTACATAGAATATACTAAAATTTAGTTATGTAAGTATTTCATTTCTTTGGATGAAAAAAAAAATTGTTATTCATTCATAGCGTAGAAAGCCACAGAACCTCTACAGTAGCCACAACATTTAAAAAAATATAAAAACTCAAAAAGCAATTTTGTTGAGTTTCTGAAGCTCTTTGAAAAGAGACTTGGAGTCAAGTACGTTGCCATTATAATTAAACAAAGAAATTTCAACATTTAATTAAATTTCATTTCTCTATTCAGGGAAGATTTTAGGATGGTAGATTCGCTAAATTACACTGGTGTAACTGTGCCTCAGACCACCCCCAATCCCTTATATGTATTTAAAACATGCACGAGTAACCTGCCAGGGGAATAGTCTAACAGAAGAACGTTTCACTTTTACAGGCAACGTGTTTGATATTTAATTTTGTTAATAAAAATTTGAATCTTTAGTCTTGTGCATCTAGACTAAATGGAGATACAGGTGTTTTAGATGATGTTACTTCTTCCTCTGTTAGGATGTTCTGTTATTTCTTTCCTTTTTCAATTTTTAATGTCTAATTATTATGAGTTCATAAGAGCTGTATATATTTACAATGTGCATGTGATATTTTGAGATAGGCCTACAATGTGTTACTGTAATGTTTTTTGACGGTCTATGCTCACTCTTAACTGCCCACTACATTATCCAAGGTTTTTAAAGATGATCAGAGAGTAGAATCTGAAACCCCACTCTTTTAAAAGGTAAAAATAATTCCCCACTACCTATTTTAGCATACAATGCATACGGCACACACTAACACAAGGTTGAGGTGGGGCAGTGGGGGTGGGGGGGAGGGGGGCGGGGAACTGTTGCGGCAAAGTTAACTCACTTAGAAGTAATTCATCCTTTAGGGCAGACAGGGAAAGTGCATCTTCCAGCAGCAAAGCTAGAGAGTGAGAAACCTTCAAGGGGAAGAAATTAAAGAAACTGGAATAAAAAGATGCCATTGGATAGGTAGGAGCAGGAGAAGATGGAGATGTTTTATAACAAATTAACCTTCTGCCTTTGAGGTTATTCCTCGTATTGAAATTCAGTTGTTTTAAAGAGTCTTTATTACTAAAGACATGATGATTTCCTCATAGCCGAAGGGGAAAGTTCAAATACTGTACAAATCTAATAGTCCATCTTAAATCATTTTTGTGTAAAAATTGAGTTGTATTGAATGAATTTGTCATACTCAGAATGAAACCGGTGCAAATGAAATTCCTGTTAAGGGGCATTAACTTTACTATTTTCTCATTTGCTATAAAAGCCTGGTAAGTACCAAGATTTGGGACAGACTATAGAACTTTTATGAACCGAGAGGAGAAGGGAGGAGCTTCCTGATGGCTTTAAAAGCAAATATTATTTTTTTAGTTTATGATCTAGGGAAATTAAAAAAATATATTTCTCTCCCTAAAGTTTTCTAGGGTTAATTAGATACTATCGATCTGTTGTTTTAACTCGTTTGTTTGCTAGATCCCACCATCCAATATATTTTAACGAGTTTCTTTATGTTAGACCCATTTTCCCAGTCATTAACCATCCATGTGCTAATCACACAATTATCTTGTCATTCATTTTATAAGACGTTCTGTAAAAATACACAGCATCCTTCCAGAATGCAGGGGATAAAATTATATTCAGATCATAAACGTCGTTTTATTGAAAGCTTTATGAATAATTTGACTAAAGAAACAAAAGCACAATAGGAAATATCATTCTATGTAAATAAAGGGAGTATTTAAGAATTATTGAAACCTATGAAAAGATATGTTGTTTTATGTCTTTTAGAGATTCTGAAAAAGTGAGTTGTGAACAGTTTTAAGTGATTTATTTCAACAATTGTCCAATGCAAATTCTTTAAACTCTGATGATTAAACTATCATTTTAAAATTATGTAATGGGATCATTTGACAATATTAATGCCTACACTTAAAATAGTATTTTAAAGAAATTTCTTTCTAAGATGCTGTGGCTGACTTTGCAAAAATGTAAACAAATTGTAAAGATGAAGAGACCAGACTAGGCGTTTATTCAAACACGAGCAATAAAGCTTAACTGCCACCCGCCCTCTCTAAGGAAAGACCCTTTTCTTGCTTCTCCAACCACCATGACAAAGAGAAAAAATACCCTGCTATGTTAGGACCAGTCATTTTTTGCTTCCCCAGAATAGATTACTCTTTGGATCAAATACCAGAGAACCGTCTACACTGCCCTGGACACTTGGATTTGGCAACGTGGCTTCTGCCACCACCGGTTCACTGAAACAGAATGCACAGAAGAGGCCGAGGTGGCCAGTCTGTAACACTGGGCAGCATTCACCCTTTCCTGTAACCGGAGTCTACTTTGGCTTCACGGACACCATCACCTGCTGTCTTTCCTTAATTTGTCTGAAATTCACTATATAGCCTCCATCCAGTTTCGTTCTCTTCTGGCCTTCTTCTCTTCAGTTTTCTGCTTGGCCTTATATCCTTATCATTCAACTCTCAAGTATTCTCACAACTTCAACCATGGCTTCTAGTTTATATGCTGCCAATCTGTGTTGCCCACCAGCCTTAGCCCTGAACAGTAGATATGTATTCAAATGCAAACTGGCCATCTGCATTTTATTTCCATCTCAGGCATACCAAAATCGTCCCCTTTCAGGTGTCCATTTTAATAAAGAAAACCATCAATCATTAAGTTGCCCCAAGAGCTTCTGTTCTCCTATTCCTATAGCCATATTGTCAGTAGCATGCAATAGAAAGACAGAGCTTACTCATGTAACACGATGTTGGTGTATAGGCTTCTTTTTATTAGATTTCATGTTCTAACAGTCGCTGCCTGTGGCTTCATCCTGAAGGACTGGGATGATCCTGTATATTCAGGTGCCTCACACTGGGTCTGGGCAATACAGGAAAGCTCTGAAGGGCATGGCTGTCTTCTGGCTGGGACATGCCCAACACTTTATTGGAAGTTATAAACAGCTTTTCTTTCATATATTATTGGCAAGAATTATGTCATATGATCCGTACTTGCCAAAAAGGAATCTTGGGAATTGAGTATTTTAGCTCTCAATCTCTATAACAGCAGCAGTAGAGGGGATTATGAAGGCAATCAGTCAAGTCATAAGCCATACCTTATGCCAAGCCTCTAATTTATTTTGGATTATCATAGGACTCTCTTAAGGCCCTAATTTGAGTCTTTCCTTTTCCAAATGTTTTGCGCATTCATACTCTCCACTGTTGCTGGGGTAATCTTTCTATGCAAACCTGATGAATTGTTTAAAGTCCAGGTTCCTTAATAAGACACATGTGAGGTCCTCCAAGACCCGACTGAAGATCTGGTTCCCCGCCAAAAAGCCCACATGTGATTGTCAGACCTGAAAATAGATAATGATAAAGGCTCTACCTGGCAGGCCTTCCATAGAAAGCTGCCCTCCCCACAGCAGACTTCTTGGTGCACAGCCAGTGCGTGGCAGTCTCTGAAAGGAGCTGCAGTCAAGGATTCCAGAGGGTCCGGCCCACCATGCTCCTAGCACACCTGCACTCTCATCAAGCGCCTTCATTCAGATGTCTCCTTATGTGGAGCTTTCGACAGAGGCCTTCCTCAAGCACCTGTGTGGAGACTTCCTTATCAGGGAGGTGGGGAGGAGGAGCCCTTTCTCTTCACTCTGACTCAGTGCTCAGTGCTTTTCCACCTAGCCCTGTTCTCCTTTTCCTCTTCCCCTTGGCAGTGAGAAGCCATGCTGATTCGCCTGACCCCCAACCTGTTCATACCATGGGGGACAACAGAAGGGGAAGTCAGAGCTTTGCGAAGTTTAGGCTCCCATCTATGCCATCTCAGTGAGCAAGGAAAGGCTGCACTGTTACTCTCACTACTTTTTGTTATCCTAATCAGCAACGTGGACACCTGGCAATTCTACTCTCTCCAGCTCAGCTCAGCTCAGCTCCTGACACTGGCATCCACACCTGTTACAGGCCCACCACGTACATCTGCTCGCTGCCCAGTCACAGAGTCATTACACTGAGACCGCAGCGATGCAGCAGAGACAGAGTTTAAGGATTGCAGGGCACCCAGTCAGAAGATGGGAGGAGACCCTCAAATCCATCTCCCTGATGAGTTCTGGGCTAGGATTTTTAAGGGGATTATAGAGAGCAAAGGGCTAGAAAGTTGGGGCTGTTGATTCATCGGGGGCAAGGGAGGTAAAATCATCAGGTTATGGAAACAGCTGACAGTGGTTTCATCAGTATGCAGGACCTGAAGGAATGTCTCAATGGGAAAACAACATTTCATGATGTTCAAGTTGTAATCTATTGAGCAGTCAAAGGGACCTGTAATCGGGTAATAGAGTCCATGTGATTCTACGACAATGGGAACTGAACAAGTATGAGGAAGCAGGTCAGAAAGCAGCTGACCTAGGATTAACACTGAATGTGCTGCAAACTTGCTTCATTTCCATTTCTTCCCATCCCTTCTTCTCTGATTAATCTACAAAGTCTACACGCCCACCTATTTCTTTACACCCTTCCCTCTTGTGCTGGCCCCATTTCTATGCTCCAAACAGTTCCTCAACCTAACACAAGTCTTTCTAAGGACACTTATTTCCTCTTCTCTCTGTAAATGCACAGATGTGAAATCGCTGGATCATAGGGTCAAAGTTGGTTCCCTTTGTAAGAAACTGCCAATAAGTTTTCCAAACATACTGTACCATTTTACACCCCAAAAAGCAACATATGATAGTTTCAACTGACCCACACATTCTTGTCAGTCATTGGTGGGGTCAATCACTTATTTAATTTAATTTAATAATTTTAATTAGAATTAGCCATTCTAATAGAAGTACAGTGGTACTGGATTTTCATTTAACTTGCATTTTCTTTAAGACTAATAAAGTTTCAGCATATTTTCATATGTTTATTTGCTATGGATATGTCTTCTTTGGGGAAAAGTCTGTTTAAATAGTTGGCCCTTTTTATTGTGATTTTATTTTGAGAATTACTTTTATAATCTAGGTACAAGATCTTTGTCAGATATATGCTGTGCAAATTTTTTTTTCCAGTGTGTGGTTTGTCTTTTTGTTTTCTTTTCAGTGTCTGTTGAAGTACATTTGTTAAATCTCAATAAAATCCAATTTATCAAATTTTTTTGTGGATTTTGCTTTGAGTCTTGTATTTAAGAAATCTTTACATAAGTCAAGATCATAAAAATTTGTTTCTTTTTTCTAGTTTTATAGTTTCAGTTTCAGTTTTTTAATTCAATAATCAAGAAATGTCAGATATGAAATTTCAATTCTAAAAGTTTCAAATAATTTTATTTTTATATTTTTTAAATATCTCCTGAGGTTCTCTACCTTTTTAATGAGTCCATCTTTCTTTCTAATGAATAGATTCTATGACATATTGTAGTTATTTCAAAATCTTTGTCCAAGAATTCCAGCATCTGAGTCATCTAAAAGTTTGTTTCTGTTTACTTTTTTCCTCTTGATTATTGGTCTCTTTTGCAAAGGTGCATATCTCTTCACCTTTTATTGCATGCTGTGTGTATTATTGAAGTAGAAGCCATGGATAAAGTAGGAAATATACAACACACGCTCACACACACACACACGCAAATGCACACACACATGCATTTCCCACCAACCAAGGGAAGATAACCTTCCTTCTGCTGGGATGTGAGGGTGACATGTGCATGAAAGGCTGATCAATTTCATCAAAAGATGTGCGATTTTGCCACCTGAAGACTTTAAGACTGTGAGATATTGAGTCTGCTTAACTTCAAAATTCAAGAGAGCTGGAGACCACCAGGTCGAGACCATGAGATGCTGAGGTCTTGAGAGGAAAGCTCTCCTCTGCCTCCTGGTTCCTCCCAGCCTTGGTTTCTCTGCAATGTTCCCTTTAATGTTGGATATCTTTGCATTCAGGCTTGTCCAGATTCAAACCTGAAGAAGCATCAGACCACAGGTTTATTGATTTTGGTTGATTGTTTCTAATTCAAGCAAACCTGGGTTGTTTTTAGGTCCACGACTCTTCCTGCACTGCCTCCCAAGGCCCCCACCAGGTCCCAAATATAAAGGCTTCTGTGCCACTTTTCACCTGGGAAGGCTGTATCGTTGGGATTTAGTGGGTTGGTTTGTTTGTTGTTTGTTTGTTTTTCAAACTATATCTATGTATCTCCAACTCTGATGCCTTTAAGAATATTATGACATGGTGGATTATCTAAAAGTTTCCATTTTAGCAGAAATTAGAGGTTCCTTCCCATCTTAACCAGAATTAGAACTCCAAAAAAAGTACTGATTACCCTCAAATGTTATCCAAATAATTCTTCAAATTATCCATTCTGCTGTTTGAAAAATATCCTAATATATGTATTCTTCTTGTGTGTATATTGATTGCATTATATTTCTTTAAAATTTACACTGCTACTTTCTTCTAGCACATTGAGCTAAAAGTTTTTCATGTTTCTTCTTTGTAAAAGAGAGTCTTTTATGTCTGTGACTTGTGCTATAAGTAATATTTTGTATATTTTGTAAGTTTTGATATGCAATATTCTAACTACCATCATTCTCTAATTATTTTGTAATAAAAGTTTTGATTTATTTTTTCATAGTAGTCACTTAGAAGAGAGCTTTTTGTAATTTGGTTATTAATTTAGACTTATATTGCATTATGTTAAACAGCTGTTTGTGGGATTATTATTGCATACTGAAAATATTAAAAATTATATTATTTAATAATTGCCAAATTTGGAAGTAGAACCTAGGAACTTGAAAAAATTAAGCTCATTCTCCTTTAATGACAATAAAATTTTATTTGTTAATGTATTCTCTCTCTATATATATGTGAATGTATTATCTCTATGTATGTGATATATTCTCTCTATATATATGTGTTACATTGGTTTATTTCTGTAATTCTAATTATTTATATGTGTATATAATAAATTATGTTTTCCTGACATATCTTTCATAACATATGTTTCTCCTTGTTGAAGTTTATAAAAATTTATATTACACTAATTTTAAAGTAAAATATTAAGCAAGTGGTATAACATCTGGAAAAAACTCAAACCATGCTTTTCCTCTGCTCTCACACCAGAACAAAAACAATCATTAACACAGAAGACTTCTGTGACCCCCAAATCTGCGGAGATTTATCTCCACCAGCAAGCAGGCAATCATTTCTGCAGTGGGCACCAGCTGGGTGTCCTCCAATTCAATGCCAACATCTACCTGGAGGGGGCATCAGATCCCACACAGCTTGAGGACTCCTCAGTCTCCAGGAGGCTCCTCCTTTCCCTTCAGACAACAGGCAAGTCTAGGCCTCCAGAACTTCTGACCTACCAGTTTTATAATGGGGTTCCTGCGACACCCTCTTTAGGTTTGGTTAATTGGCTAGAGAGGCTGACAGAACTCAGGGAAGCACGTTTCCTGGTTTATTATAAAGGATAAGTAGAGGACAGAAATAAACAGTCAGCTGAAGGGATGCATGGGGTGAGGTCTGGAAGCACCCTGAGCACAGGAGCTTCTGTCCCCATGGAGTTGTGTTCAGCTCTCCAGAATCTCTCGAACCCTGTCCTTTGGCCTTTTATGGAGACTTCATTGGCCGTCCGTGATTGAAGCATGGATGACTGAGTGGAAATGTGGTTTTACCAAAAGGGTGTGATCTAAACCCAGCCAGGCCTGTCTGTTCAGACCCTTCCAGCATAGCTGTGCAGTGCTCCTTCCTCCCGGGTATGGGGCAGGACCCTCTCTGAAGTGAGAGTCAGATTAGAGTCCCGCCAAGACAGGTGAAAGGAGGGTAGGAGAAGGTCAGAGAGCGTGAGAGATTCTGTTTCCTGAAGCCTGCTCCTGAGGTCTAGAGCACCCCAACCTCATAACAAAACATGTGACGAGGGTTATGGGAGTTATTAGCCAGGAATGGTGGGTGCAAATATACATATATATATAAAAGTTTTCTATATATATAGTTATATATATATTAGTTTTCTATATATGTAGTTTTCTCTCTATATAGAGATATTATAGATAGATCTATATGTATTTATTATGTATATTTATTATATATACACATACATAAAATCATACTATCACATATAACTAATACACAGGAAAAATAAAACACAAGAATGTAGAGAATGTCATATGTAAATTCTTCAATGCTTGGGAAACAGTACATGTTATCACACCTTTTGTTATCATACCCTCTGACAAAGTATGGACTACAAAGGAGTTGCAGACTTGCCATTGGGGTGTAAATTGAATGCAAAGCGTGTGATCTCTGGTTGGAATTAAGCATAAGTGGGATATAATGACCTTCGAATACTAAAATTGTTCATTCATTCTCTGTCAATTCCACCTAGAGAGTTTTTTGGCTGGTAGAGGCATAATAAAACTAAATGGTGCTCACACATTGTTCTTACACGTATATTCTTCTGTTAAATGGCTTTTAAATGTGAGTTTCATGGAAAGTTCAATTTTATGATATGTTTTATTTGACTGATCATTCTTATTTGAATTTTCCCATGTGAACTTCTAGCAAAGCTTTTTGAACTCAGAGACTTTCCTCCAAAGGACACTTTAACCCAATTAAAAAATAAAGATTGCTTCTACTTCTGGGACGATAAAGTATTTATGCTTTCCCCTTTTCTTCCCACTAAGCACAACTAAAAACCCTGAATGTTTTATATATATAAACACGGAAAGACTCTTAAGGTGGAGAGAAGAGGCAGATGAGTGAGTGAGCCCAGGACTCCAGAGAAACCATCGGGGCGAAATCCTCGAGTTTTCCTTCTCCCAGAGAGAAACCACAATTGGAGCTGAAAATTGCAGAAACCTGGAAACAGCAAAGGGCACAGGCAATAAACACCCAACAAAAGGATGTGAAAAGAGCAGCCTTGCAAGACAGAATGTTTTGAGACGAAAATGCTCTATTGTAGCCAAACACCACCTAATAAACTGCAGGCCCACCCATGCCCCCACCAGCCAGGGCTGAGTGAAGAGCCCAGCAAGGCACAATGCAGAGACGCAGCCCCGGACCCTGCGGTGTCAGATGAGGCTTGGAGGAGTCGGGACACCCAGCAGCAAGGCCCCCTCCCTCAAATGGCATCAGCAGGGGCCACATGGGAGCAGTAAAGAGGAGCTTGTTCTCTTCATCAGGAATTCACCAGTGGAAACCTAGTGAGGACCAGAAGTCCCACCCCCAGCTGTACCAGGGCATCCCCTCGGTGGTTGCTAATGAAGACAGATAGGAAACCTAAACTGTGTACCCACAGGTAACAGTAACAGCATGGTGCTCAGCCTAGCCCTGATGCAGCAGCCAGAAGAAGCCAGCTAAAAGAAAAACCGTCTCTAACATCCAGAGTCCCAAAGTGTAATAACCAAGATATCCAGATTTCACTGTAAACAACTGTTACAGCAAGAACCACAACAAACCGTCATAGAGAATGAAGGAAGACAAGCAATGGACACACACACTGGAAATCAGACATGTCAGAGCTTCAGAGATTCTAAAGCGGCCATCACAAAAATGCTTGAAGGAGCAGCTGTGAACACACTACAACACGTGCAAAAATGCACATTTTAGCCCTGTCATAAATCTTTATATTAAATGACAATCGTGTTAATGACTCCAATGTATGCTATCTGTAAGAAACTCCCTTCAAATATAAGGATGGAGGCAGGTTGAAAAAAAAAAAGAATGGAAAAACATGTATTATGCACATACAAATTTTCAAAAAGTAGTAATGGTTGTGTTAATATTCAATAAAATGAAGACATAAACATTATATACTAATAAGTGGACATTCACTAAGAAAACAGCAATCCTAGATGTGTATGCACCACACATATTGTAAACAAACTATCTGAAGCAAAAGCTTATAAAGGTTACAGAGGATCATTTTTTAAAAAAATATCAATTGTAGTCAAACCTTCAACACTCCTCTCTCAACGACTGGTGGAAAAATTAGACAGAAAATTAGCAAGAATATAGTAAAATTTAACAACATCATTCAGTAACCACAGGTAACTGGCATTTTAAAGCACTCCACCCAACAGCAGAATTCACCTTCCTTTAAAGTGTCCACAGAACATAAACCAAGATAGACAATTTCCTGGGACATAAAACTAACCTCAAAACATTAAAACAATTGAAAGTATACATTGTGCTATTTGACCACAATGGAATAAAACTAGAAATTAATAACATAAACACAACAGGACAACTCCCAAACAGTTGGAAAGTAAACATGACTAAATAACCCATGAATCAAAGCAGTCTCATGGGAAATTACAGAAATACATTGGACTTATGAAAATGAAAATTCAGCCTAGCAACATTTGTGAAGCACAGCTAAAGGAATGTGAGATGAAAATTTATAGCACTAAGAGCATATGTTAGAAAGAGGGAAAAGGCTCAAATCAATAATCTAGGTGACCACCTCAAGGAAAAGTAACTCCAAACAAGCAGAAAGAATGAAATAATAAAGATAGGAGCAAAATCGATGAAATGGAGAACAGAAAAAATGGAGAAAAAATCACTAATCAGTAACGAGCTGGTACTCTGAAAAGATCAATAAAACTTCTAGCAAGAATGACAAAATGAGAAGATGCAAATTACCAATATCAGAAATGAAACAGGGAATATCACTACAAACTGCAGATATCAAAAGGATAACACGGGAAGACAACAAACCACTCTGCACCTATAAATGTGATGATTTTGGTGAAGCAAACCAATGCCTCAAAAAACACATATTATCACAATGCATCCAAAATGAAGTAGATAATTTGAATAGCCCTACAATTATGAAGGAAATCAAATTGATAATGTAAAAACCCCCTTAACAAGAAATTCCTAGGCCCATATAGTGTCACTGAAGAATTCACGAAATGTTTAAACAAGGATTAACATCAATTCTACACCATCTTTTCTAGTAAATAATCGAGGAGAAAACATTTCCCAATTTATATCATGAAGCTAGGTTTGCCATGATGCCAACACTCTGAAAGAAAGAACACAAAAACTACAGACGAATATCCCTCCAGAATACAAGCATTACAATCTTTAACAAAATATTAACAAGTAAAAATTAGCAATATTAGAAAGAATTACCCACCATGACCAAGTGGGTTTATTCCAGGGGCAAGGTTGTTCAGTGTTTGAAAATCCAGTAATGCAAACCAGCATATTACCAAGCCAAGCTAAAGAAGAAAAGCACATGCTCTTAACAATTGATCCAGAAAAAGCCTTTGACAAAAGTCATCACTTATTCATGTTAAAAATTCTCTGAAAAATACTAATGGAAGGGAACTTCATCAACTTTATAAAGAGTTTCTACTGAAAAACAACAACAACAAAAGCAACTCTACAGCTTCTTCTACTTGATGATGAAAGACGGAATGTTTTCCCCCTAAGATGAGGAACAAGGCAAAATCTCTACTCTTGCCACTGTTATTTTGCATATTACTAGAAGTTCCTGTCAATGAAATAATGCAAGAAAAAACAGACGGGACACAAAACAAAAATGAAAAAAATAAAATTATCTGTTTTCAGATGACTTGATTGTCTACATAGAAAATCTCAAGGTATCCAAACAAAACAAAATGAAACTCTAGAATTGGTTACTGAGCTCAGTTATGATTCTAGGATACAAGATAAACATACAAAATTTACGTGTATTTTTTATGCTAACAATGAACACAACGAACAAGAAAATTGAAAATAAAATAACATTTAAAATTGTTTGAAAAGAAATAGGCATAAATATAACAAAGCATACATAGGGCTGGGCACAGTGGCTCACACCTGTAATCTCAACACTTTGGGAGGCTGAGGAAGGAGGATTGCTTGAGCCCTGGCATTTGAGACCAGCCTAGGCAAGATGGAGAGACCCCATCTCTATAAAATAATTGTAATAATTATCCAGGCATGGTGGTACCTACCTGTAGCCCCAGCTACTCTGAGGGCTGAGACGGGAAGATCTCTTGAGCCCAGGGATTCAAGGATCCAGTTAGCTATGATTGCACCACTACACTCCAGCCTAGATGAGAGAGAGTGAGACCCTGTCATATACAGCACCATACAAACCCCAAAAGCAACTTGAAATGGATCACAGACATTAATATAAAACCTAAAAGTAAAACATGAAAGATACTACTGCACACCTTCTGGAAAGATTAAAGAGTGTGACCACACCAGGGGCTGGTGAGGATATAGGACACACATACCTCTCAAACACTGGGTAAGAATGATGTGACAGCTTAGGAAACTATTTGGCAATTCTTTTTGACAAGTAAAAAATACATCTATCTCATATTCCACCTGGGCTTCCACAACAAAGCACCACATATTGGGTGACTTATCAACAGAAATTTATTTCTCACAGTTGTGGAGGCTGGAAGTTGAAGATCAAGGTGCCAGCAGATTCAGGGTCCAGTGAGGACCGGCTTCCTGGTTCATAGACAGCACCTTCTCACTGTGTCCTCACATGGCAGAAGGGGTGAGGGAGCCTTCTGGGGTCTGTTTTAGAAAAGCACTAATCCCTTTCATGAGGACTACATCCTCTTGGCCTAATAAGCTCACAAAGGTCCCACCTCCTGATACCATCACTTTAGAGGAGAGGCTTTCAACATGTGAATTTCGGAGGGATGCACATTCATGCCAGAGCAACCTACTACAACTTGAAGCTCTACCACTCGTAATTATTTACCTGAGAAAGAAGGCCATACATGTCTATACAAAGACTTATACATGAGTGTTCATTGCAGTTTTATTTGCAATTACCAAAAAATGGAAACATTCCAAAATGCACATGTTAGACTTATGGATATATAAAATGTAGTATATTCAATTGAAAACTACTCAGCAATATAAAAAGAGCAGCCTTCTGAATCATGCAACAGTATGGATGGATCTTGAAATAATCCTGTGAGTGCATAAAATCAGACAAAAACATTGTACTGCTCTATAATTTCATTTCTACAACATTCTTGAAAGTGCAAACTAAACCATACTGACAAGAAGTAAATCACTGATTGCAGAGAAAGGGTTGAATGAAGAGATGAATGCACAGAGGTGTGAAGAGACTTTTAGGGAAGGTAGAAATGTTTGTTATCTTTCACCCAGCATACATATGTCAAAATTCTTCAAATTGTGAAATTTATATATGTGTAGCTTTGGAGGCATAAATTTTTCCTCAACACAGTTGAAAAAATTAAATTTAAATTGGCACACAATTAACCCACTAAAGTAAACTATGGTTTTACTTTGTAACTTTTCCAGTTTCTGAACAAAGCTCAGATCACAAAAACTATCTCAAGAATAAGATTATTCCTGTGGATATTGTTGACTTAATAGAAATCACAATTTATACATTTTAAAAAGAAGGAAAGAAGTCTTTATTTCTTAGGGTTACAGCCTGCAAGGTGGCCAAACTGCAGGTTGGGAAGCACAGCCTCTGGTCAAGACCAAAGACAGGCACCATGAAGGAGGAGGGGTTGGGGTAGGACATACATATTCAACAGGTTACAGTGCGAGTTATGAATATTCATGAAGGGATCCTGCCACATGTGTATTGAACAAACATGCATGTAACATATGACCCATGTTCACTTTAGGGTGGAGATAACATTCAAAAGCATTGCAATCAGACCCTATATGTCAAAAGGTCTTTTCAGGATATGAAGTCTTGACAGTGTGCAGCCTCTGGAAACCGTCCATGGTCAATGGAATCAGTCCACGGTCAATGGTCTTCTTATATGAAAAAAGCTACTGAAATCAGTCTCTTGTCCAGCAAAAACTGGAGTCATGGCTCGTGGAACAGGGGAGTCACTTAATCAGGGTCCAGCAGTGGATGAACTGAAAATTGTTTCACTAGTGCTTATCTCCAGGCCAGTGCTTATTTAGTTGTTAAAAAGAGAGAACAAAAAAAAAAAAAAAAAAAAAAAGCTATGGCAGTGAGAACAAGCTTGTTCTTCAAGTGTAGAGTAAGTGACTTAACCCTCACCTGCCATGGGCTTAAGTTCCTGTTTATAATTTGGTATCATACTGTCAGAGAGAGTCTGTTCTGTCATTCTCATAATCTGCATTTTAACATCGATGCTGGTCAGTTGTGTCTAAACCCCAAAAGTGAGGGGGTGTAATGAGCTATGCCTGACCACCCATCTTGTCATGTCCAGGAATTCCATTTTAAGGGTTTTCTGGTATCCCCTGGGCCAAAAGGGAGTTCATTCAGTTAGTGAGGATTTAGAATTTCATTTCAAGTTCTCAATATAATATAGTCTTTGGGATTATTTTTGCCATTTTTTTCCCATCATGTGGTACCTTTTAGAATTCTAATATATTCAGTTGCTCCTTAGAGAGATAGTGTGGTTTACCAAAATTCCTCTCATAATTTCTAAATTAAAAATATCTGGATTAAAAAATATCATTTGGATTGTCACTAGCAGACTTGAAAAATAAATATTAAAATAAAAATATAAGAATAAGTACATTTTCAGTTAAAAAATACAGGGGGAGTAGGTGCTAAATGGAAAATGAAATTAGTAATTAATTGATTGACTGAAATTGTTCTTCAATCCCAGAAAAAGAACCTCATTTAAAGGCTGAGGATGGTTTACATATGTAAGATTATTAACTAAGCCAACTGGAATTACAATGAATGAAATAAAGAGTATTTGAAAAAGTATAATAACATTTGTCAGATGTGAATTGAAACATGAAAAATGAAAATTATTTATGCAAATGAATTGGATAATGGAAAAATAGAAAATGGAAATTATTTATGCAAAAATGAGTTAGATAATTCTGACTTTTTTTTCTTTTTCTTTTTTTTTACAAAAGTTGGAAAGCAGTAGGTATGCAGATTCTGTATTCAAAATAAAACACTTGACTGTTATGAATGCCCATTATGTGTCATCTTATCAAAATCCTCCTTTGGGATAAATATCATTTTCATTGCGTAGATTGAAGATAACTTGATAAGACTTTTGGATTCTGGTGGATAAAGGCAAATCAGATGGCCGTTTAGAAAATTTTCATGAGACTCAATTATTTGTGTACAATACCCTCTCCAAATCTCATGCTACTGTCTGGGATCCAGCGGCAACACAATCTTCGGTACTAGAAAAATGGACTGCTGTGCTACCAATGGGAAAAAATCAAACCCATAATACGAATGACAAGACTTTCCAACTATTACCCCCCCACACACACATATACCTCAATAATACTAATAACTTTTTAAAGTAAAGAAATGAGAGTTTCTTTGAGGTGAGGTTTCAAGATAGATTCTAAGTACAAGTACATTGATAAGAACTTACAAATTCAATTATAAGGACATCACTTACCTATTTCAAAATGATGCTGGATTAACACATGACCTCAAAACCATCATTAACAAAAAACTTAACATAATAAACTCTTATTTCACTCATGACTTTGCAGGTTTTCAGTTTAGACAAGGCTCAGCTGAGCTGTTTTAGACAGGCTCACCCTCATGCCTGGTAGGCTAATGACCCTGGAATGGGGTAATGGAGTGTCCGAGTCACGTGTCTTTCATCTTTCTCAGGCTGGCTTGGGCACATCCTCTGATCATTGCACAAGTGCAAGAGTGGGCGATGGTGATTGGCAAGCAGGCTCACTCTGCAGGCACTGCACTCACTGACTTCCCATTATTCAGGCGATCACAGGGCTGAGTGCGGAGCCACCCTGGAAGGGAACTACAAGGTTGTGCAAAGGAACAAAGTGTGGGTCATTGTCTGGACTATTCTGTCCCATTGATGCATCTTTTATCTTTACCACACCATCTTAATTATTGTTATATTTTGGTATTATGTGTCATGAGTTCTACCACTTGTTTCTCCATTTTGAAGAATGTTTATACTTGTCTAGGTTTTTTGCATTTCCACATAAATATCAACCAGCTTGTCAATTATTATTATTTTTTTGAGCTGGGGTCTCACTCTGTCACCCAGATTGGAATATAGTGGCACAATCATGGCTCACTGCAGCCTAAATCTCCTGGGCTCAAGTGATTCTCCCACCTCAGCCTCCCTAGTAGCTAGAATCTCTAGTACAGTGATGAACAGAAGTTCTGAGAAAAAAATCCTTCCTTGCCCCTGATCATAGGTAGAAAGCATTATGTATTTTAACATTAAATGTTATACAAGTTAACGGTTTTTTCTTAGACGCTCTGCATTAAGTTGAGAACGATTCATTCTATTCTTAGTTTGTTGAGAGCTTTTATCACTAATGAAAGTTGAATTATGTTAATGCCTTTTTTCATTTATTAAGATTTTCATATGATTTTTTTCTGCTTTATTTCATTAACATAGAGAATTAATATTGGTTATGTTCTAAATATTACACCAATCTTGCATTCTTGTGGCAAACTCCACTTAGTCATGATATACAGTCTCTTCTGCATATTTCTGTTTTTACTTGGTGACATTTTATTAAAAGTTTTGCATCCATATTTGTGTTGGACAGACAATAAGGTGGCCCAGTGGTCTCTGACTAGTAGCAGTCACAGTGTTGTGAATTCTCTGTGTGGAATCCCCTCTCATTGTCTTGAGTGTGACCTGTGATTTGCTTTTAATCAATAGAAGGCAGCAAATGTGATGGATGTCCCTGTTTATATATGTGATTACATCATGGAGGATATGGCTTCCATTAGGCCAGGGGACTCTCCCCTTTGGAGACTGAAGAGGCAAGCTGTGGATTGGAAGCTTGTATGTGGGGAGGACCCCATGGGAAGCAGATTACAGCAGCCTCTATCACACTGTAACACCCTTATGAAGGTAAATGCTGCCAACAGCTGCCTGAGTTTGGAAGCAGATCCTTCCCCAGTTGACCCTCAGATGAGACAACAACCGTGGTTCACAGCTTGCTTATAATCTAGCAACTCGGAGACAGATGGCAGAATCCACAGCTCACAGCAGGAGGAGCAGGACAGAGATGCTTGGACTCAGGGGAAAGTTGTCTTTAATTTTGAGCAGCTGCACTCTAATATATAAGTCCAGCAAGTGCCTCATGCTCCCTTTCCTGTTCTTAAGAAGTGAGCACATAAGAAAAGTGAGCACATCACTTTTAGAGTTTAGAAAATATCCCTGCTTTTGTTTTGTTTTGTTTTGTTTTCCTGTGCTTCCTCAGTGGATCAGTGCCTAAATTGATCAATATTTTTGCCAACACTTCTGCCACACTTGCCTTTGGTATTTTTCTCCATTCATTGTTTTATGATTGCTACAACTGTGCTTATTGCCCCACAGTGGTTTTTGTCTTATTTTTTACGTATAGCTCTCTATCAGGTTGCCAATAAGCAGTCTGGATCCTTCTGTTCTTCTGAGCCCCTCTTGCATACCTGGGTTCAAGCACATCTAAGTATCACTAAATCCTGCTACACAAAAAGCATTCCATTTTACTGAAAATAGAAGCTAAAACGGAACCCACAAGAACTGATTTTTTTTTCCATTTTTCAACTTGCAGGAAGTATTTTTAACAACTTTGGAGAATAGAGCAGTCATTTTCAAAATTTTCTTTTCCTTCACATGTGTTCAAATTTTCTTTTTTTTCAAACATTTTAGTCCTGATACTGTGAGTCCTTCTTAGTAGTACTGAGAAGTTAGCTCACCATGTCTCTCAAGACAGTGGAGACTCCATGGGTACTTGGATCCGCAGAGCCAGCCATGATTTTCCAAAATGTTTACAGTGGCCCTGAAGGCTTTTACTCTAGGCTTTTTCTGCACATGAAATAAAAAGATTTTTAGCATAAGATTTGAGATGCCATTACTTTAATAAATATGAATGTATTTGTTGAGTTATTTTTACGGTGTCTTTTCAGCAAATATTTCATCAAAAACAAACAACCAAAAAAATCATTGACACGGAGGTTTCTCAACCTTTCAAATCTTGATTTCCAACCTCGTCCTTCTAAATCATTGGAAACTGGGACCCAGGGAATTGTCGGCGCTTACGATAGGGTTTGAGTAGTGCTTAGGAACCGTAGCAAGAGCAATCATAGCTATAGTAATAGGAATGATCAGTGATCTGCCTTCAGGCATAATGACACTGATAATTGATTCCCCAGTCAACACTGAGGAAGGGTGTTGATTTCTGTATTTTACAACACGTCCTTTTGAAGGTCACAGTATTAACTTTTACAATCTGTTTGTGTGATCTTAATGTTAAGTATTTCATGCTTCCTAATAATGCTACCTTTTTAATTTGTTTTGATGGGAATCCTTATTCTGCCACACCAAAAAATGTAGGCATACATATAAAAAGTTGATGTTTTAATGCATAAAGTCTAATTCCAAAACCATGGCTAAAGGAACATAGATTGGACTTCAAAGCTTCATCATTTTCAATTTTCCCTTGTATCAACCCTTTACAGAGACTAATGATACTTATAAAACATTAACCTTGCTGGTGCAAAATGTACAAGTCTTACTAAAATAAATCCTTTCCTTACCATTTATTGGGACTAATTTTATGCTTCTTTCTTCCCTAATTAATTGTATAGGCTGTTTCCCTTGTTAATGTTAGTGATGGAAGTCCTTTGTTCAACGTAACAGAGTCAATACAGTGAGAATTAGTCTGCAACTGATCAATGTCTACTAGAAACATGCTAGATGTAATACTTCGGTATATTTTGGTGCAAAAGCTTTTCACAGCCTTGCACCTTTTCTAATTTTTTTAATAACACAGTTGCTTGGAAAAGTTAATAGCAATGGAACATATGGGGTACCACTAATCAGAGTGTTAAAAGAAAGAGTCCCACAGATGTCATCATGTACTGCTTGTAGAGATGCCATTAGGGATGCTGTTCATTATGACAGTATGTCCTCCCAAGAACATCCCCTAGGAAAAATACATTCAGTTCTAAGACCTCTAAATGGTGCACTTTTCCTGAAAAATTGCCTTGTTTTTAACCTTATGAACATTATTAATTAGGTGGTTTATCCTCTAATATAACTGAAGTTTCCACTGCATTGTCTGCCCTGAAACTAGAAGACAAATCTATGATCCAACTAAAAGTAGTTCTCTAGATTTGGCTATAGATTAGAAACACTTTTGAAATTCTTAAAAATCTAACATGGTGAGGCCACCACTTCAGGGGGCCAATCAGTGGGATGGGACCCTAGCATCTGTATTCTTAAGCTACTTAAATCGTTTTATTCTGTGACTGTGACTATGGTCGAGGAGTATGGATATCAACTAAGTTATCCATGATCAGGAATGTTTTTTAGTTGCATACGTATGCCTCTATATATGCCTCTATACGTCTTCACTTTCATTTTACCACCAACTTTAATGTATTATCTTGTTGTAGCTTATACATTATTACAAGCTGTCTTGTGTAATTTTCATAATCCAATAAACAATTCAGCATGGTTGATTTGAACAGAGAAAAGTATGTTCAAGAAGTTCAAAGTGTGTTAGGAATACTGAGTACAAATTCTCTATGCTACCTTAACTGTCAACAAATTAATTTAGAAGATAAATGACTATGTGTTTATTTAAATTTGTGTGTTATTTTTTCATTCTAGGTAATATATATTAAAATCTAAAATATAAATAACAAATGTTAGAGGGTGTTTCCTATATAAAGATTATATTTATAGAATGTAGCAAAATGGAATTGATGAAGACAAAAATATGTTGCACTTAGCAATTGCTATAAAGTAATAGATCTCATAAAAAATAGTAACCTCAATTATTTATACTTTCCCTATAATAATTTTGATACTGTAGAAAGCCACAAATGTATGTGCTTCATCCAAAATAGTAACCGTAAAATCAATAATGTTGCAACCCAATATAGAATGCAAAATTCATCAAAGCAGAATATTAGCTCCCAAACTTAGAAGAGTGCTTGGCATATAGGTGTTAAATAAATATTTGTTAAACATATGAATATATAAGATCCATATATGAACAAATGCAGGATTTGCAATACACAATAAGTAATTATTATTTTTTACTCACATACACATGTGCATGTAAATATTTATACTTATATGAATACCTTCAAGTACATAAAGACATAGAAACACAGCATAAAAAAGAACATTCAGTCAAATGAGAAAGAAATATAATATATTTAAAAGTGATTGGTTATACATCAGGGAGAAAAAGACAATAATGTGTTTTCATCTTATCATAGGTCTCAAAGTTACTATTTATTTTGTTTCCAAATAATAGAAAAAAATCTTATATGGTAGAGTGTGAGTTATACTGTGTAACTTAAAATTTTACCATAAACAGTATACTAGTAAAGGTAAAATAGGTGGAGAATTGTATTCATCTATTGTTGATGTTTTTAAAACAATATTTTCATGAGAGAAACTAGAGAAATATTGAGATTCTATTTCAGGCTAAAAGGCTGTTTAATATTCAGCTGCCACTCCGTGAAGTCCCCTTGTGTCAGGAAAGCAGAAAACATTTGGAGTTGGTTACATTTCACCCCTAATGGGCCTGGATGCCACACATTCTTGATTTAGCCCTTGGCAGAGTTCCAGAAGAATGATTTAGGCCAGTTTCACTTCAAATGAAATTCTGCCCCTGCGTAACTCAACTGTTCAGTGAAGTTTAAAGAACAAGCTTCCAAAAGAAAAAAAAAAAAAAAAACAAAAACGAAAAAACACATAAACAAGACCTTACGAGTTCTTTTATTTTTATAACTTTTTATAAAAAGTTATAAAGGGCTCCACTTACGAAGTGGAAGGGCTCCACTTACGAAGAAGTTTGACATTTAACCTGACACCCTTGTTGCATACGATGGAGATGCACAGAACATGAAACTTGAAGCCAGGCAAATCTTACTTCGGTTCATCATCAATCCAACCACATTTTGTCTGTCACCTAAATTCATGCATGCCCTCAAAGAATCCAAAATTTGTAGGAAAGCTTGTAATACCTAGTAAAGGTGCATTTCTGGGAAAAAAATGCTAAGTGTGCTTTCTGTCTTTGCTAATCAGGGAGCTAGGCAAAACCCCTCTTAGTCGAAGTCAATGGCGTTTGTGTTAATCCATGATTAGTGGCGAAAAGGAATGTTTTCTTAGGGAATGGGTTAACTGTATTTCCAGAGACCCTCTTCTTGTTCAGGGAAGCTTGTCCTCACAGGGGAGAACCACCCTGTTTTGGCTGGTGGAGGAATGACCTCCAGAACATTGCCTGGATTTGTTGGTGTGGTGGTTTACGTCAACTGCACAGTGCGGGAGAGTGGCCAGCAATGGAGGGTTCTGCACCCATGCCAGTGGGTCAGCGTCAGAGCTGAGGGGCACTTCTGGGCCCTGCCATTGCCCACAAGAGCAGACAGGGCCCAGATATGGGCTCTCCGGCCCATAATTACATAACTAGTAACTCATTCCTGGAAAATGACCTTTCTTCCAGAAACATGTAGGCCTCTTAAGCTGTCCCAGTTGGGGGTGACAAAGAATGTCTTCTATGAGGAATGTGCATCCCTGAGTTCATATCACCACTGTAGGCAAACCAGAGGCATTGTTGTTAAGTGAAGTTAGTATGAAAAAGCTAATCCAGCCAGATGTGGAGAGGAAGCAAAGTATAATGAGAATTTATATTTCTGTAAATGATTTTTCTCGAATACAAACTTAGGGTAACACCATTTATTCAACATGGAAGGTAGGGGTTTTAGAGACGGCAGGAACCTTGGACTGGGTCCTTTTCCCATTACATATTATTTTTATTTTTGACAAGATATACAAAGGCTCAGATACAGGAACTGGATTGCACAAACTCCTAAATCAGGTGCTGACCAAATCAAGACTAAAACTATGACTATTAAGTAAGTAGTTCATTGTCCCTCCACTGGAAGATGCTGCAGGGCTGGAAACAACACTAATTCCGTTAAAGCAAAACTGACACTTTAATTTAATTAGAACTTTACCTCACCTGTTTTTTGTTTAATAACTCTAGTAATGCTCTTGATAGACCTGGAAGAAATTATAAACACATCTACTGGAGGTGCACTCTATTTTTAACATCTTTATGGATGTGGCATTAGCAGCAAAAAGGGAACAAGGATGAAGAATTCTTGAAATACATCTCAAATAGCTCTCATAAGCTCACATAACTCACCCAATGAAGGTTATGAAAACAATCTTTCCAGGAAATATTGTTTGTCTAATAATCAACATTTAAGATGTCAATAGTTGAAGACAGAATTTGAGATGCCAAGATTTGCTACGCATTTAAATAATCACTGGAAAATACATGGAAGTTTTGAAACAATTACCAATCCTAGTTCACTAGGCAGCACTTATAGATGCTTCATAAACAGACGAAAGGTGGTCAGTAGCACACACTGAAATATTTCTAAACCAAATAGCTCAATCAGAATAAGGTACTACAGTCAGTAATCTAGCATGGTTTGCAACATGCTGTGAAAATGGCATAATTTGTGTATCACATTTTAAAAATCAAGAACTGAACAGTGTTTCTCAACCACCTTAAGTAACTTTGCACAGAAGCAGTGATGAAAATAATATTCTTTTGTTACAACTAGAAGGAAATTGCTTTTGAAATCTGTCATAGGCAAAGTGTGTTAGTATTTGAAAGCTATCTTTTCAGTAGCATCATGAACCAGGACTGCTCAGTAAAAAAGCCCCCATTAGTCATCATTGACACTGTCCAGAAATACAGAGAGGATGTGGCTGAGAATATATTAGGAAGGAGAAAGGGGAGGACATGTCAATAAAACAAACAGGAAAATCAAACATCTGATGGACTATTTACAGATATGCAGTTTACCTTTACATTTTTTTTATTAAAAATAGGGATTGAAGAACTAGTTAAATAAAACATAAAAGGGTCAAATTATTTTGCTAGAAGTGCAGTTTTCTTTATTGCGTCCCTTGTAGCCCAGTGCTAAGTCTACCAATGGGTGCCCCATGGAGCTGGATTAGGAGTCAAAGCTGCCTCATTTCTCTATTTTCTGGAGCTCTGAATTAAGACATATTGTCAGGAAGACCAATGACCTAATGATCAAATGGAAATTGTGAGCATCAGCATAGGCTTCGAGTCCCAGAACCCCACAAGGCAGCCTCATGTCAGAGCTATTCGTAGACCAGTGCTTCATTCTCAATAAACCACTGGCTAGGTTGCTCAGTTACCCAGCCTCAGACTAGGGCTCTGCTTTAGACTCCAGGACACTATAATACCTGACTTGGTCCTAAATATTTCCCTTCCTCAAAGGACTACATTACACTCTCACCATCCTGGGACCACTTGTAACCTATAATGAATAAACGGCTTTCTCATAAACACATTAACTTTGCTCGACTCCCACTTGGAATCTCTTTAGATTATATTTTATTGGACCAACATTATGGTAACTCTATGTGCCTCCCTAGTGAGGTAACTTTTTCTCAAATTACAGTGTGTATCAGAATAAGGTGGGGTGGGAGTGAGGAGCTTTTAAATATGCAGACTTCTGGGAATTGTTGTAACATATTCTGATCAGCAGGTCAGATACACGGCCCCCAAACCTACAGTTTTAACAAACGGTCCAAATGTTTCTAACGCATGTACCACTGTGATTAAATATCACATGGAATAATTATGTTTTCTTTATGATGAGTTCCTTTGTCCTATCTGAGAGTTTGTTTTAATACCAGATATGAATATGCCTTGAGGATGTGGAAAATACAGGTTGAGGCAATGACTTTTATTTTCACTGTGTTTTTTTGTTTTTTTGTTTGTTTGTTTGTTGGTAACAATTTTCTGATAACAGCAGGTAAGATTTTAGTTCATTTTCTTTGGTAGTCAAAAATAAGAAGTGATGGTTAAACATGAATTCTGGAGCTAGGCTACTTCAATTTGAATCAAAGCTGCCCCAAAACTGGTTTTAGTACCTCCAAAAAGTTAAGTAACTTTCTCCTTTGAAAGTAATTTTCTCATTAGAAAAATGAGTCTAATAGTGCATACTTCACAGAATTATAGAGAATGAAATGAAACTAATCATAGTTAGTGCTGGCATCACATGAAAGACTAGGGCTCCCCCCCTTTTTTTTTTTTTTTTTTTTTTTTTTTGAGGCAGAGTCTTGCTCTGTCGCCCAGGCTGGAGTACAGTGGTGCGATCTCGGCTCACTGTAAGCTCTGCCTCCCGGGTTCACGCCATTCTCCTGCCTCAGCCTCCCGAGTAGCTGGGACTACAGGCGTCCGCCACCACGCCCAGCTAATTTTTTTGTTGTATTTTTAGTAGAGACAGGGTTTCACCGTGTTAGCCAGGATGGTCTCGATCTCCTGACCTCGTGATCCGCCTACCTCGGCCTCCCAAAGTCCCCATTCTTAATAATGATATGGAGTCCTTTGTTTTTCAGGGCAGCCTGTCCGTCACCACACCTCACAAGGATCTACCCTGACCTTTCCCCCCGGCCACCAGATCAAAAACTAGAAGTACTGGGCCAACTAAGGGAAGTAAAACGATCATTTCCAGGATGAACAGCAGAAGCCGGGAAAATACTCATGAGACTAGATCTCAAGGATGCTGGATCAATGGTCAGACCATAGAATTAGATTTGGAAGAGTTTGGTGACATTGGAGACTCTCCTGTAATGTGGGTCTAACACCCAGGAGGGAGGAGACGCCTGTGGACCATGTCTTGCTGAGGGAATCCAGGAAATGCTGCCCAGTTAAAACTGCTCTTTTAAGTTTGAAAGAGAGGGCCACTCTAAGGGAAATAGAGCTACTAGAACTGCCTCAGCAAATGAAAAGAGAAGGATGAAAATTCTCAGAGAAACAGATATGCTAGAGACAACAGGAAAACTCACCAGTCAATCATGTTCAGCTGGAGGGCCCAGAGGATACACTGCTTACTACATTGATAAGGAATGCACCAGTGACAGGAAGACAACACATCTAAGAAGGTCTGTGTCGGTTCTTCTCTGTAGGCCAGGTCCAAGAGCAGTACCTGCTTCTAATCCAGGTTCCCTGGTAGCAATGGAGATAATAGACAAGTTAGTGCTAAAATTCAAAACAAAACAAAAAGTAGATAAAAGTATTATATATTCAAAAATAACCAAGGACATTGACCCTTCTATAATATAATAATAGGACATCAAAGACTGATGATCAGGTGACTGAAAGGTACTTCCTCAAAATAATGTTGAACATTGTCCCTGCAGTTTCTAGAATTAAGCCAATTCTCAGAAATCGAACTCCTCAGGAGACCAAATTTCCATGAGAAAATATCCAGCCATACCATACAAGTATATACATAATGATTCCTCCTGTGCTTCTTCAAAGAAACATATTAAAATGTACACGGATGAACATACACTGGATAACAGCTGGGCATAATGGAAAACATTGTTCAGAGTTTATGGTTCCTTGACACCTGACGTTCTATCACAAACTCCTCTCAGAATGGCAGCATGGCGGCCAGGACAATCTCGTACTGGATGCAGTGAGTCTATGGAACATTACAGTGATTTCTTCCCTACCCCTAGGTATATACTACAATCAACATATTTGACATCTTCACAACATATTATCGTCCAATCCATGAGCATGGTATAACTATGATTTTATATATTTCTTTAATTTCTCTATTCAAAATGCTGTACTTTTAAAATAGTATGGAGGCTTTCTACATCCTTCACTAAACTTAGCCCCAAATATGTTATGATTTTTATACTCTTCTAAATAGCATTTTTTAAAATCCCTCTTTATTTATATTTTTCCAGGTTTTTGCTATTATAGTATTGACATATAATTCTTTTTGTTTCTTGACCAGGCATCATGCCACGATACTATTTTCACTTATTACTGCTAATAGTTGTTTTGTAAGTTTCTACATAATTTGTATATAAATAAGAATGACCTCCAAGAATAAAGACAACTTTACATCTTCCTTTTCAATTGCCGTAATGTTTTCTCTTTATCTTGCCTCATGGCACTGCCTGGATAATCCAACACAATGCTGAATAAAAGTGGGGAAAACCCATACCCTTTCCTGTATTTTGATATTAGGTGAAATATTAGGTTAATAATTTTAGTAGGTGCGCTTTATCAGTTGAAAATGTTCCCTTGTAATTCTAATTTACTGAGAGTGTTTGTTTCTTTTTGGCAAAGGATATATCTGTGTCTAATAAGAGTATCACATGAATCTTCTCTTTTGTTATGTCAAGATGGTGCATTTCATTGCTTTATGAACAAACACATTTACATTCCTGAGATAAAGGCCATTTGGCCATGATGCATTTTCATTTTTACAAATTGCTCTCTTTCATGTTCCAACTTAATGTTTTGCTACTTATCTGCTTAAACTCTATCAGTCTCAGTTTTGACCTCTGTAAAATACATTAATTGGGCTTTAACAATGATATTTTTGTAAAAAAAAAATTTTACAATTATTTGAAATATAATTTTTCTATGGTCTTTTCCAGTTTTAAATTAATTAGTTTGAACTGTATAATTATATTGATATTGAATCTCTATTGAACAAGAAAAAGAATAATTTCATACAGTTCAGCTTACTAGATTAATTCTAAGATTTTATTGCAGAAAATCTCTTTCTACCTTGAAAACAGGAGGTAATTTTATGAACTTGATTTTTAATCTTAGCTGGAGTGAAACTGTGGTAGAACATACACTAGCTTTGTAATCTTGGGCATGTTACTGTATAAGGGTCAGTTTATTTGCTCATAAAATGGGGATAGAAAGAATATCTATTTGTGGGGTAGTTGTCAGGAAGTGAACTCCCTGGCACATGCCTTATGCACAGTAAGCCCTCAGGAAATCCTAACTACCTTTTATGTTATCATTATGATTATGAAGTGCCCTTGTCCTTTAGAATACCCTGGACAAGATGGTTAATGGATTGTACATCTATTATTCAGGTATGTTTCAAAAATAAGGATGCTGTGTTGAAATAGAAAAATCTAATTAAATTTTTATCCCAGTTACTTGCAAATGGACTCTATCAACTATCTATTCCTGACCTGTTTATATACAACTTGTCCCTGAGTTAATGCTCACAATGTGTGCAAAGATTACTACAAAACAAATCTAAAAGGCCTATAACAAACTGTGATAATACATTTTAATTATTTAAGTCTCATACAAGTCAATGAGAAGTATGCCACCATTACGATGGGAAAAATTTTAAATTATAAGCAAGTCATACATGTAAGAAAAAGCAAAGGACAAGTAAACACATAAAAATATTTTATTATTATAGCAGTAATAGATGCAAATTAGAAGAGCAGTAAAATGTAATTTTTACCACCCAATCTATGTGATTAAAACATCTCATAACCCATGTTAGTACAAATGCAGAAAAATTCTCCTCTATATACTGATGACAAAGCTGCACATCAATGCAAACTTTATAGATGCCAGTTGTCAATACATATTGAAGCAATAAATGTTTAAACCTTTTGAATGAAAAAGGCTACTTTTAAGAATACACCCGGCCAGGTGTGGTGGCTCACATCTGTAATCCCAGCACTTTGTGAAGCGGAGGTGGGCAGATCACAAGGTCAGGAGTTTGAGACCAGCCTGGCCAGCATGGTGAAACCCCGTCTCTACTAAAAATACAAACATTAGTCGGGCGTGGTGGCAGGCGCCTGTAGTCCTAGGTACTTGGGAGGCTGAGGCAGGAGAATCGCTTGAGCCCAGGAGCAGAGGTGGCAGTGAGCTGAGATCGTGCCACTGCACTCCAGCCTGGGTGACAGAGTGAGACTCCATCTCAAAAAAAAAAAAAAAGGAAAGTATACACCCTAAGGCAATGATAACAAATAAATGAAATGTTTTTTATCAAAGGAAGTTTATCCCTATATCTTATAGTAAAACATAAATAACCTAATTGTCTAATAGTAGAAAACTGGTCATACAAATCATGATAAAGTCAGAAGAGTCAGAATTTAGACTATATAACATATAGCAGCAGGGACAAATGTTCAAGAAACAATAATATAATGTAGTATACAATTATATTTTTAAAGTGTGTATATAGGTGTTTATTTTATTAATGGTATTTCTGGTGGAGGAATTACAGGATATTTTCCTCTTCATAATAAGCATGTATTTTTTAATAATTGGAGAGCTCATGAATGCACATTTATTTTGATGAGGGAGGTATGGTGGTAAGAATTCTGCAGGCTTTAGGATTCTCTCTTAAGTGTAACACCTATTTTGATAAAATCATGATGTATTTTCTAAAGCATTTTTCTTGTATTAAAGACTTATTAGCAAAGATGCTTAAGGTGATCAAAACGTGTAGCTATCATGTAGCCGGGGAAAAGTAGATGGTACTCCACTAGTGCAGCGGAATATAGAAAAATGGAAAGTGATCCTAGCTGGAGGGAGTGTTATTAACCGGGCCCATATCATTAATAAGACCAACAGAGTTTGTGCTGGAGAGCCATAGAGTTGGATTACATTAGCATAAATCACCTTCTATTACAAAACTGGGTAGGAATTATTTCCAGAAAGTCACTGTTTAACCTACTGTCACAAGAGCTCCTTTAGTGCTTACAAAATTAATCTCCTGGCATTGAGAATCTGTTAAGGACAAAGATCAATTTCCCTAGTATAGTCACGTTTTGTGTTTTTCTGCTTTGTTATTAACGCAGTTTCATGGTCTATCGCTGATAACATAGACCAAGAAGTTGATAATAATCAACACATACCTTTGGACTATATGATTCTTCTGAGATACGTTTTGAATACTTCATAATATGTAGTAGTTGCGTAGGCTAAAATATTCAGATTTTCCAGAAAATTATGTACTTTCACACCTGTAATCCCAATGACTCAGGAGGCTGAGGTGGGAGGATCCCTTGAAGCCAGAAATTGGAGACCAGCCTGACACTAAGACCTCTTTACTGAAAACAAAAAAAGTAAATAAAACTTAGCCGGACATGATGGCACACACGTATAGTCCCAGCTACTCAAGAGGCTAAGGTGGAAGGATCGCTTGGGCCCAGGAGTCGAGGCTGCAGTGAGCTATAATCAGGCCACTGCACTCCAGCCTGGTGACAGAGCGAGACCCTGTCTCAAATAAATAAATAATAAACAAAGTGAAAGAAATTCAGTGGCATCATGGGATACCATTTGCAATGGAGATAAAGGGATGCCCCCAGAGCACCACAAATCAGACACAGAAGCTTGAATTAACCCCTTCTAGACCATGGTTCAGACAACGAGTGGATGGCAAAGAAAGCAACCTGCATCATTTGTGATGACTTTGCCTGAGTGTGGTGGGATGAGGGAGGTGGGGGAAATGAGGAAGGCCAATAGACCAGTATACACATCTGAGTTTCAGTCCTTACCATCACAAGTGACGCAAACCCCCTCGTGGAGTCATGTATACCACAGATCATACTGTAATATCTTGGAATAAGAGAGCTTTTATTTAAAAAAATCATAACTCTACCTAAGCAGAAAAATTCAAAGTTCCTAATAACAAGGCATGAAATATGATAATTGCATAGAGCAATTTATGACACACTTTTATTATTATGCTTTTGCAGCCTACCAGGACTCTGATTCATGAGGCAATTGTAATAGCATGAAAGTTACCATTGTTTCCAGTTGCAGTGAATGGTATTATACCTAACAATTAAATAGTAGAGACAACTGTCATAACAAAAAGCAATAGCTATTATTAGTTCTTCAAATTTCTTTGTGTATTTTCCATCATGAACAAATAGCTGAGATGAGTATAATTTTAACACAAAGCTATTCATAGGTAGTTAAAGACCACAAATTTACAATTGCTGTGGCTTAACACTGGCTTACATATTATAAATGCTAATTTTGTTGTTTGACTAGAAAAGTCCTCTTTTAGTCAAGTTGTTTCTGTTTTGACCAAGAGACATTTAATCTAAATACATAGCTATACAATAGTAATTTATAAATATTATATATTTTAGGGTGAGGTGGATTTTATTCAAGCAGAATTGTCATACCTCTCAAACCACATGGAGTGATTTTTTATTTTTTGTGAGCAAAATGCTACCCTCAATCCAGTACACTATCCAGTACACTGCATTTTACTCTACTGAATAATCTGATAATATTCTTGGTAATCCAGGGCACCTAATTTTTATTTATTTATTTATTTATTTATTTATTTATTGAGACATCTGTCGCCCAGGCTGGAGTGCAGTGACATGATCTCGGCTCACTTCAACCTCCGCCTCCTGGGTTCAAGCAATTCTCCTGCCTCAGCCTCACAACTAATTTTTGTATTGAGTAGAGCAGAGGTTTCACCATGTTGCCCCGGCTGGTCAGGCTCCCTAATTTACAGAGCATTCTTTCAATCCTTGATAGTTTTAGCCATTTCTTTCTGAAATATCAATGATACAAAACTAGATGATAGCCCAAACACTGTTTCTTTAGAACGGTCAGCAATTTAGGGAATTAAATTTTGCACCAATTTAATTTTAATTAAATTAAACACCAATTTAGGGAACTAAATGTTCTTACACCCCTCTACATATGTTATCTAATAAAGAAAGAGAGGTATGGAGAGGAGGGATAAATTTGGAAGTCCTCTGTACGTGCAAGTCTCTACAGTCCTAAGACTAGATGTGAATTCCAAGAGAGTGAGCGCAGGCAGAGGCAGAGCCCAGGCTCTTCAGTGCTGGGAAACAGCTCTCTGAACATTGCTCCTCGCCCTGCTCCGGCAGACCATGCTGCTGTTACACTCCCTGCTCCCTCTGCCCTGGGGCTATTCTTCTGGGTATTACCGTGGTTACCCACCACCTCCTTCATGTCTGCTCAAAGGCCAACTTTGTAATTAGGCTTGCCTGCTTGCACACCTCACACCTTAACAATCCCTTCCCTCCATCCCAATCCTTCTCACTGCTTTATTTCTTATTTGTCTATGGCACATGGGACTTCCTGACACTCTATGTATTCCCTCTTTATGTTTATATCACATCATTGTCTGTCCCCAATTACTAGAAGGTGAGTGCCTCAGAGGTCTCTTGTCTTCAGCTAGAACTGTGCCTGGGACACAGTGAGTATGCAATAAATACTTGCTGAATAAATAGATGATGAAAAGTGAATGAACTTGGCCAGTGAGTGTCAACAGGTCAATTTCCACTCTATTTTATTCTTGACACACAGAGTCAAACAGTAAAGATTTTCAAGCAATAGAAAAAGCTATGAACTTTGTTTGCTCTTTTATCATTATCCACCCAAGCCAGAGATGCAGCAGGGTCTGTTGACTCATCTTACGTTAACTGAGTCACACGTCTCCATTTTTATGGCAAAAGAGGTCATCTGAGCCAGACCAGGCTACAGAATCTGGTGTGGGCTTTAAGACTGGTGAAAATGGAGGGGCAAATTATGTATCAATCTTGCACCAAGCTATCAGAAAACCAAAAGAGGGACATAGAACACACACATACTAGGAAGCTGAGGTAGTAAATGCGTTCCACTCTTCAGGGCTTTTCTAGTTCTTCAAGGATGCACACCCAAAACCCTGGGGGTCAGCACAGCTCCAACGGATGAGAAATCTGCACGATCTGGGAGTGCAGCTTATGGTCTTATGACCCTTTAAACAATTTGATCCCTGCAGGGGCCACCTCAGAACTGAAAGTTCTGCTTACTCTAATTATGAATATTCCTTTTCAAGCCGTGTTGTACTCTTTACTACAGCAGGACTTTAATCAACTTGGCCTTGATCTACCCCCACCCACCTCATATGTGAGCAATGGTCCACAGAATTGCACAAGCTGGAGTGCCTGCCAGGAAGAAGCCACTGTGAGCAGGTCCAGGACACCAGTGTGGTCCATGACTGAGCCTAAGAGAAGCACCTTCCCTGGAGATATGGAGAACTTCCAAGGAAATTCACAAAATTCCTCCACACCTGCATGAGAAATCGTTTGTCTACCTTCTCCTCTAGGCCTAAAAGATGCTTTCATCTCCCGCTGAATAAAGGAAATTAAATTTCTTTTTTTTTTTTTTTTTTTTTTTTGAGACGGAGTCTCGCTCTGTCGCCCAGACTGGAGTGCAGTGGCGCGATCTCGGCTCACTGCAAGCTCCGCCTCCCGGGTTCACGCCATTCTCCTGCCTCAGCCTCCGGAGTAGCTGGGAGTACAGGCGCCCACCACCATGCCCGGCTAATTTCTTTTTGTATTTTTAGTAGAGACGGGGTTTCACCGTGTTAGCCAGGATGGTCTCGATCTCCTGACCTCGTGATCCGCCCGCCTCGGCCTCCCAAAGTGCTGGGATTACAGGCTTGAGCCACCGCGCCCGGCCTTTTTTTTTTTTTTTTTTTTTTTTTTTTTTTTTTTTTTGAGACGGAGTCTCGCTTTGTCGCCCAGGCTGGAGTGCAGTGGCCGGATCTCAGCTCACTGCAAGCTCCGCCTCCCGGGTTTACGCCATTCTCCTGCCTCAGCCTCCCGAGTAGCTGGGACTACAGGCGCCCACCACCTCGCCCGGCTAAATTTGTATTTTTTATTAACACACAGCAATGTTCTGTTCAGAGAAGGCGTTAAATCTTTGCTGACTGAATAGTGGAAATAAAGACATAAAGAAGTATGTCAAGGTCATTTCACAACTTCACCAGCAACCACTTATTCTCAATTAATTCTGGACTGTATTATAATTTCCTGTGGACATAACAACTGCCACTTAAAACCTTCCTTTTATTGCGTGAACACACGCCAAAGAAGAATTTTAGCACAGAGGCCTACTCAAAATAGAACTTGAATTTAGGATATTGGCTCCATATGACTTGGCAGGACTGATATAAAGAAATAAGGAAAGTCATGATTGTTTTTCTGTAAGAACTATCAAGATCCTCTTCTCTCCATTTTCTAGAGCCACTGTATTAATGGATATTTTCAGCTTATAAGCACTAGATTTATAAGCAAGAACACTGAGTATTAAATATGAATTTCTATTGTTTATTCCTAAATCAATACCCATAAAACATTGAAATTGTTTTCACATTTTGCTGCCCTTGAATTGACAATGTTGTTCACAGCTCTGTGAAAACATGGCACTTTTTGACATTTGTAGAAATAGCAATTACCCATAGTAAGAAACATGAAAAGGCCTCAGTCAGCCTGTCTCACTTAAACTATCTCCAATGACATGATCAAAATTGCTTTAGAAACACTGTTGCTCAAGTGACTAACTATCAAAGTAATAAACCTGAGGAAGAAAATCCATTTTTGCTGAACAAAGTAGGAGCTAAACACTATGCCAAAATCATTGCAACTAAGTAGAGCATATAGTTATCTTAAAACTCAAACGATAAAAGCCAAAACGAAGGTTTTCAATAGGTTATTTTATTGCTCTACGTTGCCCCTTACTGAGATATAGTGCAATTACAAGAATACGGTTACTTAGATAGAAACATCCAATATATCATTAACTCCACCGAACCTGGAATGATTCTTCCTAGCAGAGCTTGCTTTCAATTAATTAAGGTGCAAGCTTAGAACTAAGAGGTTATTACCTGTTTGAAATCTGCATGTCCGAATTCTACAGTTCAAGCTCTGTCACCAGTTTTCAAGGCAATTCTGGCCATTTTGGTTACCTTTTCTCTAATTCATTTTTGTAACCAGAAAAAAATCATCAAAATATTTCTAATGCAATTCTATAATCTTAAAAAAAGAATTAAAATATACCTCAATCTAATAGGGGTTTTTCTGAAAATCTCTATCTATTAGCACAGTTAATCCAACTGTAATAAAAGTGAAATAAAGAAAAAACTTACCTCTGAATAAACATTATCATTTTAAAGTCTCTTGCAGATATTGCCCTTTATAAAACAGGAATTACATGTTTCAATGTAATTTGAAATGATTTGTAATGAAAGATTTTTGTGTCTTGAAAATGTGGTATCATTTTGAAAGATTAAGTTTGTCCTGATAGTTTTACGTAGGTAAAAATTAGCTACTCTATTTGTTAGAGAAAATGAAACAGCATACACTCAAAAGGTGAATATTTAAAATCACTTGAAAAGCTTACAATGATATTATAGTAATACTGAATGGATAATTTTTAAACAAAAAGTAAAGCTATGTTTACTTGCGTATCTTATTTACATACCTCTGTTTATTTACATATTTGCATTATCTTATGTGGAGTGAAAGTGTTTTCAATTATCAGATTTTTCTTAATGCAGATAGACATCAGTCAAAATATCTACATAAGCTTTATGTAGTTCTATGTGTATGTATAAAACATGAATTAATTATGTATTAGAAATGATGACACCAGGGGAGATTGTGCCAGTCAAATGGCTTATGACATATACATATATAGAATAGAAAAAGAAGCTCCATTAATGAAGTTTCTTTTTTCATACATTCTAAGTTATTTTTATTTTTACTTTTTATCAACTATTTAGAGATGAGGACATATCAGAAGGACAGAGGAGCCATCTGGAAAGGGTTTCCATTAGCTAAATCACGAACTTAAGCATCAGAATAAATACTGATGTTAACAGATTACATTCCGTTGAATAAAATAGACAACCATGACTCTACACTTGATTGAATAAACTAGTGAGGAGAAGAAAAAGTTCTTCCTTACCAATTAATAAAAACATGAAAGGAATTCTCAGATTAGAAAATTACTATTTGGCACAGAATTGTAATTCATCAAGACAAGTAACCTCATTGGATGCTAAAATAGTGAATGAAGGTTGCATGAATGATGAGAATCTGTGTAGTCCCAAAGAAGCTTATAGTAGCCCATCTTCACACTGCTGATAAAGACATGCCTGAGAGTGGGTCATTTATAATGAAAAAGAGCTTCAATGGACTCACAGTTCCACAGGGCTGGGGAGGCCTCACCATCGGAAGGCGAAAGGCACATCTTACCTGGTGGCAGGCAAGAGAGAGCGGGAGTCAAGCGAAAGCGGGGAACCTCATACAGAAATATCAGGTCTTGGCCGGGCGCGGTGGCTCACGCCTGTAATTCCAGCACTTTGGGAGGCTGAGGCGGGCGGATCACGAGGTCAGGAGATCGAGAGCATCCTGGCAAGCACGGTGAAACCCCGTCTCTACTAAAAATACAAAAAACTAGCCGGGTGTGATGGCGGCGCCTGTAGTCCCAGCTACTCGGGAGGCTGAGGCAGGAGAATGGCGGGAACCCGGGGGGCGGAGCTTGCAGTGAGCTGAGATCGCGCCGCTGACTCCAGCCTGGGCGACAGAGCGAGACTCCGTCTCAAAAAAAAAAAAAAAACTATCGGGTCTTGTGAGACTTATTCGCTACCACAAGAACAGTATGGGGGAACCACCCTCATGACTCAATTACCTCCCACCAGGTCCCTCCCACAACACATGGGAATTATGGGAGCTACAGTTCAAAATGAGATTAGGGTGGAGACACAGCCAAAATATATCAGATCTCCCCCAAAATATCTATTGTAACAAAAAAAAAGAAAAATTAAAAAGGCTACAATGGAGAAACCTGTCAAAGTTGCCATCAGTGTAGTGGAACAAACTGACATTATTTTTCTTCTGGTAGCGTGCAGTGAAGGAAGCCATCACCATCTCTATACTTCTCTGGCCAAAAAAGCATCATCTGAATCTAATAATTAAGAAACATGTAATCATTAAGAATCTAATCATTAAGATTGGCCGCAAATCGGGGGTATTCAACATAATGACTGGCCTATAATCTCTGAAAAAGTTGCGGTCCTGATGCTCAGGGGACACTAATGGACTGTCCTGGTCTGGAGGTGGTTGATGTGCCCTGACTACCAAATGCAGCCGGGGGTCCTGGGCTGGGGCATTTTGCTGTAAAGGAGAAGAATGTAGTCCGCGGCGAGCCCCACACAGCTGAAGAGGAAATGTGGATGAGGGGCGTATAGTTTTCCATAACTTTAAGATTATCTCAAAACAAAACATTATTAAAAAGAGTTTGAGCAAGGAGACGTTTTTGTCCTGCCTCCTGTAAACTAAAATTAAATCCTAAGGCCCCCTCTTGGCCAAAGAGACTCCAGATAAACCTTAAAACTGAGTTCCCGGCCATGACAGAACTGGAGCTCAGAGGCCTCATTATACTCCTCTCTTTTGCTGTTTAGACAAAACAACGGACCAGCATTAATGTTAAAATAGAGATAATTATAAGACTGACAGAACAGAATCCTATTGGCAATAAGATACCAAACTACAAACAGGACCTAAGGCCATGTCAGGCAACAGTTAAGTCACACAGCCCACATTTGAATAATAAACTGTGTTCTCACTGCCACAGGGTTTTAATTTTTCTCCAGCAGCTAAATAAGCCCTGGCCTGGAGATAACCAATCGTGAACCAATTTGCAGCTCACAGATGCTGCTTAACTGAGCCCTGTTCATCAGCCATGACTCCAGCTTTGATTGAACAAGAGACTAATTTCAGAAAATTTCTCCAGCTAGGATCATCCGCCGTGGCCTGATTCTGGGAGGTCTACGATCTCTGTAGAGATAACCAGAAGGCTCAGAACCACTCAGGGGCCTCCGTGTCCCGAAAAGATCTTTTGATGTATAGGGCCTCACTGTAGTATGTTGTCTCCACCCAAAGTGAACATGGGTTGTATGTAACGTGTACATTTGTCCATTAAGCATGCGTCAGCACTCCTTTCATGAATATTCATAGCTCTTCCTCTTACCTGTTGAATATGTATGTTTAGACAATCTGTTCAGTATAAAGCTCCTGCCCAAACCCCTCCTCCTTCGAAGTGCCTGTCTCTGGCCTTGGCTGAAGGCTGTGCTCCCCAGCCTGTGCTCCCCAGCCTGTGAGATGGCCACCTTGCAGGCTGTAACCCTTTACAAGAAATAAAGTCCCCTCCTCTCTTTTTCTAATTTTATACACCCCCAATTTTTTTAAAGTTCACTCTCCCCACCCTTATTTGCTCTGAATTGTATGTGGCTATGGGATTTATCTATTTCTTAGACTTTTGAAAATATTGTTTTTTATTTTCTAATGTAATCTATATAAATATATTTTCTCTCTTACGGAATCAGTTTTGACATTTGGTATTTTGCTAGAAGTTTAACCATGTTACCCATATTTTCACATATATTTACATAGCATTTAAATCTTATAATTACTTTTCTGAGACTTTATCCCCTTTAACATATCCCTTTTTATCTTAATTAAGTGATTTATTGTTTGCTTTTATCCTAAAGATATTTTGAAGATATATATATATTGGTCATAGCTTTTCCCACATTTGGATTCATTAACTTTTGCTTTCATCTGTATTTCTTTCTTTCTCTCTTCTGCTTTCGTTGAGTTTATATTCCAATTTCCAAAGTCTTTAAGAATAAATATTTAATCTATTTATGACTTTTATTTTATTAATACAGAAAACAAAGCATTGATTGTCCTCTGGGAATTGAATTAGTGTAATTTCTGGATAGTTTATTATTTCTTCTATGAGTGCTTTTTTGACCTATGAGTTGTTTAAAGAGACATTTTCTTCCTTTCCTTCTCTTTTTAAAAATTATCAGATGACTTTTTTATTTGTTTCTATTCTTGTTATTACCATGCTTAGTTTGATTGCATTGTTATAGATAAAGTTGGTTATGCCATTTCTTTATTTTTGGCAGTTTTTAAAATTTTCTTTATGGCAGTATTAGTGTGTTCTCGCATTGCTATAAACACCTGAGACGGGGTAGTTCATAAGAAAAGAGGTTTAAGTGGCTAGTAATTCTGCAGGCTGTACAGGCAACGTGGTGGCTTCTGCTTCTGGGGAGGCCTCAGGAAGCTTTCACTCACGGCAGAAGGTGAAGTGGGAGCAGGCACATCACATGGCGAAAGCAGAAGCAAGAGAGAGAAAGTGAGGTGCCATTCCTTTAAACAGCCAGATCTCCAGAGAACCCACTCACTATATTGTGAAAACAGCACTGAGAGCATGGTGCTAAAGCATTCGTGAAAAATCCTCCTGCATGATCCAGTCACCTCCCACCAGGCTCCTTCTCCAACACTGAGTATCACAATTCAAATTCTCTTGCCAAACAAGAGACGTGGGCAGGGACACAGATCCAAACCATATCAATGGCATATATGATATAATTCTTTAGGCCTGGTGCAGTAGCTTATGCCTGTAATCCCAGCACTTTGGGAGACCAAGACAGGTGCATTACTTAAGTCCAGGAGCTTGAGACCAGCCTAGACCACATGGCAAAAACCTATCTCTACTAAAAATAGAAAAATTAACCAGGCATGGTGGCACGTACTTGTAGTTACAGCTACTCAGGAGGCTGAGGCAGGAGGATCGCTTGATCCTGGGAGGTGGAGGTTGCACTGAGCCAAGGTCACCTCACTGCACTCCAGACTGGGCAAGAGAGGCAGACCTTGTCTCCAAAACAAAAAAAAAGAAAAAAGAAAAAAAAATTGTGTGTAGATTTTTAATAGGATTTGAAAGAAGTTGTATTCTCTAAAGAGTTATGTTTAATATAATCAATTTAATTTAATTATAGTGTTTAAGGCCATTACATTTTCATCCATTTATGACCACTTAAGCTGCCGTGAAATTGAACATCAATTAAATTCTCATAGCTAATATATTCATATCCATTTATTGTTATATTATCTGTGCTTTTTAAAATGAGTATTAGCGATCTATGGAAATCTATAAATGCTAGATTTTCATTTCAGATCGTATTCAAATCATTACAAAGTGTCTGACCGAGATCCTTTTAGTAGTATGTTACCCTGAGTTGTGGGATTCAGATAATCGGTTGGTGAGCCCAGTTGCATTGTGGCTGATATTGTCATGGCGATAGCTGTGGTTGTTGCTGGCATATCTAACATGCCTGTTTGCATCTCTCCGTGTTTCTAATTTTTGACTTTTCTCTTTGTTTTAGATATGTCTCTTGTACAAAACATAAACTGAATCATGTGCCAAGTGTGTTCTATATTTTGAAATCCTTATCTTTCAAACTTGCAAATGTGAATTTTCCTTTATACATATATCAATATTTTGGATATGTTGCATTTAATTTTTAACACCGGTTTTAAATTCTTCTTTACATCATCACTTCAAGATGACTTTTTGTTATTTGTGTTATTTTTCTTCTTGTGTCTCTCATAATTTCTCCTGATCATTTGCACATTATTTCTGCTTCTCTGCCTGCAAAAGAACTGATATTTCTTCCTTCTACTCCTCTCCCTCACTGCCACTCCAAATTTATTTTATAATTTTAATAATTGACAAAGTCATATATATGAAGCTACTGCCAACTGATGCAAAAACTCACAATCTTAATCATTATGCAATACCTCCTCTGACATAATTCCAGTGCACATTTGATCTCTCTGTATCAATTAGACTGCTTTTGGTTGTAACATAAAGTCCTCTATCAAGGAGTTTAAGCAAAATGGAAATTTATCATCATACATAATTTAAAAATTCAGTGACAGTAACTTTAGATGTAATCAACTTCAGTGGGTCACCAACTTCATACTCTTCTCATCTTTTCATTGTGTGTCTTTAGCATCTCAGCCAGTCCTCAGAGTAACTTTCTTCATTACACTATTGGATAAACAAAGCCCTACATGAATGTAAGTTTAGAAACTGTAAGGCTTATTTCAATTTCCTTATAACTTCTCTCATTAAACTTTTCTAAAAGATAATTTTTGTCATTAAAATGCATTGCAGTCATTAAAAAACAGTTTAGTCATTGTAAAAGCCTTGGTTTTTTATTATTTTTAGGAATAGAAATTTTTAAATATGTCATGTTAATTACAAAAGAAAACTGACAGACACGTATTTCACACTAACATATTTCCAACAAAAACATTTTATCATTGCAAGTAATTCCCTCGAGCCTAAAGATTACAAATTATATATAAACACATCTTAGTTTAGTAAATTTGACAGCAGGGAAGTCTTTAACTTTTTGCTTTGGGTGGCAGAAAAATATAACAGTTATTTGTCACTTATAAATGAAGAACAGTCATATTTTAGAGTAAGTTATTTGTCTCAACTTGATTAGTTAGCAGATATATTTTTGGTTTTGCTCCCTAAAAATAAATGTTGCAATTTTTTAGCTAACATGAGAAAAAAAATTACACTACAACATAAAGTGTAAACAAAATTCTTTTACATTCAAATGATTTTCTTTACAGCTTCCCTTTAATTAAAGCTGATCCCCTGCTTCTAGGAGAGCACACATTACTGATTTAACACATTCCTTGATCAAAAAGAAGTTTAAATTATTTTGTACTTATGTTACTATTTAAAAGAGGAAAGCATACATTTTTTTTTTTTTTAATTTCACACAGACTTCATATCCAGAAGAAAGAGGGAATCTCTGTGTCTTTTTATAGGAGCAAACGATATTTTAAAGACTTTTTGCTAGGGGACTCAGGCCAGCCTGGAGGTTGGAACTGAATACCTTCCCCACTGCTAGAAGGGAAGATGGGATTTCCTTTGTTCCCATTTGAGGAGAATTTACTTCCAGTGTAGCAAGGCACCATCATGGCTAGCAACAGTTGGTCTGGTTGCAGGTGTGTGGAGATAGTGATTAGTAACACCCTCCATCCTTAGGACGCCCAGAGAGCCACAAACCCCACCACAGATGCCTTACCTGATTGCCTAGTGCTTTGCACAATTCTCTTATTTTTTTATATATTTTAGATACTTAAGGTTTATATGATGTTTTGATATATTTATCTATGTATACTACAGTCAAACAAATTAACATGACCATCATCTCATAGAGTTTTCTTTAACTTTCTTTGTTCCTTTCCCTCTTTCCCTCTCTTTCTTTCTTTCTCTTTCTTTCTTTCTTTCTTTCTTTTTCTTTCTTTCTTCTCTTTCTCTCTCTTTCTCTTTCTCTCTCTCTCTTTCTCTCTCTCTTTCTTTCTTCCCTCCTTCCTTCCTTCCTTCCTTCCTTTCTTCCTTCCTTCCTTCCTTCCTTCCTTTCTTTCTTTCTTTCTCTTCCCTTTTTTTTTGAGTACCTAAAATCTACTCTCTTGGTAAAGTGCCTGCATACAATACAGAATTATTAACTACCCTCTCATGTTGTACATTGCATCTCTAGACTTCTTCATAGGCTTAGGAAGCCGATAGTTTTGAAAGAACAGGATCATGTTATTCAGCATTTCAGAGAGGCCCCCATCAAAAACGAAATGCTCTATTAGCTGCTGGGCATGCTGCCAGCTGAGGGCCCCAGATGAGCACCCAGGCCATGGAAGAAAGCTGCCTTGCCCAAGCTCATGTCCCCTCCAGGCGCAGCCCACGCCTGATGTCTGCTTGATGTGGAGAACATGACCCAGGCTCTGTCTGAATTCAGGACATCTCAGAAGGGGCATCTCCAGGTGTCAGAGCTCCGGTGGTCTAGGCTGGAGCCTCCTCGGAGGCTTCTGTGCCACTCCCTCCCAGGGTGGGTTATCCTGAGTGCTTCCTATAGGGGTCTGCAGAGGCAAATTCCAGCCCAGGGAGTGCAACCTCACCCAGGACTTACCCCAGAGAGCATAACAAGGTCACCTGCACAAAAGGTAGATTCCTAAGCAAAATCAACATTGTGTTCACAAAGAATGTGGAAAGAAATATGGGGTAAATCATAGTGCCTGACATGTTTCTAAAAGTTTATTGGCTTTATCCTTAACATAGATTGTTAAGCCCTGCAGCCTTACAAAACAAATTTTAATCATATTCTCAAAGGCATTTATTAATGTACACACACATACACACACATACACACACAAGTATACATATATATGTGTATATATACACACATGTATACATATATACACACACACATACACACACACAAAAGTATACATATGTGTGTGTATATATATACACACGTATACATATATATACACACACATACACACACAAGTATACATATACATGTGTATATAGATACACACATGTATACATATATACACCCACATATACACACATACACACACAAGTATACATATATATGCATATACACATGTATACATATATACACACACACATACACACACAAGTATACATATATATGTGTATATGGATACACACACGTATACTTATATATACAGACATACATACACACACAAGTATACATATATGTGTGTCTGTATATATATATACACATATACATATATACACACACATACACACATACACAAACACACAAGTATACATATTTATGTGTATATATATACACACCTATACATATATACATGTATTATATACACACGTATACATATACACACACAAGTATACATATATGTGTATATATACACACACATATACATATACACACATACATACACACACAAGTATACATATATGTGTATATATACACCCTTATACATATACACACACAAACACAAGTATACATATATATGTGTATATATACACACACATATACATATACACACATGCACACATACACACACAGAAGTATACATATATATGTGTATATATATACACACACGTATACATATATATACACACATACACACACATACACACACACAAGTATACATATATATGTGTATATGTATACACACGTATACTTATATATACACACACACAAGTATACATATATATGTGTATATATATACACACACGTATACATATATACACACACACACACACGTGTAAAATACACGTGGAGTTTTGAAAACTTAGTGCAACAATTTAAAAAGCTAAAGTACCTCAATTGTTTTTCCTTATTGATTACTTGTTGAAATACTAGGCTTTTGATAGATTCGGTTAAATAAACGTTACCATTATAATTAATCTCCGCTGTTTCTCTTTTTTTCTTTCTTCCCATGGCTAGTAGAACATTTAAAATTGCATATTTGGCTCTTTTTACTGCTTGCCTTTCTTTTTTTTCTAGTGAAAGATGCTGCACGATGCTTCTGTCTTTTATACACTCAACACATTTGTTTCCTAAAAATAAGAAAAGAAGAAGTAGCAAAAGGCATAACTCTTCAGAATGAGTCTGATATTTTTTTTTAAAAAAAAGCCATACATATTTTGTTTCTTCTACTGCTTGAAATTTCAGGTGGCAAATTCCTGGAGTATTTAATTTGTCTTCAATTAAATTTTAATGTTCCTTTTAGTCACAACCAAAAAGACATTTTCTTAATCAGTGGTGTCTATTACAATCATTAGGATAATGTAATTTGGCATAATTATATGAAATTAAGATTTAGTACACTCAAGGTTTTTTCCCTCCTTGAGTGAAAGAAATGCAAAAAGCAAAATAACCCTGAAATTTTACATTTAACAAAAAGTCCCAAACCTATTATTATTTCCCATTATCGAATTGATGTCTGCGGTGATAGTACTAGGAAGAATAAAATGGTAATCTAGGTTTAAGGCTATAATTTTTAATTGATGGAAGCAGGTACAGGATTTATGTAATATGATGTCATCTTAAGAGATGGTGGAAGTATAAAACAAGGAAAATGAAACCAACAAATAAACTGTGAAATGCACAAAGAGAAATTTGAACTGCTTTAACTTCTAACAATGAAGCAGTTGGAATATTTGAGCTGTTACCTGATTATGTTTAAGGATTTAGATGTGAATTCAAAAATTTCCCCTAATAAATCTCTTTGCCATCTCTCAAGTCAGCAGCATTCTGTGAGCTAAGCTGGAAACACA
The DNA here is from genome assembly GCF_049350105.2 of Macaca mulatta. Lineage (NCBI taxonomy): Eukaryota > Metazoa > Chordata > Mammalia > Primates > Cercopithecidae > Macaca > Macaca mulatta. The sequence goes on from NC_133414.1 coordinate 6,209,222, forward strand.
CGAAACATATAGCCTGGTTTAATAATAGCCAGACTGTGGAAGAAGAAAACTCCTTCACTCTGGCAGGCTAACAAAGTAGATTTAATTTAGCTCTCTTAATTGCTTCATATTGTGAATTTCAACGTGCCATGTGTAACACCTTTCTTTCTAGTGAGTGTCTTTTAGAAGTCGTCGTTCCCATTAGATTTTGAGGTATTTTTCTCTTCATTTTTTATTCTCAAAGGTACTGACTTTATGCTCACTTAAAATTGAATGATTAATGACTCTGTTAGCTACATGATACAATTTTAAAAGAACAAGCCCAAACCACTTAACTAAAGTAAATAAGGTTTTTTGTTCATTAGCATTAACATAGTATGGTCATAAACTGCCCAATTCCTAAATCACTCTACTTCCACTTGGCTTAAAATTATTTTTGCCTATTTAATGTATTATTAAGGAAATTAGACACACACATTTTTTTTCTTGAGCACTTATAATTTGAGATTCATTCTGGTCACTAAGCAAAAAGTTTACTTATTCAGTCATCATTGCAATGCAACTTAAAAGTCACAACAATCCCAATATAAAAATGTAACTCCATGTAATATCAAAAGACATGTTTTGTTTTATCTTAACAATTATAGTTAATTTCCCTGTATAGCAGATCTCCAGGATGGTCAACAGAATCCCCAAGGACACAGTCATTGGTGGTGGTGGATGCAAACCACATATTAAGATTAATTGCATAAGCTCTGTCTAAACAGAATGTCTTCTAATATTACCTTATAATTTCTAATATATAATGCAACTGCCTAAATCCTTGCTCTCCTTTGCATGTAAAATTCTGTTGCACACTCCTTGATTCTGTGTAGGAAAGTTTGGGAATATTGGGGTTGGGTAAAGTGGAGTCACACACGTATTCCATGCCCGTGTTTCCATGTTTCATGCTGATGGAGATGAGCCTGCACTGCTTGCATCCAATGCATTGCAGATTCACTGGTAAATATATGACCAGTAATCAACACAAATATATTAAATTGCTGGTCATTTTGAATTTTGCTTGACGCTGGAATAGGTCTTCTATCCATGAATTATCCAGTTATAAAGCGGCTCAGATTCTTGCTGTATGCCTTGCATGTGTGAAACACTTACCATTTTCAATAATTTTTCACATAGTTTCCCACTTAATGTGTTTGACCGAAAAATAAACACAATATATATTTTTTTGACTAATGACATTGCAACTAATAGAAGCACTCCAATTATGAGAAGATTTCCTATTAGCTATCTACCTAATTCATTCAACAGATACAGATATTATGCAAGGTGATCTGGTATTTTAGAATGTAAAAGAAGCTCTAATTATTACCTGGGTAGAATCAGGAGAATGTACTGATAGATTTAAATGGATTAAAAACATCATTCCCTCTTCCTTCAGACCTATAAAAAAATCAAATTAAATGGAATATATTGAATGATAAATATAATTTATCTAACATGTCCTTTTGGTCTAGCCTAATATGATAAAGTTCATTGGATTGTTTCTGAAATTTCACCTTTTGTATTGAGCTTTCCAAGTGTGCTCAGAAAAACAAAAAGGTATATTTTCCAGCCTAAGTTATTAGAAAAATTTAGGACAAATAAAATGAGGTATCATATCTAAGTCTCTTGCATAACACATTGACCATAGCATGGATTCATGTCTGTTTTCTCTGTTCCAAAATCACAGTGACTATTCAAAGCTGAAACTCATCACTGCTCTCAAACTATGAAATACCTTTCAAATGGTTCTTACCAAAGAATTGTAACCATATTGATCAAGATAATGTATTTGTATGAAAAAAATTGTCTTTCTACATTGTCACATTATAGGTTCCAAAAAGATTCTAAAAATTTAAGATTCCAAAAATTCTAAAGATTCTAAATGTTTATTTTTCAATTGTTTTCCACTGTATTTGCCCCCCTACTTTGGGTTTTTAAATTCTTGGGGGGTCAGAAGTAAATTAAAATCTCATTTTTATTTATTTATAATTAAATAATCCAAATATATATTTTTAGGAAAGCTATTTGATGTTTAGAAAACCTCGTTAGCCTCTTAAAGATGTTTTTCTCTGAAGAAACAAGCTGTCTTTTGACCAGCACAAATTTCAAACTCCAATGGCTTCTATGTTCTCTTGGAAACTCATAACATCATTACGATAAATTCTTCTTTGGAGAAGTGAATGCATTTACCCTTCATGTGAAGACGATGCTGCAACAGGGTATTTGACCATTTTTTTCAGATGGAGAAATTATCATACATTCCTAATTATTTATCAGAACAATATGAAATCAAGAAAAAGAAAATGGAAACAGGAGGCTGTGGTATTTTTTCAAACATTAAAAGACAAAAATGTTACTTCATTGTGCAAAATATTCAATTTGACTTCATTTTGACTTCTCTCTCTATTCTTATCCTGTGCCTGCCAGTTTCAAATCCCAAAGCACTGAGTCAGGCTAAAGTAAGGAAGTGAAACAAATCCACTTTATATTCCAGTCTCAATTTTGTTTTAACATGATCTGATGAAAATCTTGTGAGACCAAGGTATTAGTGAAACTCTTATATTAGTTATTTTTTAATCACCTAATTTTTAGTTATTTTTACTTTTTTATTTATTCGTTTTTGAGGCATAATTTATACATTATAAAACTCATTCTTTTAAGACTTCACATCAGTAAGTTGTGCAATCATCACCACTTTCTAACACCAGAACATTTTCATTGCCCCCAAAACAAGCTACATGCTCTGTAGCACTTAGTCACACCCTGTTTCTTCTCCTCTCAGGCCCCAGCAGTCACTAATCTATTTCCCATCTTTATCGATTTGCCCATTCTGGATATTTCATACAGATGAAATAATATAATATATAGCTTTTTGTGTCTGGCTTTCTTCACTTAGCATAACACTTTCAAAGCTTATCCATATTGTAGCATGTGCCATTACTTTCTTTTTAAGATTGAATAATGATATTTTATCGTAATAAAAATATCACATTTTGCTTCTCCATGCATCCATTGATGAAAGATTAGTGTTGTGTTCAATTTCTGGCTTTTTGAATAATGCTCCTATGAATATTCCTGTACAAGTTTTTGAGTGGACCAGTGTTTTCAGTTATCCGAATATGTACCAGAGAATGGAATTGTTGTAGTCATATGGCAATTTTCCAACTGCCAAGACGTTTCCAAAGTAGCTGCACCATTTTATACTTCCAACATCATAGTATGAGGGTTTCAATTTCTTACATCCTCATCAACACTTGCAATTCTTTGTCCTTTTTTATTATAAACATGCTAGTGGGTGTCAAGTGGTATCTCATTGTGGTTTTGATATGCATTTCCTAATACTAATCATATTGGCCATGTTTTTATGTACTTAATGGTCATTTGTGTTTATAATTTTCAAAACAGTTTTATTAATTTTTTTTGCTCATTTTTAATTGTGTTGTTTGCCTTTTTTCTTTTTTTGAGATACAGTCTCACTCTGTCACCTGGGCTGAAGTGCCATGGTACGATCTTGGCTCACTGCAACCTCTGCCTTCTGGGTTCAAGCGATTCTTCTGCCTCAGCCTCCCAAGTAGCTGGGACTACAGGTGTGCTCCACCAAGCCCAGATAATTTTTGTGTTTTAGTAGTGAAGGGGTTTCACCATGTTGGCCAGGCTGGTTTCGAACTCCTGACCTGAGGGGATTCACCCACCTCAGCCTCCCAAAGTGCTGTGATTACAAGCATTAGCTGCTGCACCGGCCTGTTTGCCTTTTGATTACCAAGTTGTGAACTTTCTTTCTGTATTCTGCATACTAATCCCATGAGATATGGATATGCATATAACACTTTCTCCCACTCATTAATAATCCATGTTATTAATGATGTTCTTTGAAACAAAGTATTTCAAATTTGTTATGAAGTTCAATTTATCTATTTATCTATTAATTAATTAATTAATTTTGCTTTTGGTGCCACATCAAATAAATCATTGCCTAATTCAGAGTCAAAAGATTTGCACCTGGATTTCTTCCAAGCATTTTATAAGTTAGCTGTGACATTGATTTATTTGATCCGTATTTAGTTCATTTGTGTATGTGGTGTTAGGAATGTGTACAATTTCTTTCTTTCAACTTATGTTAAAAATATTTTTCTTTCCCCATTGAATTATCTAACTCCCTTTATGAAAAGATAATTTGTCATAAATATGTGGGGTTATTTCTGTTTTCTAAAATCTACTCCATAGATCCACATACAAATTCTTGCGCAGACATCACACAATTTTTTTTTTATGTGGGATCAGAGTAAGCTTGAAATCAGAAAGTGTAACTTTGTCAAGTTTGTTCTACTACTTTTTAAAAAAATTAATAGACTTTATTTTTTAAAGCAGTTTAGGTTTATAGAAAAATAAGTAAAATTACAGAGTGTTTCCATATGAACTCGCACTTCCTAATTTCCCCTGTTATTAATATCTTGCATCAGTGTGCGACATTTGTTGATGATTGTTGAGCCACCCTATGATTAAAGTTCATAGTTTACATTAAAATTCACTTTTTTGTTGTGCATACTATGTTTTTTGACAAACATATAAGGCTATGAGTCCATCACTGTTGTATCACACCAAGCAGTTTCACAGCCCTAAAAATCCTCTGTGCTCCACCATGTTATTCTTTCTTCCCTACTTCTATTCCCTAACAACCACTACTCTTTGGTGCTGTCTCCACGGGTTTGTCTTTTTTCAGAATGTTACAAAGTTGGAATCATAAAGCATGTAGCATTTTCAGATGAGGTTATTTCACTTAGCAATAGGAATCTAAAGTTATTTAATAAAGTTTTGTAACTTGATAACTCACTTATTTTTATTGTTGAATAATACTCCATTGTGTGAATGTTCCACAGCTTGTTTATCCATTCACTTATTTAAGGACAGCTTGGTTGCCAGGAAGTTTTGGCAATTATGAATAAAGCTGCTATAAACATTTGTGTGCAGAATTTTTTGTGGGCATAAGCTTTCAACTTATCTGGGACTTTTTTCAATTCACACCAGGGAGTGTGATTGCAGGATATATACTAAGAGTATGTTTTGTTTGTAAGAAACTGCCAAATTATTTTCCAAAGTGACTATATTATTTTGCATCCCAATGAGCAATACATTCTTCACGTTCTCACCAGGTTTTGGCGCTGTCAATGTCTTTCATTTCTGGCTAATGAAAAGGTGGTGTGTAGTGGTGTCTCATTGTTTAAACTTGCAAATCTCTAGTGGAATATGATGTTGACTATCTTTTTAAAATGCTTATTTGCTCTCTGTATCTCTCCTTTGGTGAGTTGGCCAATCAATTGAAGACTTTAAGAACATAAACCAAAGTTTATGAGACAAGAAGAAATTCTGCTTCAAGGCTACAGCGTCAACTCCTTCCTGAGTTTCCGGACTACCAGTTTGCCCTGCAGATTTTAGGCATGTAAGTACCCACAATTGTGTGAGCCAATTTTTAAAAAATATTTTTTCTTCTCTTCTTTCTTTCTCTTTCCATATATACATATGGTTTGGGTTAGTGTTAGATATACAGTTATACACACACACACACATATACACACATACATGCACTTACAAATTTCTCACAAAAATATGTTTTTATGATAGTTTACATTTACCTATGTAGTTCCATTAACTCATGTTTTCATTTCTGCCCATCTTCATATGGATTGAAGTTACTGACTAGTCTGAAAAACTTTTCCAGCCTGAAATATTTTGTTTGGCATTTCTTATAGGAAATGTAGGTTAACAATGATTTCTTTCAGTTTTGGTTTATATGTTAATGTATTAAATTCTTCATCATTTTGAAAGCTAGTTTTATGAATATAGAATTCTTGGTTGACAGACTTTTTTAAAAGACTTTGAATATGACATCTCATTGCCTTCTGATTTCCATGGTTTCTGAAGAGAAAGCAGCTATTGATGTCATTGAAGATCCCCTTTCTTAAATCAGTCTTATTTTTCTTCCTACTATCCAGATCCTGTCTTTGTAGTCATATTTAGAAAGTTGATTATCATGTATCGAGGGGTGCCACTCTTTGAGTTTTTTCTCAAATAATGAAAGTTTATTATTTGCTTTCATTGAATTTCTTAGAAGTAAAGATTAAAGTTTTTTATAAAATTTAGGAAGTTTATGGCCATTATTTCTTTAAATATTTTTCCAGCCTTTCATTGTTTCCTTCCCTTTTGACACTCGCACCATACATGTATTGGTATACTTGATGGTGTCTGGAATCCTGAGATTTTTTTTTTCTTTCTGCTCCTAACATCAGATAATTTCAATTGACCTATCTTCAAGTTTGCTGCTTCTTTCTTCTGCTATCACAAACAACTATGAACCCCTGTGGTATTTATTTTTCTTTCTCAGTTATTGTACTTGTGAAGAAAAAAAGAACTGATTTTTCCCGTTACCTTTACATACCACTTGATAAAACAGTTCACCTCTGATCACAAAAACGCGTTGGGAATTTTCTGTCATCAACAATCATCTCTCCAATGGACATCAACTGGGTGTCTGATAATTCCATTTAAATCTCCAATACCTATCAATAGTGTCAGATCCCACAAGTTGAGGAGTTGAGGACTTGGTCCCACAAGACTTTGCCCCATTACAGATATTAGTTGCAAACCCCTGGTTGTGAGTTGTGCTTCTGACCAACTGGCTATAATTCCAGATTTCCACAATCCTTCCTTGGGTTCAATTAATTTACTAGTGTCTCATAGAAATAAAAGAAGCACTTACATTAAGTGGTTTGTTAATAAGGGATTTTAAAAGAATAGAGATGAACAACCACATGGAACAGATGCATATGCTAGTGTATGCAGAAAGGCGCAAAGGGTGGCCATGGCTTTTCCATCATATGACACTCTCCTGGAACCTCCAAAGAGCTATCTGTAAGCTCTTTGAAGCCTGTCTTTTGGGGTTTTATGGAGGCTTCATTATGATTGGTCACATCACTAGCCACTGGTGATCAACTCAACCTTCAGCCTCTCTTTTTCTCTCGGGAGGTTGAAGGTGGGGCTGAAAGTTCTAATCTTCTAATCACATGGTTGATTTTCCTGATAACAAGCCGCTCACCCCAAGGCTGTCCAAGTGCCCTCAGCCTCCAGTCATTTCATTAGCATGTAAAAAGACGCTTATCGGCCGGGCGCGGTGGCTCAAGCCTGTAATCCCAGCACTTTGGGAGGCCGAGACGGGTGGATCACGAGGTCAGGAGATCGAGACCATCCTGGCTAACACGGTGAAACCCCGTCTCTATTAAGAAATACAAAAAACTAGCCGGGCGAGGTGGCGGGCGCCTGTAGTCCCAGCTACTCCGGAGGCTGAGGCAGGAGAATGACGTAAACCCGGGAGGCGGAGCTTGCAGTGAGCTGAGATCCGGCCACTGCACTTCAGCCTGGGCGACAGAGCAAGACTCCGTCTCAAAAAAAAAAAAAAAAAAAAAAGACGCTTATCACCTCAGAAACTATAAGGATTTTAGAAGCTGTGTGCCAGGAACCCAGGCAGAGATATAATATATATTATATCATAATATTACAGTTCACACCCTAATCTCTGGCCATGGATTCCTTACAGAAAAAATGATATACAACTCAAAAGACATGCACATATGATAAGAATTCCATTTAATTGTTGATAATTACTCCATGCCACCTTTATATTGCATGAAAATGCCTCTGAGTGACACTACTCAGATTTTTAAATTTCCACTCAATCTTGTCAGGTTTTAAAAGCAAGAGTAGTGCCATCAATATATGGCTTCACTTTTCCAGGCATCTGGTATAATTGAAGTATGACATAGTATCTTTTGCTTTAGACCTCTTTCAAGGTGTTAATGTAATATCCTATTTCTTGTATTACATAATCCATGTATTCATTCTCTACCCTCAGCTACTTTTCTACTTTCTCTTCATTTAGACTTTTCAACTCCAGGATTTCCAGTTAATTCTTTTTTAGTAATATTTATCTCTTTCTTTATATTCTTTATTTGATAATACGCTGTTCTCATGCTTTCCTTAACTTCTACAGACACGATTTCCTTTAGCTCTTTGAACATATTTACAGCAGCTAACTTAACATCTTTGTCTAGTAAGCTCAACATCTGTCCTTTTTCAAGGACATTTTTTATTGATTGATTTTCTTTTCCTATGCATCAGCTATACTTGTATATTTTTAAAGGTCTCATTTCTTTTTGAAAATTGACATTTTAAATAATGTTACAAGTTAATGTTTCCTCCTCACTCCCCTGGTTTATTATTGCTGCTACTTATTGTTGTTTTTAGTTGCTATTAGTTGTTGTTGCTGCTGCAATGTTTTTTAGTGACTCTCTAGAATTAATTCTTGAGAGTCTGTATTTTATAGCACAAGTGACCCCAGAAATCTCTTCTTGGTTGCCTTAGCGCTTTGCATAATTAAGTCTCCCAAGTTCTCTAAATTTACTGCAGCATGCATCTAATGCTTTGGGAGGCACTTCTTACCTCTGATTTAGCCTTCACTTCCTGTTTGTACATAACTGTAAGGTCTTCTCAAATCTTTCCTGTCCAGCCTTGCATATGCATGTAATCATCTAGAAACCCACGAATATGCTGGAGCTTTTCAAAGCCCTTTTTGGACATCTATGTTCTAACTTAGTAAGCTCTAAGTCAGGTCAAATAGAAACAAACCCTGTGAATTGGATTTTCCAGTGAACTCCTAGACAAGTCATACGGTAACAATTCTCTGTGGCAGGGGCTTTTAGAGAGCTCCAAACTATTCTGATTGTGCTGCTGCTTTTTCAGGCTGTTGGTTTTCAAGGCTGTCACAGAGCTAGGGGAGGGGCTAGGAATAAGATAAATTAAAATGCCAAAAAAGTATATTTTATTAAAATTATATTTCCCATAAACATTATTTGGATTTTTGCAAGACTTTAGTTAATATCCAGGATCCTGAAGGAGTGGATTTTGACAAGTTTTGCCATTGTTCTTTATGTTTTTACAGGTGAAGGGAGTTTCAAATGTCCTTGCTCTGCCATATTGCTAACATTGCTAAAAATCATTCTTAATTAACCATTTGGATAATGGTAATTGTCAACATAAACATACTGTATGTTATATATATGAGAGTCACTATGCTCAAAGCCAATTATTTATACACTGGTTCTTATTATTTAATCCTGAAAATAATGCCAGCTTTCATCACTATGGAACAAATGAGAAAATTTTCTCAGGAAACTTCCCAAGCTCACACCAATCACACTGCTTGCTAATGAGAGAAATAATCACCTCTCTCTAATTCCAAATACCAAACTCATAGAATCAATAGTGTTAAAATATTTGTGTTTGAGTCATATTTTTATATATACTAAAATTTTTGGCAAACCATGGGAGACATTAAAAAGGTAAAATCAAGTTATTTATTTAACAAATCTGCAATGAATGGTAATATCAACCTTTCAAGTCCTCTTTAATGTTTTACTATGTATATATTTCCCAAATAATACTTCTTACAAATTCAAAAGACTTAAGTTATACCCAGTTCTAATGTGTGTACCATCACATTCATGTAGCTTGATGCTAAGATATACCTCTCATTTCTCTATCTTAGCAAGTACTCATTTCTACCCGATGCCAAAAACCCTACCCAGTTCAAAATCTAGGCAGACAGATATCATTGTATATTTTATGCATTCCCCAGTGTAGAACAACAAATGGTTTTTGGTGAGCAAACTTCCATAGCACATTTGTAAAGAAATAAAATTTATATAAACTAGAGTGATAGAACTCATGTTATGATAAAAAAAAATCTCAATAACTCCTTCACACAGTCAGTATCAAAAAGACCATGAGACAGTATTACTGAAAGCCTTTATCTTTATTTTTGCTTTGTTTATTTTGTTTCATAAAATAAATGTAGGAGTATTTATGTAAGGTTTAGTTATCAAAAGCATCCAAAAGGAATTCAAAAAAACTTAAGCACAATTTAGACACCATTGGTAGTGTTATTACTGTATTTTGGATGTTAGTTGTGCTCTCCAACACTAGCACTTTTAAATTTTGGATCATAGAGAGTGGGTTGAAAACTTAACACTTTTTAAATTCTCCAGATGTCTATTTCTAAGCCAATTTACTCAAAAATCATAATGTAACAAAAATGACCTTCTAAGTTAACAGGATTTATCTTTCAATAGTAAGCAACAGAAAGTAAGTCATTTGAAAACATACTGTAGATAAAACATCTACCTTTCAGCAGCATTCAGAAAATACCCTTTCTGTTGCTTTGGCCACACTCACAAACACACATAGTAAATGGTAGAATAGCTGTAAACTACCAACATAAGATTTTCCAAGTGTGATTTTTTTATATCTCATTTTTATACTAAGGTAGTTATAAAAGCAGAGACAAATACATGAAAATCATCATCACACTCACAGATTTGCTTTAGAAATAAGAAAGCATTCTTTTTAAATAGCATCTCCTCTGAAAGAGTGACCTCAGCAAGACAAAATAGGGGTTCTCTGGCTGCTTATGCCCCCAACAGAAATCCAATTATGAACTATCCACAGAAAAAAATATCTTCATAAACATCTCAGAACTTGAGAATGAGGCTGAAACACTCCCTTGAACTGAAAAACTGAAAAAAAGCCGTATTCAGATAGAAAAGTCATATTGACCCTGCCACCCACTCCCACACCAGCACAACATTGCACACAGAGGATTCCCCTCCTTTCAGGATTTCTGTAGTGCGAAAAGTGAGTTGGAGGTGGACATTCAGCTTCCCCGTCATTCTGGGGTCCTTTGCTGGAGCCTCATGCCTGTCTTTTCCCATGAAAACCATCGGGAGCACTGGCACGACTAGACTACCTGCGGTGAGTTAGAAACAAGAATGGGAGTGGGGCTCACAATGGCCAGCTCATGGACCTCAGCTGTTGTTTTGCATTCCAGTCCACGAAGGCACCATAACTCAGAGACAAGCCAACAGCCTTGTGCTGCAGAAAGCATGGTCCATGGGTCTACCAGGCTCAGGTCCTTGGCCAGCTTCTCCACAGAGCCCTGGTGCTCTCCTCAAGATTTCCACAGGACAGGAGGCAAGTGCAAGTCACCAGTTACCCACAGAAGGAGCATATAGCCCCACTCAACAACAGCTGCTGAACGGTGACTCTACCCAGGCTCTGTGCCTTACTAAGCCTGCTGCTGGCTGAGAGGCAAGCCCAAGCTCACACATATTTGTGGAGCATAGCCTCTGACTCCAACCCCCGATGTGACCACGCTGAAACCCAGAGACCTGACCTGACCCAGCCTTGAAGCCCCAGCACAGGGCTCTGCCCAATTACAGATCCCCAGAAACAGTGTTGCCTAGCCAGGAAAACAACCTGCACAACCTGCTCAGAGATAATTACAAAGCCCAGACAGCAACTGGTAGAGTCCGGCCAGTACTATCATCGGCACATGGAGCACGGTCAGCAGTACCACTCAACATCAGAGCACAGGAAGTGACCCAGCACAACTAGAGAACCTGACGCCAGGGTTCTCTGCCTGTCCAGGGTTGCTGCCAGCTGACCCATCCACAATTCCCGGCTAGACCAAATAAAAGTCTGTCACCACCAAAGGACACCTGCAAAGGCCTGAGGAGTTGACCATCTCCTCAAATGCACAGGCAGCAATGTAAGGAAACAAAGATTATGAAAACTCAGGGAAATATAACACCACCAAAATAAACCAATAAAGCTCTAATAACAGACCTCAGAAGAAATGAGATCCATGAAAAGACTGACGGAGAATTTAGAATAGTCCTTTTAAAGAAGTTCAGCGAACTCCAAGAAAATATGAATAGAAAATTAAATAAAATTTGAAAACTATTTATGAACAAAATGAGAAGTGTGACAAAGAGATAAGAAACAATTTTCAAAACGGTTATTGTGAAAAATTATATGGAGTTTCCTCAAAAATCTAAAAATAGGACCACCATGTAATCTAGTAATTCCACTTCTAAGTTTATATCCAAAGGAACTGAAATCAAAGGATATCTGCACTCTCATATTTATTGCAGCATTATTCACAATAGCCAAGATATATAATCAACCTAAGCATTCATCAGTGAATGAATGGATAAAGAAAACATGGTACATACACAGAATGGAATACTATTCAGCCTTTAAATGGGGAGGAAATCCTGTCATTGACCACATGAATAAATCTTGGAGGATATTATGCTAAGTGAAATAAGCCAGACACAGAAAGATAAATAACACATGAGCTTACTTATATGTGGAATCTAAGAATTGAACTCATAGAGTAGAGAGTAGAATGGTGGCTACCAGGGGCTGGGGTTGGAAAGGGAAAGAACGGGGAGCTGCTGATCAAAGGATACACAGTTTCAGGTAGAAGGGAGAAGTAGGTTTTGAGATCTCTTGTAGAGCATGGTGACTATAGTCAATAATATTCTACTGTATATTTTAAAATAATTAGGAGGGTAAATTTCAAATGTCTCATCATAAGAAACGATAGGTAAGAGAGATGAGGGATATGTTAATTAGCTTGATTTAATTATTGAAAATTGTATACATGTATTAAACATAACACTGTACCCCACACATGTATCATTATGATTTATCAATGAAAAATACCTTTAATAATAAAGTAAATAGCATCTTTTCTACATAGTATAATTTGCAAAACGTGATCAGTGAATTCCTTATTTCTTTAAACACATTTTAAAAATTTAAAGAGTATGCTTATTTTTATAGTGTAGTTACAATTTTAAGGTTCTAATGCACAAAAGCAATTTTATATCCATCTAAACATACTGATGCTCTATTTTGTTCATATATTTTACAGGCAAATTTCTCAGGTCAAATATTTGAGGCCTTTCTTCCACCTTTTAAAATGTTGTCACTCTCCATGGTTTTAAAAATAAAACATTTTCTTGAGTTAGGTTAGACTATAAAAATCACCTTTATTTTATGAGGCAGGATTTGAGAGGGAGTTTCAGTGAACATGGCAATTACATTATTCATATTCATTGTCTATCAAATACTGTAAAATTTTATTCCCTCCAAACCATTTCTTTAGAAATGTACACACTTTTGTGGAAGTACCTTCTTGGCAACAATTACAAAGTAAATTATTTCAATATAATCATTCATTCAGGATAAACCAATAAAAAATTCAGCCCATTTGCCATAATGAGCACAATTCATGAGGTTCATAAAAAAGTATGTGTCAAGAAATTAGCTTTGTGTCATTGACACCAATGTGAAATAGCATATAACTAATGAAACAAGTGACAAGAAACTAATGAAATATCAAGAAGAATTAATATGATGCCCTTCCTACTTCTAAAAGCATTTAGGGAAAAGGCCCAAACTCTAATAGATCATATCGGGTGATTATCTCCAGCTTGTAATTTTAAAACAATCATTGATCATGTGCAAGAGATTTGCTAAAAGCCATACCTTTACTAAAGTTAAGAATCTTTCTGCATGTGAAGACTTTGAAATATGTGATGTGTCAGCTGCCAGCAATGCTAATTTCAGATAGGGGAAACTAGGCCCGATGAATTACTAAACTGCCTCCCAGTATGAGTTCTACATTGCAGGGTTTATTCTGAGTTCTGATTTATGGCGAAATATTCAGCCTCTCTCTCTCTCTGTCTCTTTCTCTTTGTCTCTGTCTCTCTCTCATTCTTACTCTCTCTGCACAACATGCCATTATCAAATTATTACATAAATGTCTCAAAATGATTGTCTATTCTTGACAATTTTATAGCTTCTTTATAAAAACTTTTAACATCATTATTCTATAGGAATTAATAAATTTAATAAATGAGTTTCTAGGTTGCATATAAGTAGAATACAATTTGGAGCAGAATATACTTTAGGAATCAAACTCACCTCTAACATGTAAAGAGAATGTGTTGGACTCTTCACATAATGAAATGAAGAAAAAACTGGCATTTTTGTTAATACATTTTACATCACTTTTCTTACAATCACGATGACTTCTGTAATGGAAAAAAAGTCCATTTGTCTTCAAGCAGAAAAGATTCTACCACTTATCCATTTACCTATGTTAACTTTCTTTTTATTTTTTACATATTTAGTTTTGCACGGAAAATACCTATATTGATGTTTTGATGTTTGAGAAGTGTGCTTGTGACTATTTGCCAAATGTAAGGTTTTTTTTGTTTTGTTTTGTTTTTTTCTCAGTTTCTGTATCACTTCTGGCTTCTCACTGCTCCTAAACCCGGATACGTTTCAACTGTAAGCCAGTAATACAGATTCTGAAACAATTATTGATTGATCAGCAAGCTTACATTGCTATAAGAAGTCTCTAACAACAGATCTATAAAAGGAGTGAGGTAAATGTGACTATTCTCATCCCACAGCTGATGACACCATGTCCGTAGCAGCTCACACAAGGGCTCATGGGCAAGGTCAGGCATAAAACTTGGGCGTTTTGAATTCTTGGTCATTGCTCTTTGTATGACGGTATATACCAACTTAAGAACTTCTGACATGTGCAATAATATTTAGCCAGGAAACATTGATTCTGACGTGAGAACAGCATGTATGTGATCATGACAGGAATTTTAAAAGGACATAATCCCCAAATCCACAAATTGTGACTGCTAGTGAGATGGAAAATATAGGAACCTATCAAAGAAAAGAGCAATGTAAGACTAAATTGCTAGGGAGTTCCTGAAGGAAAAAAAATAAAATAAAACTGTGATGAATAAAAGAAGCAAAAGAGACAGAGGTTAAGTAATAGGATATAGGAATTCAAAAATAAGCCTTAAGATAATATAGTTGCATAAAACCAAGAGAGGTACTTCTCACAACTGTACCCTGAATGGAGACATGAGGTTACAGTGATGCAATCCCTAAAGAATACTAGGAATCATCTGCAAAGTCATGACCATTTGCACAATGGGAGCACTTTCAGCTCAGGGATAAGAGATTTGACACACTTATTTAACAGATTTAACTTATAACATAATTAACAAATATTCTTATGTTAATGTAATTTGTTAACATTGCTACATCTAGGGGTGTGTGTAATAATATGACACCGTAGCAGTATTCCATGAACACACTATCTGAGGAAATTGCATTTCAGAAGACAGTCAGCAATGCTAAAAATGATTAATGTTGATTACAAATTCCAACACCATACTTATTCAATGTTAAATCATCACAAACTCTCTCCCTTACCCTGCTGGCAGTAGGACTAACAAGATGGCAAGCTCAGGACAATCAGGAAGCTGCTGACATCATTTCTTTCATAGAAAATTAGTGCTACCGTCAACAAAATAAGGGCACCTGGAGTGGCTGGTTGACCTGGGGAGAGATTAAGCATAGACATGGGCAGCCGTGACTATGCTTGAGAATGTTTCTTTTTGGAAGCTTCATCAATGAACATGTGTGTAGCCTGTGGAAAGCCAGGTCTCCCCAGGTCAATCTCAGCTCAACATCACACTAAAGACATCATCATCTAAAGTTATTGTCCTTGGAAAATAATCTACCCATTTATTTTAGATCCTCTTCAAGTGGTGAATCAGGGGGTGACATAGTCATCCACATATCTCAAATTGCCAAAAATATTCTTCAGACATTGCTCACTCTCCCCCATATTTCACACTTCTGTGTGTAATTTAACAGCAGCTGTTAAATTTCTTTCCCCCTTGTTTCTTCTGATTTCTTTGCTAAAATGATGCTTGTTTTCCTTCCCTGCCTCTGTGCCCCTGTTCCCACCTCCACTGCTCACAAAGGCTCAAGCTTTGAAAAATGAGCACCTCTGCCTCTCACTGGGGTCTTGGAACTGCCTTCTGCTCCTGCTTTGAGTTTTCCTGTGAGCACAACTGGGCTGGAAATGTGTGAAACACAACCTCCATCACATCAATTTCCCCCTAAGAAAACTATTTATTGTAAAATTCTCTCTCAGACAATTGGGTAAAATCAAAAGACAATGTTACTTGTATTCATTGAGACTCTTCTGACTAATAAGCCATGGCTCTTTGGCTTCACCTTCAGTACGCTTAGGGAGAGAAGACTGTGAACGAGCCTCCAAGTCACCACATTTCTCTGGCTGCTCCTTGGAGCTGCTATCCCGGAGCTGCTCCCGGCTTCTCTTCCTCCTTCACTTCTCATCCTTGTGCCTTTCACCAGCACAGTCAGAAACCGACACGCTATTTGCTTTTCGGTTTTGCTATTTGTTTTTGTTTTCTGACTCCTGCCTGGCCCTTCTTGTAAATCAAATTTCCTTTAAACAAGCAGACCGCACTAAGGACTGAAGGGAAAGCCCCGGCCCAAAGTCTGGCTTCCACTACAGGGCAGGGCAAAACCTTGAATGACCAGACTGTTCTTTCCAACACTTCCTTTCTCTGTCCAGGAAAAACTTAAAATCTTAAAGCAATCGGATGGGTGTGGAATTTTTACTGAAGACTGATTTCCAGGTTGTGACTTTTCATAAAATAATGTGTTAGTTGTGCTAGTTGCGTGGGAGGAATGTGATACATTGTGGCTCTTTTTCAGTATAGTTTTGATTGCAGAGTCCGCCACCAAAGTACAATGACAATCTTATGATTGTCTACATAGCTTCTCTTAATCGTCAAAAATATTGTCAAGTAGCTGCCCCAACTCACCCCTTTAGTATGGTCGTCAGCAAATAATTTCATTCCACTGATGTTCTTTTTCTGTAGGATAAGGGCTATTCATTTGAAACTTAACTACTGAGTTATTAAGGTTTATTAAAATGCATTATTCCTGAACTAAAATTAGCATATTTGTGGAGTTCATAGAGGGCTCCGATTAACGAACCTTCCAGAAAGTCCACCCACTTCACTGATGGGGGACAACGCAGCTTCCTAGTCAATGCCACGGGGGATCCTCTGCAGTTGTAGGACACTTGGCTCTTGTTTGTATCAATATTCTCTTAAATTGGAGTTTAAAATGGCAGCTCTCCATTTAAAAAAATTAAATAGTACGCTTTAATCATTTTCAAGATAAATGCTGTGACTTGGTTAATCTATAAAGTGATTTTATCAATTTTCATTAACTACTCTTAAACATGTGTGTGTAATGGCAAAATTGTTCAGCATCCTTATCTCATTATTAAGAAAGTTTTAACACCCAACAATTTCTTTGGACATGGCATTTCTTTGTCTGTCATTGATAGCTTTTTCAAAGAAAAGTGGGGAAAAGGAGATTTTGGATTGTGGAAATTTTTGCTCCTTCTTACTTGAACTCTCATTTAAAAAGTATAAAATCACTGTTCTGGAAAGTGGTGGATTCACAGGAATGAGTTGTTGGTAGTGGCAGTAAGAATAGCAATCACATACTCTAAGCTTATAAATATTTTCTCAATTATTAGGTTGGCGCAAAAGTAATTGCAAATATTACGTTGGTGCGATTACTTTTGCATCAACCTAATATTTTCTTTTTATATCTCCACTTATTTGCACAGTAAACTTATCCAGGCAGTAGTCTTCAATACTAGAAACAGTCTGGATTGTGCCCTAGCATTTGGTAAACAGGAGGACTGTTCATTTGTTTGTTCTTTCTCTTCTCTCTGACTCCCTCTCTGCCAGTTTTCTTTCTTCCCTCCCTGACCTGACCAGGAACTTTTACAAACAAAAATTTCCTCCTGTAGAAGAATATAGCAATACATTCAATTTGAAGTTGCATAGTTGACTTTGATTTCACCATTCAGGTTAGCTTGCATTGTTAACAATTGAAGTTGGTGGAAGATTTCTCAAAGTTTTAGCCACCATTGGGGGGAAAAAGTTACGCTTAAGCTCTGATGAACAAGAAGGCATATTCTAGAAACTCTAACATAAAGCTGGATCACAGGTCGCTCTCCAAGAAAATTACTAGAAACATTCCCTTTTTTTAAACCAACTGGACATCACTACGTTCTCACTTCACACTAGATAAAGAGATGGCTGAAATTGCACTTCCCTGGATGCATGCTACACTTTCTTTTAAAGAAAAGCAGTTGGGGTTTGAGAGTTTCGATTAGGTCAGCACATCTGTAATCACAGTTAAGCTCCTGCTGTATGTGATTTTGGTCTGTGTGATAGTTTATAGATCAGGAATGTTGTGCAGGACTCTGAAAAAGATGGGCAGAAGGAGATAGTGGAAGTGTGAGTAGTTTTGAGACCTAACTTTGCTCCTGGTCAGGTTATGCCCCTCGATTGACTCAGCAGATGCAGCCAAGGGCTATGTGTGATTGGAAACATTGTAGGAAAGAGGAGTTGTATTAGTCTGTTCTCACACTGCTGTAAGGACATACCTGAGACTGGGTGATTTACAAAGGAAAGAGGTTTAATTGACTTACAGTTCCCCAGGGTTGGGGAGGCCTCAGGAGCATACAACCATGACAAAAGGGGAAGCAAGCATGCCCTTCTTCACAAGGCAGCAGGAGAGAGAGAAGAACAAGAGTGGAGATGGGGAAAGCCTCTTCTCAAACCATCAGATCTCGTGAGAACTCACTATCACCAGACTAGCATGAAGGTACCCACCCCCGTGATTAAATTACCTCCCACTAGGTCCCTCCTATGACACTTGGGGATTATGGCAACTACAATTCAAGATGAGATTTGGGTAGGGACACAGCCAAACCATAAGAGGGGTCATTAGGATTTTTATGGATTCTTCATCTAAAGGAAAACGTTCTTGAAATTTCCATACTGGCCAATAGACAGTGTGGATGACTCTAGTAGCTACACAGAAAAGACTCCTCGGTCAGACAGAGCAGCTTTTGAAGGCCAACTCCTTCACTTTCTAGTTAAGGTCCTGTGTATTTCTACTTTTAACTTATCTCTGCTTCAGCTTTCTTCTTTGGATTGGTAAATAATTCCACATATGTTCTTGTGATTATTCAATGGACAGATGCGCAAATGTACACGTGGTATTAAGCCTTGCAATTGGTAACTGTTGCTTCCTCTTTCATTCTTACTGGACAGGACCACAAGACCAGGTATTTGGACATCTCCTGCATTAAGATGAGTGTGTATTTTGAGACTCTAATTAGGTTGTCTAGTTAGCATGCCAAAGCTTCACATTCTTTCTAACAGCACATTTTTTAGGTCCTTGTACACAGAAGCTTCCTCAAGGTTCGTTTTCTCAAGAACACATCTCTACTGAAAGTGGGGAAGAGGGTGTAAGAAGGGGCCATGCATGGGCTGTCTTCCCAGGGTGGCCTCTCACCATCATGGGACAATGGAAACAGCAATGACTTCCGATGACTGTGTCATTGGCTCCTCTTCCTGTAGGGATGCTTTTGGCCTCTATGTCTATCTTTTCTTCCCTGAAATACCCTCCACTTGTCCTCTTCAGCAAGGTCATGGGCATAGGGCTTCTCCTTCCTTAAGTCCATGTGGAGGTGGTCCTGCTCTGGGCTCCCCTTCCCTCCTCTCCTCTCCAGTTCTCCTCTGCCTAGAGCTTATGATCCCAACAACAGCCTGGGAGCTGGCCCTGCCTCCACTGCACCCTGCAGGATAGGGGTGGGCACAGCTGGGCCACACTCATTCAGTGGTGGGGACATGAAGCTGGGAAGTCATTGGTTCCCCTTCATCATAAAACTCATTCCTCTTGTGCAAGCCCAGTCTAAACGATTTAGGCAGAACACAGGGAGCAGCTAAAGGCAGGGAGGCATCAGCTAGGCCTACCTTGATTCCTGGCCCTGCATTTCCTGCACACTTAGCTTTGCACAAGCAGCTAAAACTTTATTCTGCTGCACCCCACTCCTAGGATCCATTAAATGCATGTCCTTCGGAAAACAATATGCCAGTAAGCTTCCTATTTGAAAAGACTTCAAAACTTTGCTGTTGGAAACAATAAGCAGCTTTGGGACAGATTCTTAAGTGATAACTAGACAGCCTAATTAGAATACAAAGCTATTCAATAATGAGCAAGTAATTATGACCTCCTTATAGGGTTGTCAATGAGGATGCAATTTGATCATATACAAAGCTGAGCAGACGCTGGCACTTAAGGGCAGCTCAAGATGGTCACTTTTGACACTTTTGCTCTTGTGCAGTGGCTCCACTCACAGTCCTGCAATGCTGAGGCACCCATCTGTGGTCCTCAGCAATCTCTGTAACTAACAGGCTCCACTTGCTGCCCTTTGGACTCAGGTTACATCAGTAGCCAGTGGCCTTTCTCAACTGCATCCAAACCAGACCCCCTTACTGTGAAATTCAGGGGTCGCACACTCAAACACCTGACCTTTCTTCCCAGGAAGGAGTGACATTTTTTTCCACTGTAGACACTCAAATCTCTCCCCCAAGGGTCATCATCTCTCTTTATTCAGCCTCCTCTCTTTCCAGAATATATGGTTGTTTTCTGTTATCTTGATGTGTTCTGTAGGGGTGACAAGTCAGGGGACACAGCTCTCTATTTGTTATCTACAAAATATAATTTGGCATCATGGAATTCTATAAGTAAAATACTAAAAATACAAAAATTAGCCAGGCTTGGTGGCGGGTGCCTGTAATCCCAGTTACTCGGGAGGCTGAGGCAAGAGAATTGTTTGAACCTGGGAGGTGGAGGTGGCAGTGAGTCAAGACTGCGCCACTGCACTCCAGCCTGGGTGACAGAGCAAGACTCCATCTCAAATAATAATAACAATAATAAGATAAGGAGAATGAAGAAGACAATAGGGTATTGTCATTATGATAATCTAAATCAGCAGTTCTAAGCAGAAGTAAAGAATATGTCACTTATTTTCTTCCATCTCTTACTCTCTGATAGCAGTTCCTGTCCCTGGACTGAAGTTCTAGGAGGATGTTTTCACAGATCAAGAGAGAAATGGGCAAAATGAGAGCAACATTATGACTTTTAAAAAAATAAATGTACAGTTCTTGAATGAAACAAACAAACAAAAACTGTCTTCAGAAATTATTGCCCTTCCTCCTTTGTAAGTATTAAAGCGTCATTACTTTTTTGAAATAATGGTGTCACAAAATTGTAGTTTTATGCTTTTAATGTTCTTACTTGAAAAAATACTAAACTAATAACACTATATTGTTTTCTCCATAATGTGTTTTTGAAAGTTTTCTTGTCTATTACATACAAAATGTGAATGTTACGTCTGTCTGTAAAGTTATATCAGTTAGATAAAAATTAAAATAAAAATTAACGAGTAAATATTTGCAGGTATTCTAACACTAAATTACCTGGATCCCTTCTTTTTCCTAGAATATTTTTATCTAAAAAAAACCCTCAGCTAATCTAATCTAACCTATCTGTACAGACATGTGCTCAGCGTATGTAATAGAACAAAGAGAGACAGTACCAATAGGAGACTACAAAGTGCTGTGAGTTCATAAAGAAATGGCCGGTAGAAAGCAAGACAATTTCCCATTTTGAAACTGGCAAAATGAAGAAGATGATTATAAGACAGCCTGAGAGAAAACCTTAAAGGATGGACTTAGCAAAATGTCACTTCCAAGCTGATGAAAAAACAGAACCCCCAATTCTCGTGCCTACTTTGCTGCCTAGGACCTCTGATGAGTCTCAAAGAGTTACTGCTATTTTTTTAAAAAAGCCATGCCTTTCACATCTTAGTGAATGCCATGCACGTTTCTTAACTCTGACATTAAACATCAAGGTTGATAGGATTCATCTCCAAGGTATTTCTACAGTCAACGCCTTCTTCCTCTTCCTCACTGCCAGCATTGTTGCCCACTCACTGTGATTTTTTACTGATTGTAGCAACTTTCCTACCCTTCCCTCTGCTTCAGAATCCCCTCTTTAGGAGCAGTGAAATGAGACTGAGCTAGACAAAATCCTCCCATCAAAGACTTCCCGCTACACTTAGAGTGGAGTCCTGCTCACCCTCTCCACCTTGTCTGAACTACTCTGCCCTGCAGCTCCTTAACTGCCGGAGCAGATGCTCAAAGGGTGGGAACACCAGCCACAGCTCATGATATGAAGGGCTGGTATTCCCACCCTTCGAGCATCTGCTCCTGACCATCTTGTGTAGCACACACTGGCTTATTCCCTGCTCTATTACGATTACATCATCTTATTTATTTTCTTTCTAACACTTTGCACACTACCAAGGTTTGATTATTTTTATTGCCTGTTTCCTACAAAAGCGTATGCTCCCTGAAGTCTGGGAACAATTTTTCCGCTTAGACTTACCTTTGTTTCCTTAGCTGGCTAATGGTAGGCTCTCAAGTATTAAATAACCTTGCAACGCTCTACAGTACATTCCACTTTGAAACCTTATGAATACCGCACACTATACATCTGGAGCGAGGTGAGACCTGCACATGTGAGCCCCATCATGGAAACGTGGAATCCTTCATGGCATGGCTTCACACTAATTTAGAATCTCGCAATGCCTTCATGAGAAAGAAATGAGAAATAAAAGATGGTTGGTCTTATGAGAAATGCTTGAATGAGTGCATTTTTATGAAGAACAGGTATCTATGGTAGAGTTTGCCATTGCCACAACTGCATGGACCCAGCAAAAATAAAATTAAAATCACTATGAAGACAATGCTGGGAAGAACTTAGACATGGAAACTCTACATGTCCAAATAAAGGGCAGTTTCCAGCCTTGTGCAACATTCTTCAGTTCTCCAGTTAAATTAGATTGATGGGGCAGAGGTCTAGGGTCTGTGTTTCCTGTGGTCTATGTTGGGAGAAGGAGCTGTCTGATGTGAACTATCTGCATGAATCGCCTCTCAGGGAGCTGGTCCAGGTTCCTACAGGAGGCTCCCCTCTGTGCAGGCAGCTCCCAGCCAGTGAAGGAGATTGTAGGGGGCTGGAGATCAGGTTATGAATCAGACACAGCAGGGGAAACCATCCAGAACCAGAGGAACTGGAAAGAATTACAAGGTGGCCCACTAGATGCATGGGGCAAGCCCATGAGACAGATTCAAAAATCTGAATCAAACAGATGATTCTAGGCCTTCCTGGGGAAACACAATTACTGAAATATTACTGAGATACCTAAAGAGACCCCTGAGATAATTTGAAAAGTTGTCCTTCTAAATGGCATCACCACAGACAATGTAATGAACAACTGTTTTCAAGCTTTTAAGAAAAGGAAATGTCTTCATTTTGAGAAATTCATCCAGAACGCAGGGAAAAATTAATGCTGTAAAATTATTCTTCTTGTGAAACCAAATTAAATTGATACCAAAACCAAGAACAGGAAGCAGTCTAAAGTGAAAGAGAAAAACCTAAGACTAAAAAGAAAAAAACCAACAAGAGAGCATTGAAACACATTATACTTCAGAAGTATATCAAAGGAATAATGTATCAGCCAGGTACAGTTCATCCCCAAGAACTACTGATTCAATATTTTAAAATATATAATTTAGTCCCATATTGATATGTAGAAGAAAAAGCCCCAGAGGACCACTTTACAATTGCCAAAAAGCCTTCGATAATATTAAGCATGTATCCCTACGGAAGGAAAAAGAAATCTTTGAAACCTGATAAAAACATTTCTCAAAGTAACATCCAATATTAGGCTCAATGGTATATGGCTGCAAACACCTCAGTGAAATCAAAAACAAGTCAGGAGGCATGCAATCGTCTTTAGGGTTTAATATGTTTTTGTGGAAATACTAACTAGAAAAATTAGAAACAGGGAATAAAATAAAATATAAAATACTGAATTGTGAAAATAGACCCACTCCTACAGGCAACTTTCATTTTTAGATGATGTGAGGGCCAAGAGCCTTGGCCTTGGTTCACTGAAAGATTGAGACAGCCAAGTATAAAGGGGTCCCCAGAGAACCTCCAACCAGCCTGTGCACTGGGCACGGGGAGAATGGGATGGAGCCTCAGGAAGTTTGTGCCGTTGTTTTGCAGTAGGGAGGAGCCTGACCTCTCCTGTTTTGCGATGGTAACTTGCGGTGGTAACGTGAGATTCAATCTATGAGGTAAGAAGCCAACTTACTAGGACTCTCTTTGCTGAGAATCTTTGTTTCCCTTTTGTTCCCTTTTCACCCAGTAAGCCCTGCCCTTCTCACCTGCTTCAGAGTGTCTGCGAGACTAATCTCTTACAGTTGTATGATAAGAACCCGGCTGTTAGCTGAACTAAGAAGAAAGTCCTGTAGCAAAATCACTGACATGAAGCAGGTTGATTAATACGTGATGACAAGGCACAGAAATGTACTTAACGATGTCTACATGAGAGCTTTCACAAGGGAGACCCAAAAATATATGGAAAATTGTTCCTATGTATCCTTGGGTTCAACAAAGTATGGACAGCTACACAGAATATGATGACACAAAAAAGGCCTGACAGCAAGGCCCGTCTGTGTAGATTCTTCTTGGCCTCTCTGAGCAGCGCTGCTTCCTTCTGGGTGGGGGCAGGGCCCTTTGAGGAATGAGGCTCTAATGACCTGTAGTCACACAAAGAAGGTCAGATCATTTCTTTATGGCCCGTTTTTACATAGAGTATTTGTTTAGGTTTCTTGGCTGGATTTCTGGAAATGGGACTGACAGACAGGAGGGCAGGAGAAGGTCAAAGAAAAACTTTTGCGTCTGAAGAAGCTGCTGAGGCCTTCACATTGGGGTATTGTTTTCAGAGTGCCAACAATGATCTGTGTATTGGTTTATTACGTAAACAGGTCCACGAGCCAGACACTGCTGCAAGGATCAAAAGGTCAAATGTTAGAGTAAAATAGATGCTGCCTGGACCTCAGAGACTTTGCACTTCAATGAGGGAGAGAACTGTCCTCAATATAAAGAAAAATGAGTGCAAATTGCAACTGTGGTGAGTGCTGCAAGGAAGGTGTCCTGAAGTCAACAGAATGACGGGATTGTTAGACGTGCTCATGAAGGCAGTGGCCAAGGAAAACAGGAGCAGAGGCAGCAGCGCTGAGTTTAACAACCCCATCTCCATTCTCTGCATTCTTCTAGTCTTAGGGGAAACTAAGGAAATGGGGAGAAAATAGGTGGGGGGGAAATGAGTCACTAGAGGAAGAAACATCACCATGGTAGCCTCTAAAACAAAGGAGGGTGCGCTGAGTAGACCATGGAGCCAAGCAGGTGACTTAGGCATTCATATTCATGGATTGACAACGATATTGAACAGGTCCTCCCCTAAGTCACTGAGACACTGCCTTAGAAAGGTGGGAGCTGGGCTTCAAAGCGAGACACAGCTAGAGAAAAACATGGATGCATAGCACAATAAATGAATGCCTTCAAGGCAGTGAGGATTATAATGCACCTTGGAGACTGAGAATGGGGGAGGGTGAGAGGCGAGGGAGAGATGAGAAACTACCTACTGGGTACAATGTACACTATTTGGGTGACAAATACACCAAAAGCCCAGACTTCACCACTACACAATTTATCCACGTTACAAAAAGCTGCCTGTATCCCTAAAAGCCATTGCAATGAATTTTTTTGTTTGTTTTTATGCATGCCTTAAACACACAATTTCCAAACCTCAGGTGCTTCATCTTGCAAGCTGATTTTGCGGACCAAATGAGGCAATCAATGTTTAGAAAACAAAGCAAAGCAAAACAAACAAACAAAAACCTATTAGCACAACTTGTACAAAACAGATGCTGGGAACATCCTCTTCTTTCTCTTACAGAAACTGTGGCAGAGAAAAAGGGAAGGATGTTATCAAATAACTTCAAGTCTAATAAAAGTTTAATAACCTTAAGTTATTAACATAACCAAAATGTGTAGATAATGATTTCTAGCATCAGAAAGACAGAGATTAATTACAGTGGCATTTCAAAGGAGGCAGGGATGCTTCTCTCTGGAAAGGGTCATAAAAACTTCTTCCATCATCTACCCTGTGACCAGCCCTGAACGTGGGCAAGACAGGAGGCCCACGCTGATCCTTTTACCCTTAACCAGGGTACCTGGCGTTGGATTGTTCAAAGTTTTGTGAATTTGATTAATTGATCAACTGGGATTATCAAAAACATTTTTGAATAATTTTTCATGTGCTATTGTTTTCTGTGTTACAATACCTATAGCTAATTTAAGATATATGTACACATATATGTACAGCATAAATATGCATGTGTGTATATACACATATGTATCATATATATGATATATATGATAGTCTTGCAGTTTCCCAGAGTTTTCCTTTTGAGATTTAGCTTTTCGAAAATTTATTTATCATCATAATGGAAGACAGAGACGTTAGGGATTATGGGGCATTTAACTATCTTTTTATTGACTCCAAAATATACAACAATATTTTCTTTCCTTTTTCTTTCATTTTGAAGAAACCACTTACATAAACAATTTCCTAGATGTGTAGCACCATTTTCAAGAAGCGTTATCTTTTTAAAAAATTTAGATAGAGCAAACCAGCTAGTATTCTAACTACTCTCCCCAATTTGTAGCTATATCTACCATGTGTAGGAACTGTTTAAATCAAAAAAAAAAAAAAAAAAGGAGACTCTACAATGTTAGAAAATAGTAAGAAGTTTTTTTTCTGTATTTGTCTCAGCAACAGGCACCATCGGCTGTGCAGGGAGAATTTCTTCACTTTCTTCCGTGATCAGCCTGGCGCCATGGAGTCTGACACGTTCCACCTTTGCTTTTACGTTTACATAGATACACAGTCACTTCTGATTTATGCTCAAACAGCCAGAAACTGATAGTTTTCTTTTCTTTCTTGGCCACAATTATATATAGACATTTTCACTTTTTACAGAATGCCTGGATAAGCATTTTGAAGGCCATAATATCAGGTTATTTTAATACTGTTTTCTAAAAAAAAAAAAAAAAAGACAAAAAAGAAAAAGAAAAGAAAAAAGAAAGATTAATCCCCAGAATTCAAGGGCTTCACGAGACTATGACTAAATTCTCAGCATCTCCGATGAGCTAAATGTGTAATTGTTATTCATTTCTGTTTTTGAATTTTTTAAACCTATGATTTTAAGGAAACAAGAACCAGAACCTGTTCTCTGGGGATTTCAAATATATGCTGATGATACTTGACCTCGAGGTAACTGTCACAGGAAAAAATTTTGCATATCATTTGTTACTCTGTTTAACCTTCAATAAGAAAATGTAATAGGTAGAAAAAAGGGGAAAGTCCACTTAACACATGAGAGTCTACTTAACTTTCATTATTTAAAACGTCACAATCAAGTTTTACCTTTTGGCTACTGCATGTAGAGGCTCAGTGAGAAAATTTCTAATGTTGTTAAATAAGTTGTATTATAAATAAATCTGGATACAAGAATGCAGATTGAAAGTAAATAAAATTTAAGATTTCACTTGCTTCATAGTGACCCTGTAGGTATGCAGTAAAGTCCCATATACCCAAACATTAAGAATGCATTTTGAAGTAATTGCGTCAACTTTAAACGCATCATATACGGAGAATGTAGGACTTCACATAATACCTCTCTTCACTTAGAAAATACGAGGCCCGAGTGGAAGGTCCCATACGTAGAACTTTGTCCACCACACTTTACAGACTTGCTTCTGCTCCTCTTTCTCTATGTTTAAATTTAATTTAGGAGCCACAGTATAAGACACACCTCATGGTAAGCAGTCTCCTACTCCTAGCCCATCACCACCTGCCCCTAACGCCACTCCCAGGAGAAAGCAATTCTCCAGTCAGCTTCCTCTGGCACTCTCTATTTCTGAATATTTATTTCACACTGCTATTACTTGGTTTGCCAATTTTAGATATTAGCTGTGATTTCTTATTATGAAGTATCAGAATTTAACTCTTACATTACCCAACTCAGTCACACCCTTCATCTTTTTTCTAATATTGTTAAATAATAATTCTTTAAAAATAAATATTCATTGCTTACATCTTATCCCTATGGACATTGTTTACAACTGAGCCATATATTGGACCTATTTCTTTTTTCATTTTTGTGCAACTAATAATGTTTCTTGCCTACCATCTGACTCCTGATGATCTGCGTCCTTTGAATGAGAACCCAAACTGGCATCAAAGGTTATACCCTGATATTCTTATCACACTCATTGGACATCCTGTGCTCTCAGCAAAGCCCACTCTTACCAATTGGCACAAAGTCCCATAAATGTCACCACTCAGGAGAACGATTCATAGCTTTGAAATAAGGATGAAAATGATTGCATGAACTTTTGTATCATGCTAGAGCGTTTTTGACCATCCAACTCTCTGTGGACATGTAATTTTGTCTAACAATTGATCAGGGCTGAGAAATTTTGCAGACCTACAAAGTTAAAATTACCTTGTGGGATATTCATTAGAAAACTAACTAGATGCAATTATTTTTTTATTTCCTTTCTCTTCTTACTAAGTAATTCCATTTAGTATCTAGGCATACCAAAAATAAATGAATAAACCTCTCCTGACCCCACTTCAGCTTCTATGATTCCATTTCCCTGCTCTTTTATTTTTCAAAGACATTCCCAAAATAAGTTCATGCCCTTGCGGTCTCTACATCCTCTTTCCATTCACTCTTGAACCTACTCAGATGAGCTTTGCCCCATTTCCAGGAAAATTGCTCCTAACAAGGTTACTAAATCCAGTGATAATTTTTATCTTCCTAATACATGAGCTAATGACAGCATTTGCCACAGTTGATCAGTTGCCCCTCACTAAAAACACTTTATTTTGTTTTAAAACCCCACAGGACACTGGTTTTCCTTGGACCTCGCTGGTGACTTCTTCTGCTCTCTCACTGGTTTTCCTTTATCTCTTCACCTACGAAAGACTGGGGAGCAATGTGGGGATCAGCCCGTGGACCAGCCCACTATCCTACCCATGCCTACACCCTTCCTGACTTGGATTGCATGCAAGGCTTAAATATCATCTCCTTGCCAATAACGCCATATTTTGTATTCAGCCTGGACTTCTTTCTTGGATCCTAACTTGAATATTGGACCATCCACCCTATATGTCTATTTGGATGACTAATAGATATTTACTGTAACTATGCTTCAAATGAAACTTCTGATTTTATACCACCTCCATGACCCCCACTCTGGTCCCAAAATGCCTCTTGCAGGAAATTGTTCACATTTGTCAATGGGAACTTCAGCCTCTTCCCCAAGCCAAAAACTTGACTTCTCCCTTCACTCATTTCTTTATCCCATATCCAGATTGCAAGTCGTGGCAGGTTTACCCTCAGATATGTCCCCAGTCTGGGCTCCTTTCACCACAGTTGCATCCAAGGCACAAACAATTCTTCCCTTCAGGTCACACATAGTCCTGCTCACCCGTCACATTCCTTCTGTCCTTGCCCTTACATTCCATTCTCAACAGGGCAGCCAGCATGATCCTGTTGACACACAAGTCTCTGCTCAAAGCTCTGCCAAGATTTCCCACCTCCACTCTGGTCAACGGCAGGCCCTACACCAGCCTGGGCTCACTGCCCTCTGCCTATCTGTAGCCCTTCTGAATGTTGTTGTGCCTCAGCCTCTGGCCCCCTTGCCATTCCTCCAAAATGCCAGCTACACCCCTTCCCCATCTAGCACCCAGTCATTGTCTTGTTGGTGTACTAAAATAATGCCTGGTGCAGGAGCTCTATAAAATGTGTCAAAGGGAAAAAAATAAAGTATGAATGAATAAATGTCCTTAGTTTTCTAACCATCGATCTCTAATGTTTTCAAACTCGTCCATATAAATGCAAAACATCTCTTAATAAGGTCAAACACATTAGGCAATCTATCAAATTCATTTTCCCTTCTAAGAAAAGAATGAAGATAAATACAAATGTAAACACTCGCAAGTTTATCCAGAAGTCCCTGTTCTTTTTCACTATTCCAACTTTAACAGATGCCATCATTTCATAGAAAAGATACAAAAATAAGTGATCGATGTCAAATAGAAACAACGTTCCTAAAGGTTTCCTTTCAATCTCTATAATTCTGTCAGACACGGTTCTCAGCATTTGGGTACTTTCCCTTCACAAATCACATTTGACTCCTCAATCATCCTATGTGCCATTTTAGGAATAAACTGATTCCAAGAACTAATGGAAAGCATATAATCTTCCATTTTACATCACATTACGGTTTCTGGGGTTTTTTGTTTTGTTTTGTTTTGCATTGGTTTGCATATTACATTTAGAATCCACTTTATATCCTTAAAGGGTCCATAAAGCTTCAGAATCTTGACAATTTATTCACACTTTTGGGCCTTAATTTTGTATCTGTAAAATGACAGGTTGGACTATTGTAATCTAAATTTGCTTCCAGGAATAGAAATCTTTGATTCTGTAGCATTCAATTTTAACAATTCTGTGAGTTAACACAGCAGGTTTTGCTAGTATCTACTTAAATAATAATGCATCTAAGTTTGAATATTAATGGTTACAAGGCTTTTTGAAAGGGCTATATTTAGAAACCAGGTCTTATAGGTAACTAATTATATTTTAAAACAAAAATAAACAAATAAACAACCACCAGTAAGGGCAATTTTTTAACATTTAAATATTTGAATTATTTTCTTACAATAAGCAGGCTACTATGGTCAAATGTAGGAAATAATGCATAACATAAAATTATGAAAAGATTACTTACAATTGGATCAATATGTAAAAATCACGAGTGATCAACCATTGGATTGACACTTTACAAGTTGTTCAAACTAAAAGACTAAAACCAAACAAAGTCTGCATACATAAAGATGCAGAAGGAAGGCCATGGAATATGTACAACTGATAGAAAAATCAATATTTATCTGGAACAGAAGTTTAAACTTCCAGAAGCCAAAATCATCACCAGGAATTACATGGTTGTGCATGATGATGTCTGAGTGAGCAAATGACCTTCTAGACCTAGAAGTCTCTTCTTTTAAACCCATACATAATAGAAAATATATGTCAAATCTGGGGCAGTTCTTCATGTAGGCTAGCAGCATAGATATGTGTTAGGGAGCCCTTTATTAGGGCTAATTGTAAGTTGTCAATATGTAATCACACAGCACGATATTTGTTCAGGGTAAAATAATCATGCACAGGTCTGACACGGTGTGCTCAGCTAGGAACAGATTTCTTTCCATTTATCACCAACAGCCTCCCTACCGATGGAGCATGGTGCACATCAGTTTCTGAGCTTAGAATTGAATGCCTGGAATGAGAGTTTGTCTACAGACCTCTCTGGAGATCATGCTAATAGGCTCCTGCCCAATTATAGGGCCTGTCCTATTCGAGCTCTTTGCTGGCAGGAAACATGAAGAAACTTGGCTAACAAGGAACAATGGAATGTGTTGGAAGTACATGGCGTACCTCAAATAAATGAGAAAATGCCAAAGCCAATCTCAGAAAGGAAGGGAGCTGGGACAGCTCTGAAGATTGCTGGTTTAGAGACTTGGAATAATCACTTTTTTCAGACTGCTGCAGTTCACTCTAATTTTCAGAAATTAAGCCACTTCTTTCAGAATTCAAGTCATGTGCCCAGGTATGGTTTGAAGAGGGTAAGGCACCTGCTTCAAAGTCCAGACAAGATTAGAAGGTTCAGGGTAAGAGAAGCAACTCTTGGAAAAATCAAGTTGATGTCAAAAAAAAAAAAAAAAAACCCGCGATGATTTATCATACAGAATGAATAGTTGAAAGAGAACTTTTCTTACCGATACATTCACTATATGGTGGTGTTATTGTCCTACAGGAAACTTCTGTTAGTATTTCTAATACCACTCTGCATAGACGTGAATAATCTCCTGACACAAAACTCTCTGTTTATATAACAATAACAAATGCTTATTGACAAAATAAATGCTATCTTCAATACAATAAGTAGTTGATAGAACATTTTTTCCTGTCGATTATTAGTCAGCATGATGAGACTGATTCAAAATTATCCAAGGAGTTACGACGACACTAAAAGTATGTGTGATAAAGTAATGATTATACCAATATTACGTTTACATTTACACAACACGAACTTCAGGAAGGAAGTTTATAGTAAGTGCCAAACTTTGTTATGTTTAACAGAAAAAGGAAAATATTGTGCAACCATTAAGATATTCTACAACATAACATAATAATTGTAGGGTCATGATTGTTGGTATGGGAATATTACCATAATATTTTATTAAGGCAGACACACTCAGCTTAGAAATGTGTGTTTTCTTTTTTGCATGCCTTGGATATGTCATTTTATTTTTTCTGTTACAATGGACTATTTTGGTGAAACGAATACATATAATTATAAATACTTAGGACAAATTCTTCTTGGATAAATTAGAATTAACATATTTAAAGGACTGAAGTCACCCAGTCAGGTTACAAGAAAGACAAGAATGTGTCTGTATAGGCATAGATGTGTATGTTCATTTATTAAGTTCCTCTTGTATGCACTACATTCTGGTAGGCTCTGAGTTTTTAATTCCCTTGAACATCTGTGCTGGGAATACTAATGCCTGAGGTTCCACCTACATGGCCTAGTGAAAGCAGGACTTTCAGAGTAAAAAAGACCAAATCTGATGGGAATATATACTTACAATAAACTTCAGGGTAGATGTCACCTTTCAGGGTTATTCAATAGGATTTTGTTGTCCCAGTGGGAAATTCTATTTCATACTCTGTTATTTCACAGACAATAATCCTGTTGAGATCAATGTACTATCAGCACAGGAAATTACAGATAGGAACTTGAATTATAAGTTTACCCCATGACAAAAATGAATTTGCTTTCATTTTTTTGTGTAGTCTGTTTCTAGATAGACACTACATTGTTGCTGAAATGGCCATGAGAGTTATAATGGTAATATACTGAAACTTGAGTGTGTCTCCAGTTTATGTGCTTTCTTTTTATTATCATTTTAATTTCTGTGATTAATTGATTTAATATTTTAAGCCATACAAATATATGCTTGGTGTGCTTTGAAAAACAAATATTTAAAATGTGCCTCCATTTATTTTGTCAAAGTGCATGTAATCTGTTTGATTTTGCCAAGGTAGTGAATAAGCCACTCTGGCCAGACCAGTGTATATCCAAATTAGGAGGATGTAAGTAGTTATATGACATTAGGTATGTGCTAGTTGTGACAACACATAGAATACAGACATAGAAAGTATGTATTAGTTTGTGATAGAGCCCCCAAGGAGCTTTGACAAAATTGACACAATGAAGCTTTGTTGAAGTAAGGGAAATCATTCAGCTAATGCAAATAACTTAAATTTAAGTAGGAAGAACTATGCATGTACACAAACTTATGTAGTATTAGACATTTAGAATTTTCACTAATATGCTTTTATTTTGATAAACATTGGATTAGATTTAGAAAGGAGAATCAATCCTATGGGAAATCCTGATCAAGTGCTGGATATTGATGGTGAACAGCATACAATCCCCACTTATAAGGTATTTTATAAAACAAGTAAATGAACAAGCTGTCTTACTTGGTTAGTTTTTCTGAAATCAGATTTTGGGAGGAACAAAACTACACATTTTTTCCTGGGGAAGACAAGGAAGGCTGTCTAGGGCCATAATATGTGAGGACCAGAAATGCAGGTAGAATGGGGCAGGTGGGCAGATGACGTTGGGGGTCACTTGGAAGAAAGGCCCAGTGTCTGATTCCACATTCTCTCTGCTCTTGGCACCCACAGTCCTTCTTATCTTGTCTTCTAAGTAGTTTTTCCTACAACTTGCCTCAACATCTCTTTTTTTCTTCACACTCTAAGGTTTTTTAACACCAATAGCGGTATCACTTCCAAAATTACAATTTTAAGCATTTGATTATTTGAATACTTCCTCCTTTTTTCTTACCTTCAAATCCAATAAAATCTACAATCTTTTGGTCATTGTGTTCGTTTTCTATTGCTGTGTAGCAAGATATCACAAACATAATGACTTAAAACTACACCTATCATTGAGTTCCCAGGTCTATGGATCAGAAATCCAGGCAGGCTCACCTGGGTTCTCTGTTTACCATCTCACAAGGCTGAAATCAATGTGCGAGTTAGGATGGGCTCTCTCAGGAGACTCAGGGAACAATACATTCCCAAGCTCATGTAGATTTTTGGAAGAACTCAGCTCCTAGTGGGTATGGGCCTCAAGTCCTCCTTTCCTCCTGACTGTTAGATAGTGGCCAATCTCAGCTCCTAGAGGCTGTGTACACTCCTCCTAACATGTTTTTTCAACCCTATTATGGTGCATCAAATCCTTTTCATCCTTGGAATCTCTCAAACTTCTCCTTCCTCAGAGAAAGAAAACTATGCTTTTAAAGAACTCATGAAATTAACTTAAGCCCACCTGGACAATCTTTTTATCTTAAAGTCAATGACTTACTAACCTTAATTACATCTTCAAAATCATTTTTGTCATTTAACACAACCGTATCACCAGAGCAACACAAGGAGGCCATCTTGAGAATTCTACCTACCACACTCACGCAAATTTTTCCATGTCCATATTCCATTCTGAATCCTCATTTCCTCTCCTCCCAACTTAGGTATATCACCATCAATATACTCAATACAATCCTTTCCTTACAAACAGCTTCCATTATCTTTCTTCCCTCTTGTGTGCATGCCGGCCTGGCGAAACTGTAACTCAATTAATTGTATACCTCAGTCTACTTTACCCCCATACTGGATCAACTGAATGTGAATATATTTTTTAAATGCAAGCATAATGAATGGACTCATCTTTATATTTGAATCACATATATCAACTAAGCCCTCAGTACTGTCCAGCAATTCTATTACATTTCTTCAGCAAATTTTCTTTTCCCCTCTTTGATTACATGATTTCAAAACTTCCTCTTTCTCCGTATGCATTTAATCTTTTCCCTTTTTCATGTTTTTCCAAGTAACTGTCTTTTTACCTCGTTAAGAAGTAAAGCAATATAATGAAAACTTTTATCTGCCTTATCTGCCCACCATAAATCTGCTGATCTCTATACTCCTTGTCATAACCTCTTGCCCACTCAAAGATTTTGCTCTAGCAATTCGTTCTTTTCTGATGATAATTGCATCATCAGTTTCTGCCTCGCATCTACGTACAGACATCATCTCACCTTAAATTCAAAACAGGCCTTCTGTTTCTTTCACCGCTGCCTACAGTCTCTGCTTCCCTCAACAACAAATCTGCTTGCTAAAGCCCCCCACACTCTTCCTCCCTATTCTTTCTTGAACACACTCCAATCAAACACCCCATTGCTCCACCAAAACTGCTTCATTTCAGTGTTCACAGGAACTTCACTTTACCATGTCCAACAACCAATCTTCGATTTCCATCTTGTTCTGACTCCATGTTGCTAAAGTAAAAATAGTTTTCCACTCTTATTTTGTGCCTCTTCGCAATCTCCTTGGGACCATCCTATTCATCTAGGGAATCCCATTCTTCAGGGGGCTTAATCCTGAGGCTTCTCTTTGTTATTGTCAATCTTTGTTTTGGTGATTTCATCTCTTCCCTTCTATACACTGATGAAACTGTAAACCAAAGTTAATTTTAAGTGCCCCCTGCCACCAACCGTCTGAATGGACCCCTCCTCTCTGCCAAAGGCATTCCAAAGTTAATCTGAAAAACTAGTCCAGGGAAGAGGGGAGTCAGACATGCCTTATTATACTCTCTTCCCTTTTGGAATTCAGGAAAAGCTGACCAGCATTTAACATCAACACAAACCTTAAGTCTGACAAGAAATATTTACAGTCTATTCTCTAAAGCCTATACTGGGAGACTTTATCTGCATGATAAAACCTGGGTATCCACAACTCCTTATTGTAACCCAGAAATTCCTTTCTACTGATAATAGTTCTTTCAACCAATTGTCAATCAGAAAATGCTTAAATCCACCTATGACCTGGAACTTCTGATTCAAGTTCTACCACCATTCCAGATCAAAACAACGCAAATCTCACATGTACTGTTTGATGTATTGTGTCTCCCTCAAATGTGTCAAGGTAAACTGTACCCTGACCACCTTGGGCAAATGTCATCAGGAATCCCTGAGGCTGTCACAGGCATGTCCTTATCCTTGGCAAAATAACCTTCTAAACTGAGACCAGTCTCAGATACTTTTCGGTTCACGATACCAAATATATATATTTTAAGTCTCAGTTTTCTAAATATCCAATATAAAAAATCAGTGTATGTGGATAGATATACATGAGTTATAGGCAGATATAGATACAGATACACTGTATATCTCCACCTGGATATTGTGTAAGCTCCACACACTGGGTTCAACCAAGACAGCTGCATCTTCTCCCAATTCCTGCCACACCCACAGCCTGCTCCTCCCCATTCTTCCTCGTTTCTATCGGTATCACTCAGTTGCTAAAGACGAATACCTAAAATCACTTTGGTTCCTCTTCTTTCCCTCTCCACCCTTCTCCTGGCTAGACTCTTCACACACATATAGGCAATCTATCAAGATGTCTTGGCCCAATTGCCTAAAACATATCCCTGTTTCAGCGGCAGTGATTCATCCCTCATTATCTTCTCCATATTGCCCTTCCTCTCAAAGTCACTGTGGATGTTCACCCAGACCAT
This sequence comes from Macaca mulatta, assembly GCF_049350105.2. NCBI lineage: Eukaryota > Metazoa > Chordata > Mammalia > Primates > Cercopithecidae > Macaca > Macaca mulatta. The sequence continues at coordinate 6,245,636 of NC_133414.1, forward strand.
TGCAAAGATTTTCTCGCCCTTCACTCTCTTCTCACTCTTGTCCCCACCCTCCACTCCAGCCGATGGGCACACAGAAGTCAGAGTGACCAGAATCATAACTGCCACCTCCAAAAGTCCTGCAGTGGCTCCAACACACCACTTAAAGTAACATCTGACTTGCTGCAGTGGTCCCTGGCCTGCCTGACTGAGTGCTTTTTCTGTCTTTCCAATCTTATCTCCATCACGCTCTCGCTGCTTACTCTGCTCCAGGTGCACCAGAACAGTCTTTGTTCTCAAACCTCCCAGTCTCCTTTCAAGCCCTTTAGAGGATGAGCCTTCTGCCTGTAAACTCTTCTTCAGAGATGTGCTTACCTGGCTCCTCCTCCACATTCAGCCCTCCGCTCACTTACCAACTTCTCACAGATAAAATATCTGAAAACTCTATCCAAAATAGCTACCCTTGTCCATCTAACTCATTAGCCAGCTTTTTTTTTGTTTTGTCTCCACAGCACTTATAATTACCCCAAATAATTTTATGTATGAGTTTCTCTATATACTGTTTCCCCCTCCCACTAGAATGCAAGTCCCGTAAGAACAGGAAACGTCTGTGTATTTTCAGCGGTGCAAACTGAGTACCTGACTTGGTGTGCAACACACAATAAATACTAGTTTACTACCCAACCATACAGAATTAGCAAGACATTGTCCCGGACTGGATGTGTGATCTGAAGAAAATATCAGGAACGAGGAGGAGCGAAGGATGACTTGCTTCCCACTCTAAGCAAAGATTCTTCTTGTGACTTCAGAGCCCATTAACCTCAACTTGGACATCACTAGTATTGTTCATTAGGAAGCTTTCTTGCCAAGGCTTCTCAATTTATTGTTTTGCTAGAACAGATATTTTTTTTTTAATGTTTTGATCCATATTCTCTAATTTTTCTTATTCCTCTTAAATCTTTCTCCTATAAAACATGAAACAAGTTTACAATGCTCTCTGTTACACTATTCAAATATTTTAAACAGTATTATTTGCCATCACCAGTTTTTTCTTTCCTAATCTTACATAATTTAATTTTGTTTATCTATACTGTATCTTTCTACGTCTCTTTCTGATGATTTTTTTTCTTTTAGAGTTACTGCAGTCTATTATTCACCCAAATTTAAAACCTTGCAGTTATTTTAACTTCTGTTCTCAGAACTGACATAAATTACGCTCCAAATTATCTTAATTATACCTCCATTGTGCTTCTTACATTTATCTTGTACAGTAGTGCTAGAGATTTAATATAAGTTCACTCCATTCTCATTGATGACTTAAGCTCCCTCAACTTCATATTTTCTTGCTAGGTTACTAGCCCATGTATTCTTTTTCACCCGTCTTTGTTAATGACTGAACAGGCTGAGCCTGCTGTTATTACATGCACACCACTGAGTTGCGAATACACAGAATGGTTTATGAGAAATCTTAATATTCTGACATCATAGGTTTTTTTTGCAGCTTCCTTGGTGAAGTCAGTCAAACCTTAATTTGAATCTGCAAAAGTGGTTTTGTGTTTGTGGAAGCAGGAATTGAGAAGAATAAAGATAAAATTTCCAAGCCACTTCCCCTGATAAGATCCTAAAATGACATCCTTGTTAAACACTTAATGACAAGAAAAGAAAGTTTTCAAGATTCATAATCTGTGGGTAACAAAAGGCGCAATACATCCTCGATTCCTTTTTTTGGAATCAGGCAACCAGCAGAGCTTGTTCAGCCTTGATGTACTGCACTTTTGGTCAAGTGCATAGACTAAAGGATAAACCCACAGAGGCAGGAGAATTTAGTGATATTTGATAAAAAAGTAGCTTTGTTGGTGCTTTTCTCTCTGAACAGCAGGATTACTGAAAATAACAGGCTCCAGTGTGTTTCTTTCTAAGAGGCACCAAAAATAGTTCTTTTGTCATCAGTCTTAATAGAGTTACACAGCCAGTTCCATAGAAATTAAAAGCAATGCTGGAGCTCATCTGGATTCTCTTGGCAGGTAAGCAGCTGAGGACAAATGTGTGGTCTTTTTACTGCTGATCATATGTAATGCACAAGATGGGGTGAGGAGGGGATTCAGAATAATCCATTTCTCAGCACAGAAAAAAGAAACAGCAGAGAAAAATGAAGAATTTGGAATAAAATAAAAGGAAACTGGACTCTTCCCACTCCTTCCCTTCTAAGCATAATGAGTATCACGTTCTTCCTTCCTGCTGTGGTTTGCTTCTCACTGGCCTACGAGTCAGAGATAGGAGTAAGAACAACTTAAACAATCTTTTCCAGCCAAAGATCAATAGAATTAGTGGATTTTAAATGTTAATGCATTCCATTCCTGACAGTGGGAAAGGCATGCCAATTCTTCAATTTATATTTATCGCCGACACAGATGTACCAAAAGATGAAAAACCCTATCTAACATATAATTTATCTTCTATTTAGACTTAAAAGTGGAAGTAAAATACAAAAAGCAAACTTCGTTTGTGATGAAGAAAATCAATTGCCACAATGGCTTAACATACCCAGCATTTTTTGAGAAAAGGTGTGTCCAGATGATGTCAGCAGAAAGTAAGGCTGTAGAGTTTTTATTCTGACTATATTTTTTATTTTCCTACATTCCCATATATTTCAGTATATTGTCTTTGAAAGTTTAATAATTAAGGAACAAGGAAATGGCCGGGCACAGTGGTTCACACCTATAATCCCAGCACTTTGGGAAGCCGAGGCAGGCGGATCACCTGAAGTCAGGAGTTCGAGACCAGCCTGGCCAACATGGCGAAACTCTGTCTTTACTAAGAATCAAAAACTAGCCGGACATGGTGGCATGTGCCTGTAATCCCAGCTACTCGGGAGGCTGAGGCAGGAGAATTGCTTGAACCAGGGAGGCGGAGGTTGCAGTGAGCCGAGATCACGTCACCGTGTCACTGCACTCCAGCCTGGGTGACAGAGCAAGGCTCAGTCTCAAAAAGAAAAAAAACAAAATCAAGGCACGAGAAACCAAGGACTTGTACAGGTGTTTGTTAGTCTTACAGGAAAACCTCAGGATGAAGGTAACATCTGCACCATCCATATGTCCACCATTCTCAACTCTCCTTTGCTTTAGAAAGAGAGAGACACAGATTTTTTTTATTCTTTTACCCAGGAAGGTAACACGTGGCCTCTACTCCATTACCAGGACTAAACACACAGCATTCATATTATGATTAAATGCAATGTTAATATTACACTTGGTTATTCCAGATGGCTTGGGCCTCTTCACACTAGAATGGCCAGTCCCACAGAGCAAGCATCCCAAGAGAAAAGAGCGAGACAGAGAGTGAGCGAGAGAGAAAGGCCAAAGATGCCTTTTAGGAAGTAGGTTTAGACCGGGCGCGGTAGCTCAAGCCTGTAATCCCAGCACTTTGGGAGGCCGAGACGGGCGGATCACGAGGTCAGGAGATTGAGACCATCCTGGCCGACACGGTGAAACCCCGTCTCTACTAAAAAGTACAAAAAACCAGCCGGGCGAGGTGGCGGCGCCTGTAGTCCCAGCTACTCGGGAGGCTGAGGCAGGAGAATGGCGGGAACCCGGGAGGCGGAGCTTGCAGTGAGCTGAGATCCGGCCAGTGCACTCCAGCCTGGGCGACAGAGCGAGACTCCGTCTCAAAAAAAAAAAAAAAAAAAAAAAAAGGAAGTAGGTTTAGAAGTTGGGCAGCATCACTTCAACCTCATTCTTTTCATCCCAAAGGCCAGCCCACATTCAGGGGACAGGGAGTTAGACTCTGCCTCCCACCGGAAAGACAGTCAAGGAATTTGCAGGCATGTTTTAAAGCCACCACTGCAGAGATAAAGAGTTGATTGAAAATGAGGAGAACATTGGACAACGGAACAGAATCTAACACACAAACATTACTACATGGACCCTTCAGTGTATTTCTGATCACCAAAGGTGGATTTCTGAAGTTTCTTGAGTGGTGGAGTCATAACCATTTAAGACTTGGTAGGGTGATGATTTTCCATTCATTTGTAAATTCTACAACTCTGCTATATCTTACTCAAAAGAACTGACCCAGGCAGCTGTTTAGAAAGTGCAGCCAGGAACTGCAGATGGTGGCCATGCCTGTCGGCAGGAGTGAGCACAGCAGGCATCTAAGCCCTGAGAAGGACACAAATAGAGATTCCCTTGGTCAGCCAGAAATCAGGCCCATGGAGAATCTGGAACCACTCATGTATCATTTTAAATATGTAAAGAACTTTCCAAATTTGGATCTGTTATAACAAATCTGATGGAGGTACTGCATAGTTTTCAAATATGGAAATCCAAAACTACAATCACCAATGGCTACTGTGAAATATTCTGCCAAATTTCAAGAAGACGAAGTACAAACTGAATCTTTATTAAGAAGAAAATATCTTAATTGCTCATCTGTCTTTAACCACTGACCACCTCTCTTTGCCTCTCCGTTGGTATCTTTGACTTGGGGAAATTTCATCCCATTCTATGTTAATTTCAATTTTCTGATAGCACTCCTGGCAACTTAATCCATGTAAATATAAATACAATATTTTCTACTGACTTTTGCCAGCAATTTATGTTATTTTTGAAGGAATAAATTGGAATTCAATGTCGGAATTTTATCAAAATGACCACAATTTTGCCTATGACAACTAAAAATCATTTTGAAACATCTGACATCCATAAAACCCTATATAGAAGTAAAATTAAAATAACACTGGAAGTGAAAAACAGATGTTAAAAATAATTATTGGAGGTCTATAGAGAGGGGAGTCTCTAGTATAAAAATTATTATTGACCAATCTTGCAAGATGTGTTTAGTAGGTATTTTGGGTAACTCATCTTAGATTTTTTTATTCAAACTTCAATAAATGCAACCAACTGCCCAATGCTGGCAAACATAATGAAAGTATAAAAATGGAACGGAAGGAAAGTGTTTAAAAATGTACAGTATATTGTTCAAAAATGATGACATGAACATTGGTACCCATTAAACACTTTCAAACCATAGTTCAGATCCTGGTACAAGGCTAATTTTTCCCAGATCTCTTAATGAAACATACACAACAAGAGGAAGTCCCTCGCTCAGAGTGCAAATACAGATGTATTCTCATGCCATGGTTTCTAAGGACTGGAGATTTCCCTCTAGCCTGCTCTTTATTTATTTTGGAAACATTAACAGAAGCACAAGTGGATACGTAAGAAAGGCGGTTCCAATTAATAGTACTCATGGTTTACAGGGTAACCGCTTTATAGTTTTTACTGAACTGTCTACAACTTTAGCACTTAAGAAAACCGACAAAATCAAATCAATTTCATGCCACTGTGTACGTACATTCTCTTATTCAAGAAGTATGTGCTGAGTGCCACTCAGTGCCAAACCCAGGTCCAGCCTTCAAGGAGCTCCCAGTCTAGTAACAGAGACAAGAAAATTGGAGATTTAATAGTATATGATGATAGTTGTGATAAAGTGCTCATAACCTCAGTGAGTCAAAACAGATTTCACAGGGAAATTAATGTCTAACATTACGTGGAGAGGATCAGTCCGGACAGGTGCAGCCTGCTCAGAGAACTGCCAGGAGCTCCAGTGGGGTGAGCACAGAGCTCAGGCGTCAGGGCCGGGAGGTGGCCGGAAGCATCTCACGTTTTGTGGTATAAGGACTGAGCATCCTCCATGCAGAGAGGGGTGTGGCGTCAGAGTCCTGTTGCCTGTTTACATCGCCAATGTCCTTTGCTCCATCTCGTGGAATGACACAACTTTTAACAACTGAAAACTGCACTGCTTTGTCACATGTATGTTTATTTGCACAACGACTATGAGAGCAAGCTGGATCTACCATGCAACGGATGTGCTGTATCTCCTCTATGTGGGAAATGCAGGGTTCTGAAATGAAAACGTCGGGCCAGATTCTCAGGCTTTCTTTCTTTGCCATCTGCTTATGAAAGTACACGTTACTGAATGCACAACACAAAAGTTTCCATCTTCTTAGTCTTCTGGAAGTTTTATGTGAAATTTTCCCTTTTTTCTTTTCTTTTTTCTTTTTTTTTCCCTTCACTTCCAAAATCACAGGCTGCCCAACAGGATTAGCAGGTTCCAGGTTCCAGCTCAAGCCATCTTTTGATTGCGACTGCAGTGATTGAGTCTAAGAGGAAAACACAAATGAATTCTCAGCCCTGGGATTGAGTGACATTTAATAAAAAGTACTATTTGTTTAACCTGATTGTTATGGTTTTTGAATCATAAAACGCTGAGCATTATGATGGCTGCCAGGTTATATTACCTACTACTTGATTTTAAGTGATATCTGTGGGATTTATACGTAAATTGTAAATTGATGTTTTCTTTTTCTTACCTATACAACAGAAAATAAAGGGTTTCAGAATTTTTATATCACTGGATATCCTGGCAATGAAATATTAAATGGCGTTAGGAGAAATGTGTTTTCTACAGGGGAAAGTACGATACGTTATAAACCTCTCCATCACTCTAATCAGGCTTCTGACATGAAAATAATAGGGCTGCACAGGACCACGTCATTCCCATCCCAAGTGTGGGGCTCTAGGTAAAGACATAACACAGAGGGTTAGTCAGCGGAAAGCGGAGAGGTGCCTTTTGGAGAGATGTTTGTTTGAATATTTGTATTTGCTTTGCAAGGCTAAGCAGCACCCTTTGGTTAATCATGAGGGCGTTTTGGCATCTGCCACCTGAAGTGTGTGACTCACCCAGATTCTGACTCAATAGATGGAAAAAAGACTAACCTGCTCACAAAATACTCATTTCATGGGCGAGGAGTTCTGAGAATTACCATTTTACTCTACTTTCTAATGCTCTGAACATATTGCACAAAGAACTCCATTTTGGCTTTCATTTT